>NW_004955488.1:2773278-2801079 GCF_000276665.1 Chinchilla lanigera | reverse complement strand
AAGTTTAGAAGGTTAATTACATGACTCAGCAGGGAGCCAGGGTGCTTATTTTGTATTCATCCTGAGCCTGTGCAGGAGGAAGGCATGCACAGGGTGTGGGTGTACAGGACCCATCCCCCATTCCCTGCCCCCAGGGCCAGTAGACTGCATAAAACAAGGGAATTAAGAAAGGACTGGCTGCTGGTTCTTTGAAGGAGCTCCAGTCTTCTCCTTCAGCTCCGTCATCTCCTGGCTTCTGGTGCAGACTGTTCCACCTGGGACTCTGTTCAGCCTTCTGGTGTTGGCTCTCCAGCCTTTGTCGTAGATTCTTCAGCATTCTGTCACAGACCCATCGGCCCTTTGATACGGACTTGCAGGGACACTGCAGTGAGCTCCAGGCCCGGGGCTGGGCTCTTCAGTCTCCAGCGTGCAGACACCCTCTGCCGTTTCCTCATCCAACCGTGTGGCTGATCATTGTAAGCCAAACTTGGTAATTCTTTTAAATTTGTATGCTTTGTGTTATGTCTGTTTCTCTCATAAACCCTGACTGATACAGAGAGGAAAGGAAAGACATAGGAAGGAAGTGTTACTGGAGACTGAGTGAAGGTTAAAGGAAGTCTGAACCAGGTAATATGCTGACACAAAGCTAGTATTTGAGTCCTCTGTACACTATTTTTGTTAAAATTTCATCTCACATGCCTATGAAAGACATTATCTCAGCTAAAGCACTAATAAACTCTCATTGTTCTTTTCACATACACAAGTACATCAGTGAAAGGAGAAAAAGGAGAAAAAGTAGAGAGAGAGGAACACGCACAGAGAGAAATAGCCACACATTTCCAAAACCACAGAACAGTGATTCTTCTCAGTTCGAGTTATATGAGGATCAGAGTGCATCCTCTGTAACATTTTCCCTCTGTTTCGAAGTCGAGAAACTTTGCCTCATAGCAGTTGTATGG
The DNA here is from genome assembly GCF_000276665.1 of Chinchilla lanigera. Taxonomy (NCBI): domain Eukaryota; kingdom Metazoa; phylum Chordata; class Mammalia; order Rodentia; family Chinchillidae; genus Chinchilla; species Chinchilla lanigera. The sequence continues at coordinate 2,800,141 of NW_004955488.1, read as the reverse complement.
AGCTGGGTATCCACAGTTTCACTGGGCTGTGGTTGAGTTTAAGGTGTTGGGTGTGTCTGAGGGTGCTTGAGCTGGTTGCCTTCCTGTAACTTGTTCTTTTTCCCGCCATCTGTCAAGGGGCTCAGGGCCTTGGATGAACATCTGAGCCTGCTTGTCCTTCGGCGGGCACCGCTGGTGGGTGTGGTCACGGGCAATGGGCCGCCGGAGGAGTTTTGCTTCTGTTTTATGATGAATGCCTTCAATCGTGCCAGAGCGGGGAGCAGACAGTGTGGCTGATCAAGGGCCCAACCTTCCACTGCTGCCCGGCCTCGGGACCGTCTGCTTTTCCTGGCTCGCTCCACTCTCAGCGAGCGCACTCTGTAGCCCTCTCTGGCCAGGCTGCTCTTCTCCACCTCCTCATCCATTCCGGACTTTGTCTGTTTCCTGTGAGTCTCTGTGCAATCCCGAGCTCTCACAAACCAGCGGCTTCTGACTGGTGTGAGAATGGAGCTCTGTGCTGCACAGAGGCAGGCGCTGAACAGGATGTCCCGCAACCGCAGCGTTCCCTGGTGCTGCCGGGAGGCAGAAGAATGCATTCCCTGAGCCTGCTCCGGTGTCTTTCCAGCCTCCCTAAGTTATGCTGCCTGCCCCTGGAAATCACTGAGCCTTGGATCTGTATCTGGATTTTGACTTTCCGAGGGACCTTTCCATCTTATCTCAGACACAGTCTGCTTTCAAGTTCCCCAGTGCTTTAATCTGGGAGTGTTGTGCTTCCTGGGTTCCTTCTCCCAGCAAGGAGGGATTCAGGACTGGCTGGCAATGGGCTGTTGGCTACATTGGATCCCAATTGCAGCAGCCTGGCTGGTGCTGCTGAACACCAGCTTTTTCCTCAGGTAGATGCACCTTTTCCAGGATTGTTTATTTGCCAGATAGGGGTGGGAGTGGTGCTGAGATGAGGGACAGATCTGCTTCTTTTTTCTGAATATCCTTGAAACTGCAGCTCACTTGCTAGGAGTCTCCTCCAGGTTGTTTTCCTTGTCTGGGTCTGTTCACCCCGTTTTCCAAGTACCTGTCTCCTCTAGTGCACCATCTTCTCCAGGCATCTGCAAGCACCGCTGCTCCCGGCAGCTACAGGGAGTCCCTCTTCTCTGGCTCTTGTAACAAAATAGAAAAAGGAAGTGTTTGGTCTACTTGGTAATTCATATCACAAGAACCAGTTTCTCCTGTCTCTAAACTTCACTTTTGTTTGAGCCCAATTAATATTAGATCGATATCAGTATGTCACTTCATGTTTTTGAGCAACTCTAAGGCTCCTATGCTTCAGTGGACATACACTGTTTGAAAGAGTCCTGCAATGCAATTACTTTTGGGGGAAAGGTGTGGAAACAACTTTCACAAACACCCTCAGACAACTAAATATTGTGACACACCATGAGCCAAACACTGTTTTCCAGGGCGTGGAAGAGAATGAGGAACTTAATTCAGCGAAAGACCTTGCAGGTGAGGGAAGTGAAACCTTTAAAAGCAGGTGAAATAGTTAATGATGGCAAAAGTCAGGAAATAGGGCGGTCTGCTTGAGTTTAGCAAATAAGGGCAGGAACAGAAGCAGAATACCAAAGACCAGTAAACTCGCACTTTATCTTTCTTATTTATTCTGGATTTTACAATGTAAATTAGCTTTCACCATAAGAAGATAGCAAATGAATTTTTTTATCCCTTGTAAAGAGACTAGAAGATGTTTAAAATACTTGTCGAGTGGCCACATAATGAAGCAAATATACAATACCATAAGGGGAAATACAGTGAGGGCAAGGGAAAAGAGAGATTTTCAGTGATCCCACATATGGGTGGGTTTGATAATGGGTTTGATAATGTCACATAACTAATGGTGCAAATATCCAGTAGCTGAAGGCAGCAAAAGTTTACTTCTGCTCACGCTGTGTATGACAGTACTCACAGCTTTGCAGTCTGTTGCATCAGTCCGGACCCTAGGCCCAGAGTGGCTTATCGTAGTCCGTGTTCCTCCTATTGCTGTGCTTTAAGAAAGGTTCATGGGGATGCCTGCATTGACCTTTGGAGTTTATGCGAAGAAATGATTCACATCACTTCTGCTTATATTTCATTAACCAAATTTAGAAACATCCAGCTTTAAATGAGAAGGAGGAAAGTAATGTGAATGATGTATAAAATGTTTGTGATGAGTTCTAACATCTACCAAAAATAGCACAGTAAGGATCTTTTATCAAATATAAACAGCGTATTTATGGAGGAGAAATTATGATCAGAGAGTGGACAGTATTCTGTTGAGGAACTAACAACAGTCTCATACCAGTACATATTTTTTCGAACACATAATAGTGATTGCTAGTACTTAAAATGGGGCACTAAATACATGTGTATTTATTGAGTGCTTTCTTAGAAGGCTTGAAGAGTATGCACACTAATGATACTGGATGAAATAAAGCTGAAATATGAGACAATTTTAAAAGATTCATTTAAGCTACAGATATAAACTCTTGAGTAAGATTATTAAGGAACACTTGCATTCAAATTGTTCTTACATCAAAATAAATATCACTGTTATTGTATGTTTCAGTCAGACAAAAAAGCAAGAGGAAAATGTACAAACAAAAGCTACTAACATGTTCATTCCTGCTTACAAAATTTTCTTCTATTTGGAGAGTTTTCCTATTAGCTATAGATGCATTTTGCTAATGTGTACCATTCCTAACCCCATCATCTCTCCCATTTACTTGTGTTACTTCATCTTTTAAACTTGTTTAAGTTTTTAACATGTACAGCAATCTCTAGGTACAACTTGGAAATAGAAAGTTTAGACTTTTAAGAAGCTTTCTACATATGCCATTCTTGTATTTTGGTTTTTATGCCCCTCTGAAAAGTCACAGCTCTATGAAAATTGCCTCTAAAACTTCATTTAATTTTTCTTTAAACAATCACCAGATCATCATTGTTTGTTTATATTTCATTGATGTATAATTTATAAACACCAAAATACTTTTTTTGTACACCATTTATGAATCTACTGAAAATGGAGTGACAGGAACATGACACCTTCCAGATATATGTATCGCTTAAATTATTGATAAAACACAATGCGTCATTGGCTTCTTGAACACCGGTTTTCGAATATTAAACACCAGAATCTGAGAGATTTTAAAACAGTCATCTGCATCATACTAGGCAAACACAGGCTCCTCGATCTGAGGATAATTTTTGGTGTGAGTGGACACTTTCCGATGGGCCCTCTATCCAGTAAGACAAATCCTGAAAAAAAGAGAACCTGAAAACTATGCATCCATTTCCTTTTAAAATTTACCAGGAAAATAACATTTCACCATTTTATTCATTATGGAAATGAATGGAACAGCAGACACCAACCACAGCATGCTTCATGGTGTCTGCTTGATTCACCAGCGCAATTCTCAGCCATTCCTCAAAAACAGATTCACTTTATCTGTAGACATTTTCCCACATTATTAATATTAAAATATTACTTTCTCAAATTTCTACAGCAATGAAGTTTTTACTTAAATCTCACCCTAAAACTTTTAACTTCATATTTTGTATAATTTTTCTCTTTGTTTTGAATTATTTGCATTTTTATATGATTCTTCAGTTGATTCAGTCTCATCATGTCATCTAGATTAGATAGACTGTGCAAACTTCACCATGACTTATAAATTTATCTACCCTTCCAATACTCCCCATAGCTTTTAAGAAGTGGTGCATAACAATTATTATTTGTTTTATCATTTAATTCATAACACCACAGAAACTCAATAGTAATTAAAAGTTAAACAAAGAGTATCTCAGATTTCATCTGCATTATTAGTGAACACCTCTACTCAGAAAGAGCCTGGGCAGAATTTAGTGAGAAATGTATACTTATAGAAAAGGAGAAAGATAAGAAAGTTAAGTAGATATAATTTAGATAAGAGGTAATAGGTATTCATTCCATCAATCAATATCCATAGCCACTCTATGAGAGGCAAAGTGCCTCATGCGGGGTACACACCCGTGAAGTTTTCAGACAGGTTTCCTGTCTTCATGAATCTAATAGCTAAAAGGAACAAGATAAAGAGTAAAAATAACACAGTGCATTTGATTGACTGCTGTGATGACACATTTATGGATTTTCCTCCAATCTGTCTGAAGACAGTCCACAGGTTAAACACAGAATAACAACACACGTTTCCCCAGCAAAGAAAATGCTGAGAAAAGTATTAAACACGTCAGTGGGTGGTTGGTATATACATCTAGGGTAAGCTGGAACCTTGGAATATCACTGGCCATCCCAAATTCCTAACATTTTACATACTTCAAGTACTGTACTAACAGTTTTTACAAGAAAAAAGAAAAGTCAGTATCATCACAATGGAGCACAGCCAAGAAAGGGCAAGAAGACCTCCATGATGCAGAGAATGTTCTGGATCCATCCTTGTCCTTAGGCTCTACCTTCACCATCTGACTGTCACAGGCCCCAGGGTGCTTGTGCTGGGCTCTGAGTGCAGCGAGTCTGTGTAGAGAAGGAGCGGTATTTCAGTAAGAAGCAAAACAGATGTGGCTGTGCTTTCTTCACGAAATCACATAAGCAGTTTCAAGCAGTTTATTGTGTCTTCATAAAAGTCAATTTAGTTGACTAATTTTCAATTATATAAAAAACTTGGGAAGGGAACATAAGCAGATAAATTAATCACATCTTAAAATTGGCAATTATATCTAGGAATCACATGCAGTGAGAGGTGGCCAGGAAGGGAAAAAATGAAAGTGGGACAGGAAACATTTAAAAATAGAGACATGTAAGAAAATATCTAGGAAGCTTTCATGAGGTTGGTGTGACATGTATTTATATTGCAACTTCATCGATTTGGTGGTGAAGTTAGGAGCATTTTCCCTAGGAAAATTTTATCCTAAAGTGTTACATGCTTTGGTGGAACTTATGTATCGCTGTGAGATGAAAGATGAAAATTTGAATGAACATTATTTTATTTTTTCTTATACTTACTGAATACTACTTTTCATATCTTTACATGCCTATGTTTCAAAAGAATATCAAATTTATTAACAGAAAATATACTTTAATAAAAATATAGGTCAATCCCCTCCTGTGTAAAACCTCCAACATCTGATATTCTTAGAAATTTGTGCACTCTTATGAAGTAAATTTCATTTATATGTTTGCGTTATAGGGTTCTGAGTTCAATCCAGTGGTTACTATTCTAAAAAGCTTTTCTGCAGCATAACAAATCTTTCTAAAATTCGGTATGCTTTATAGTAGATGAAAATCATCTCACGTATTAGTGTTAATACAACGAATTTTAAATTTCCAGATTGTGCTCATACTTTAATAAAATACTTCCAAATGGCTTATTTTTCTCCACAGATCCTTTGGCAATGGGGAAAATTGGGTTTTTCTCTTCTGGTGTTCTGTGGAGCAATTCCTGGGTGGCTGGAAAACTCTTTTCTCAGTCTTGCCTTGCTGCCCAAGTGTGGACCACACCTATTATCTGCCTTGTGTTCCAGAGGCAGCTTAAAGCCTTTTGCCAAATGAAATTATCCCTATGAAAGCAGAGGAAATGTCACATTTGGTTATGAGGGTGATCATTTTCATGCCAATTTCATTTTTGACAGCATTTCCAAGGCTGTTTTATGGGAAGATATGACTATATCTCATAACATGAAATGATAGCAATCGAAGATTTACATTGAGCACATCTTCAATTTACATTAGCATCCCATTATAAATATTTCATATAAGTTTGTCTAATCTTTAAAATTTATTTATATGTTGATCATGGAACATGTCCTAGTATAATAAAAGGAACATCAGTTATGATATTCTGTTGTCTGATAGTTAATTGAAATTGGATTAGTCCATGTGGACTAGTCAGGGTTTTTAGAAAATGAGTTCAAGTGACCACAGAGTCTGGTGAATCCCACATACAGCTTTGGCTAAACTGCTCCGGACAGGTGAAGGTTAACGAGGGCATTCTAGCCTGCAGGAAGGCAGCGTGGAAGCCAAGGACAGCCAGCATCCCAGTTTTAGTCTGAGGGCAGAGGGGGCTGGGACTGTCTCTGTTTCTCAGGGAAATGAGTCTTTTTGATATCTGCAAGCAGCCAATGGGGTGAGTGAAGCATTCATCACCAACATGGAGGGCAACCAGCTTCACTTCAATTTTGTGGTTTAAAAATCTTATTTTTGCCCAAAGGTACCTTCCAAGTTGATGCATAAATGTAAGCACCACACCCCATTGACTACATATCTATTTTGTAATCACTGGCAGTTTTGGAATCTTCCCAGAAGTTCTATTTCTCTGATATGATCTATCGCAGGTAAGATATTGCAAAACTTACATGGGGTGGGCAAGAAAAACATGACTTTACTTTTTGATAACTTAATGGCGACATCCCCCATTTTTCCAAAATATTAGAAACCATGTAGTTAGTTTAAAATGAATATATTTGCTTTATTCCCTTTTACTGTACTAGCTTAAGTTTCTATTCTGTCCCGGTGTCTGGGAAGCATTTCGTCATCAGTAAGTGCTGTCCATTTGGGATCTGCCCATGTATGTATTGTTTCTGGACGGTTCTCTTCCTGGACACCAGCATCTGCTGTGATACCTGTGGTCTCTACTAGCTTTCAAGGATAGAATCATATAGAAGGAATGCAGAATCTATCCCTTTGTGAGCAGCAGTCTTTCTCTGTTACAAAACTACCCATATTTTGCAGCAAGAAGGGAATATTTAGCTCTTCTCTCACTCAAGTCTAGGACAACAAGGAGTTTTGTAGGTGTTTCATAGTCGTTTTTCCCTTCTATTTCCCACATGAGTATTACTTCTCCGTTGTAACATCAAACTAGTGCTGGAAAACTAGGTAAATTTGTTATCATTTCCAAGTTATTAGTGGAGAATCAAGAAACAAAATCATTGCCAGCTGTGTTTTAACAAATTTTCCTGGAGGATGTTTGATATCCTTGCCCAAGCGACCAGAACACTTAGGCAAGATCAAGCATATGCATCCATTCTTATAGACTCCAGTAGCACCTGCATCTATTCCTTGTGCCTCTTATCTTACTCCTTCTTCCTGACAATAGTGGAAATTATATTAATCTTTAGATGAGAACAAAGATAACACCATCAATATGCATTTTATAAATTAAAATGATGTCAGATATTTCAACCTACTTATGTTAAAAATTAAGATTTGTAAATGTAAAACCATTAAGAGACACGACAAAATATGTATAAAGACAGAACTAGCAGTTTTCCACCAACATTCTCACTATTTCTGTAAAAGTAAATCCACAATATTCTTGATCATGCTTAATTTGAGACTGATAAAGAATAATAATAGTAATACTTTGGAAGAAAATCACATCTACTTATAATTACAGATAGAGCTAACTGGTGGATAAAGCAACTTATATTAATGTCTATTTGTATCTCTTATGATTATGAATATAATGGAATAAAAGTAGTTCACATACACAAGGACAAAGATAATTTAGAGGTGATCAAAACCTATGAGTGATGTGAAAAGATATATTTATTTTTAAAATGGTCTGCAGATGTCATTTCTGATGACTTGGCATTAGCATTTCTTTTATTGTGATAACAGCGTATCCTGGAGAACCCTAACAGTATGTACACTTGTTTGTTCTACAGAATGAAATAATCTCTAAGAATATTAGAAAACATTTCTTTGAAGGTGGGTTATTAAATGGCAGTCTCTGTTCAAGAGGAGAACTGATGGAAAGATGGTTTAAGTTCCTTTTGGAATTTAATGACTGCCCATACTACAGCGATAGAACATGAAGACTATTCCCAGGGGGATTTGAATAAGAGAGATCCTAGTGTTTATGAAAATGTTTCATGGGGTGATGGGAACCTAACACTCTTTTGATTCACTTCTGAAGTGCTGAAGGCCTCAAGTTCCTCTAGTAATAAAAGAGAATTACTATATTGAGAAGGGATTATAAATTTTTTTATTTTTTAAAGACAAAAAAACTACGAAAAATAACAACAACAAAGACAAAAACAACACAAAAACAATAAAAAAATGATACAGGAATTAACAGTGGTTGTTACATTACATGTTGTTATCTTCAATGAAGTTGCCCAGATTACCAGATGTAAGAATGCAAGATTGATCAAATAATTAAAGAGAATAAAAAGGAACAAAAAAGATTATAAATAATACAGACCTTCACTCATCAAGATAGTAGGAATTCACCAATGGTTCTTATATTGCATAGTGTCCAGAGAAACTGACAAATGTAAGAGATACATGTATTAGCAATGCTTGTATTTAAGAATATTTTAGCAAAAGAGGTCAATTCCCAGTAGATAACTTTATCCTGAGAAACATATTGAGAAATTCTACCAAAGCAGAAATAGACTCTCCCTTAAGTAAAAACAGTTTTTCAAGAATAACTTTCAAGCATTTCATTGATCCTATACATGACAGCACAAAAAATACAAAAACCCTCAAATATGTACCAGAAAATGCAAAAAGAATAGAAAATGAAATATATTTACCTAATGTATTTAATGATTCTGTTAAAGATTAGAAATGTTACTATTTTAATTATGAGTAGAATGTCCAAGAAAATGAAAAACAAATATAACAAAGAAATAAAAATTAAATGCAAATACAAAAGTGAAAGTAAAATAATGTTCACTTTTTGTCTATGCTGTTGGTGTTTTCCTATTCTTCTTTTTTATTATTCCCTTTAAAATAAAATAAATATATAACAGGAAAATAAGTGTTTTATTCATAGCAAAGCTGCAACTATCTCCTAAAAAAGAGAAAACATAAGAAGAAAAGAAAAAAAAGTTGCAATATAGAAAACCATAGAAAACGATAAAAATAAAAGTCTTTCTGGGAGGTAAAATATTGAATAACATGGTTTCCCAATTAAAAACAGCAGAGGAAGTAATCAAGTATAATTAAGAGAAAGTATAACATGATCCCACTGAAAGCTGACACGATGCATATAAAAAGCCTATACCAAGTACCATGCTGTTTAAGAACTCTATGCACAGACGGAATGAAGATTATCATTCCAGATGTCCACATTATAGTTTCTACTGGATAGAAAATACAAACCCCAAAGAGCATTATTTACATGTGCCTGATAATATTGGTTGTTTCAGAAGTCATACATGGCTTCTACTGAAAACCTTTCTACTACATTACAAAAGCTAATTATTATTCTATGCTTCAGTGTCATAACTATGTTGTTTAGAAAAATGCAGCATTAGCTACAGTTCTTTAGCTCAGACTTTCTTCCTAAAGTTTTGCATCCTTTCTAGTAATGTCACAACGTGCATAATGCTATTTCCTTTCTGAAGTTCAAGCGATAGTTTATTAAGTCCAATATTTCTTGAACGTGTGGTTGATATCAACCCATAGTACTATGGGTTGATATTACCCATAGTAATGCGCCATGCTTACTCGGGTATTCTGTTGTGTCTCAGTTACTGTTATGCATGGAGAAGAAATTAGTTGTTTTGCCAATGGCATTTCTTCCTTCTTGACAAACTCTTTCTGTTTGTAAAAACGTGTTCAGCCAAAGGATTCCATTTCTCAGACTGAAGTGAAACATGATCATGAAAATGAGTCCTGCTTAATGAAGTAGAAATTCATTTTTAGGGGGACTTATGAGAATTCTCCTTACAACTGACACTGACTAGTAAGATACATTACTTCATTCTTCTTCTTCTGCTTCCTGCCTAGACTACGGGTTTGATAAAGATAACATGAACATTTGTATGACTATTAAAGAAATTGCATTTCTAATTTAAATTTTTCTCACAGAGAGCTGCAAGCCCAAAATATCTCACTGGTGAAATCTATACACTGTTCCAGAACTAGCATTAATTTTACTCAACTTTTCTAAAAGATGGAACAATAATTTTCTGGCTCTTACTTGGAAGGTCGGCATCAACATACTAAGGCAAACACAAATATAACAAGAAAGTAACAGAAAAATCTTCTTCACGAATATAGATACGTTCTAAAAACCTATTATCAAACTAACATAAGCGATATGTGAAATATCCATCATTACTAAAAGAGGTTTATCATAACAACACAATAATGCATCACTTAAGCATTTAAATATTGACTGATTTACTTCATTGTACTGATTGAGTAAAGAATAAAAGTTGTACAGTCGTATCAATTATGTACATACAAGATATTTACAACATTCAAAATTTACTTGACATAAACATTGTCAGCAAAAAGAAGTAATAGAATTTTTTTATTTGGATGTTTGGTAAATAAGAGAATTCATTTTACCTAAAATCACTGTGAAATTTGAAAGGTGAAGAATTTACCTATTTAGGATCTATCATTTGTTCTACTTAGTGGTAGAAGAAGGTCTAGTAGGATCAGTATAGAAAAATAAATTATACTCTGAATATTTAGAAAGAAAAAATATGTTTGGTAGACATATAAATGTCTACCAAACAAAATTTTAGAAAAGATTATTACATTTAACATGTAAAGAGAATGTTTTTTAAAATAAGGAAATAGATTATTTTTATGTACTATGAGTATACAATTAATTTGACATATAAAGAACTGGTATAAAATTTCTGGAAAAAGCTATAGGAGATAAGTTCTGTGAGGCCATATTAGGCAGAAAATTTTTAGATAAAATCCACAATTCATAATAAAAATAATATATATATCTATCAAATTTCATAACCCTACTGGGTGTGGTGGCACATGCCTGTAATCCCAGCACTTAGGTGGCTGAGGCAGGAGGATCACTGCAAGTTCGAGACCACGCTGGGCTACAAAGTGAGCTCAAGGCCATCCTGACCTGCATAGTGAGACTCTGTCTCAAAAAGACAAAAAAAAAAAAAAAATTTCATAACACTATTTCATGAAAGACATTAATCCCTGAAAGCAGAAAATACATAAAATGCATTTTATATGAATTTACAACTTGATTCTGTGAAAAATAAACTAAGATAATTTGAACATATCACAGAATCGAGAAAATATTTGTATATAAATGATATGTCAAAACACTTTATTCTTAATCTATCACAATTTTTAAAAATCAACCATAATCATTAAAAGCTCAATAAACATTGGAAAAATAATTCAAACATTTGCTTCACTGAAGGAAATATATAGGGCTCAGGAAGTATATGAAAATATGTTCCATATGATTAGCTGTTAGGAACATTCAAGTTACAATTGCAAGGATATAAGCAAGTCTGTATGATAGCTGATTAAGAACCGCCTGAAGTATTCCTCCTACATCTATACCAGTTTAAACAGCTGTTCATGGATTAAAGTACTTCACAAAAGTCAGGAAAAGAAATGATATGTAACTATATTAAATTTCATAACACTATTCCATGAAGGACATTAGTCCATGATACTAGGAGACATAAAATATATTTTACATGTGTTCACAATTCAATTCTGTGAAAAATACCGCTAAGATAATTTGAGTACATCAAAGTATCAGAGAAAATATTTGCATATAATGCACAGTACGATGAGCATTCCTGGTTGATATTAAAAAAGACACAAGAAGAAATAGTGGCTCGCGTCACCCCTGCCGCAACTCCAACAAACACAGCCTGGAGAATGACATTTTCCAGTTGGGGGAGGGACAGGGAGTTAAATTGTCCCTCCCCCAATTAGACTTGAAAATCAATATCAGGCCAATGATGAGGAGCCGAGTTTCAAGATGAGAATCCCCTGGCCAGGACCCAGGGTCTGAGTTCCTAAAACTTATTACCCATGCAAAAAGATAGGGGGCGTTGGGGGGGATGGACTTCAGAGCAGGCGCACCTCTAGGTGTCAGTGAAAACGATTTAGGATACCATTCACTCACAGGTTTGATAGTGTCAAGCAGTCACTACTGTGTACAACACTATAAATCTCAGGCCCTCAAAAGTGTGCTCAGCTAAACAAAGAGATGTCTATCTTACCCACGGTTCCCCACCTCTTTTTCCAAATGCCTGTTGCCAAACTGTGGAGTGTCTCGCTGAGTTGTTGGGAATCAAACTCAGGACCTTGCACTTGCCAGTTAGGCTCTATGGTGCTGAGCTGTTTCCCAGGCCCCTTGCTGAGTTGTTGAGTGATCCTTGGCTCAGTAGCAGGATTTGCCATACGCAAGGCCAACACAGAGGCCCCTTAAGAGGCAACGGCCGGTATTGGTGAGTTGGAAGAAGAGATATCTGCTGGTTGCAAATGCTGCCCAGAAAGAATGCATGCTACTGAGATAGTAGAGTTCGTCTACGCACACAGCTTGGGGCCTGGGGGTAGCAAGTTGATTACACAAAAGGCAGCCCAGGCACTGGTGACAGAATTAACTGCCTATATTGCTTATATTCCCACTAAACTGCTAGATGTCGGCAAACAGTCCAGACACGCGTCCCAAGGCTTGAGGGAGTCTTTGCCAGCACAGCTGCTTGGACTGTGGGATGAGGGAGCAGATAGCATAAGCTGCTCTCCCAAGGAGATGTAAAAGCTGGCCTCAGATACCACGCACCTGTCCTTGTGCCAGTGGCTGCCTGTGACTCACCGCCTGGCCCCTCGGGCCAAATACCACCCGCTGATGGACTGACTGATGACAGTCTGGAGAGACCGTAAGGCTGTCACAAATCATCAGTAAATGGCAAATGTACACAGAACTCACGCAAGTCTTAGCTAGACATGAGACAGGCTATTTTTGACATTAACTCTTGAGGGCCAAATGATGGGTGTGTCACATCCAGAGAGAGCCATGGTACTAAATATCACTCCTCCCAGCTCCTTCGGGTCCCTGGTGGCTATCTTAACTCTCCAAGTAGGAAAGCGGACACATGGAGTAGCTACAGCGATGGCGGCACTGGGAGTCTCTGAGGGACACCGGGACAAGTGAGGAGTTTTGCCTTACAAGGCAGAAACCGAAGCCAATTGGGCAAAATAACAAAACTAGGTGATCCATATGCAAATGTAAATCAACCTCCTTGTGGAAAGCGTGGACCAAGAAAAAACTGACCACCAGCCAAATCACATGCTGTTAACTCTTTAGAGGCAATTATGTGCCAATCAACAGCTCCAAAAGATGAAGGCTCCCCAGAAGTAAGGAATCCAGACCCAGACCATAACTCAGTAGGACCCCATGGCTCCTGCAGGTGAAGCCACGCAGGTGTTTAATTTTGACGAGGGACAGGGCTGTGCTGCCCAGTTAGGGGGACCCTGGAGTACCGAGCCCTCAGGTTGAACATGCTATTCATTTGCCCCTCACAAATGTGCAGCATGTGCTCATGTTAGTACAATTGGGCAGAGTTTAGCCTGACTTATGGTAATCCTAATAAATCCCCAACCAATGCAGCCTACATAGATGGCTACAGAGGACAAAGCATGGAAGTGAAACCAGAAGTTAGGTATCTTCCATCTGCCCCTGCACACTTGTATCGTGCACGTCTTCCCAGTAGCCGAATATATCCTGGGGATGGATATTCCTTGCTCCATCCCTCAGCATCTCCCATGGTTGAGATTGCGAACAATGATAAGTGAATTTCTTCCTGAGGGTCCAGGTAGTGAACCCTGTGGTATGGGGCCACACTCATCATTAAACCCAAGTTTTATCCACACCATAATGCATGATGATTACCCAACAATATCACTTACTATACGGGTCATGAGGAAGTTACCCAAGCATTCCAGAAATTGGTAGAAGCAGGAATTGTGCAAGGGATGCATGGTGCCAGTGTGACCAGAGCAATGTTTTGTGTCATATGATAGTGGACTATCAGGAGCTGAATAAGGTGACCTCACCTTTACGCAGTGCTCTTCCTCAGTCCATGACCTCAAGGACCAGTGCTCTACACTTCTCAGTTACTTCTAATACTACCATTTCTATGTGGTGGATTTAGTCAATGGTTTTTGCTCTGTAGACACAGCTTCTATGAGTCAAGAATAGGGAAGGAAGACAGTGGACATTCACTGTGTTGCCACAGGGTGACTTGTGTAGCCCCTAATATTTGCCATTAGCCGGTGGTGAAGGACTTGGCTGCACAGTTAATGCTGTGGGATGTGTGGTTATGTCATCATGTTGATGAGTTATATTGCCCTCTGATTCTCTTACACATCTAGAACACACTGCTTGTGGTATCTGATAGCATGTGGCAGTATATCGATGGACCATCCATGAGGCCAAAGTCCATGGACTTGGGATCTCTGGCAAATTTTTAAAAGTTATCTGATCAAGTAAGATAAAAGTAGAACAAGAGGTTGTTATTGATAAAGCATAAAATTTCCTCACTCTGCTGCTTCCTCACCATACTAACTCCTCACTTTACTATTTCCTCATAGAAAGAAAATAGTTGGAAGCTGTATATGCAGCCTTGCAGGCTGGTGAGTTAATCACAAGGGAGGTCCTCCTGAAGATGCCTACCACCTGCCCAGTGGCCTAGCGGCTACATTCATGCATATCCACCCTCAAACCAGGGGTCACTCAAGGGCCAACACTGGTCAAATGTCAAATATGCTTAGAATAATGAAGGGCGCACAGCACAAATGCCCTTTCTTCTGAGTTACAGCAGGTGTTAGTTCTGGTGGAGTATATAAGAATGCTGTACCATTGTCCCATCCACCTAATAAGGAAACAAATCAAAAAGCAAACAAAAAATACCTTACAAGGAGGGTCACTTACCCCTACCATCAAGTGCCTGTACATGTATAAGTGAAGCCATGGGCCTGCTACACATGGACAGTGTGTCTTTACCTGGAAACAGACACCATTTGGTTTGATACTGGTACAGGAGAGTGCAGTCCATGGGCTGAACTGAGGGCTATGCAAATGGTGATCACCTAAGACAAGGACCCCTGTACCATATGCACTGAGACTGGGGCAGCAGGTTAAGGTCTGACATTACAGCTTTCTACATGGAAAGCCACAGTTTGGCTGGTTGGCCGTCAGCGCATGGGGTCCAGGCTATGGGGAAAGAATTATAAGAGGGAGGCCACACAAAAGAGGAGCACGAGCAGGCTCCGGGTGACAAGTACACGAATTGCAGGCTGAAGAGAAATGCTTTAAACCCCAGGGACAGCAGCAAGAATGAAAACTGGGCACAGCTCCATTCTCAACAGTAAGAGCCAAGAGGAGGAGGAGGACCTTCCTACACAGCAGATCTGTTCGATAATTCATCAAAGGTAGAGTATGGGTAACATTTGGGGCCAGGAATGGTACTGCTTGGACTTGCAAGAGTGAAATGGTTGCTTAAATGAAAATAAATACATAAATAAAAGCCTGGAACTCATTGAATGAGTGGTAGAACTTTTTAGCCTGAGGGTAGATGTGGACTTTGTTAATCCTTGCAGTCAATAATTGTGCCTTGGTGTTTGCTGTTCCTTGTATTGCTGTTGTGACCTGTGGGTACTTGGATCAGCCCTTTGGGTCACTATATTCACTCAGCAATCACACCCCATAGCCTGAAGTGGGCTGAATGTAAGGAGGTCACCAAGTGTAAGGAAGCCTACAGCCCAAGATGTTCACTCTATGGCCCAGGCTGTGAGCAAAGATATCTGGGGAGCATTGAGTTAGCAGTACCTTAGCTTAGGCATACCTCTTATTGCTGGTGCAAACAACTTAAGTATCCACTCATCTTATAGAAAGCTGGATACTGGCAAGCAGCCATGAATGTGTACTGGGTATGGTGGAACATGGCTATAGTCTCAGCACTGGGGAGGCTGAAGCAGGAGGATTGCCATGAGTTTCAGGTTAGCCATAGTAAAAGTTCAAGGTCAGCATGAACTACAGAGCAAGACCTTGTCTCAAGGTCAGCATGAACTACAGAGCAAGACCTTGTCTCAAACTAATGACAACAACCACAAAATTATATTTTGGCAAGCATCACCTTGGCTGGCTGGAGCAGATTTAGAATATGATTTCAACTCAGGAGAAATTATCACACAGCAACACAGATCTTGACCCTACCTTATTGCTGTGCTGATCTTGGAAGGCTGAGGGTTCTGATTGTGGCACTGTATAGCAATGATGGTGCCTATTGGCACTGAGTAGGAGGCCAAGGCTCTTCTTCCCATGGTAATTCTACCAGAGCCAGGCGGAGCCCCAGAGTACCCAAACATGACAAATACAAGAATTGCAGATCTGAGGAAAAACCTGGGCTTGAATTGCCGCGTAGTGTTCAAAAAATGACAACCAACCCACAGCAGCTGTGCAGCAAACCTGAATTTAAAGTGCCGCCTGGTGCTCAAACAGGAAGAGGAGCTACAAGCTCAGAAAAGCAGTTTTTTCTGGAAAGAATAAAGAATATACAAAGTCAAATTATAAAATACTGGAATAAATACCTAATCCTTAAATGTTAAGATGATTTCATTGACAAAAAAGAATCATAAGCTTTCATGAAATCATAAATTTATCTAACATTAAAAAATGAGGGTACAAAGCTTGAGGATCTGGTAATAAATATAGGAAAACTCTCAAACAGAGAATGCAGAATAATTATGTTTAGGAAGAGCAATAAGCTTGAAGAAAACATATATAACTTAGGACTCTAAAAGAAAAGAAGTAGCAGACAAATGGGAGCAACAAAAAGTCCTATCTTAATAGCAGACTATGAGAAATTAATAATGCCAGAGAAGGCATCGATATAAGAAAAGATAAAGCAGAAGAAAGAATTAGTCTTGAATACATATTACTTTAAAGTGCACATTGGGGTCTGGAAAAAAATAAATTTGGATGAAGAAAGCATATAGATTTAGAAGTCAGTATTACAAAAAGTAAATATTTAGTTTACTAGAGTTCAAGAGAGACTTGCGAATGACAAATATTTACAAAGTTTACTTAGAGAAATACAAGAAAACCTCTCAAAGTTAGACAAGGTAGAAATATCCAAATACAGGAAGGTCAAAGGTCTCTGGTCAGATTCACCCAACTAAATCTCCATCGAAATACATTGTGATCAATCCCTTAAGAGTAAAATAAAAAATAAAATATTTAAGACAGAGAAAATACAGAAATGGTATATAGGGTCATTCCAGTTTATCTGCTAGCAAAATTCTAGGAAGAAATCTTGTAAGGCAGAAGACCCTGGCAGGATATTTTCACACTGAAGAAGAAAAATAACTGTGTGCCTTGTGTATTACATCCTGAAGTAGGTCCTGTAGTCTACTAGAAAGGTGCTTGCCTAACATGCATGAGCCTTGAGTTCAACCCCCAGCACCATAAGGAAAACGATATTGCTTCCAGCAAAATTATATTTTGCAATGGAAAAGAGAAAAATTTCTAAACAAAGAAAAGCTGAGAGAATATTTCTCTATCAATCTCATCTACAAGAAATGATAAAAGAACAGAAAAAAGCCTACAGTAAAACTACAAAATAGCATACGAAAATGTGTGTAGTAAGATCTTACATATTGATAATTCAGTTCAAGATGTAAAGTGAATTAATAGATTAAAAAACAGTAAAACAAGACCCAATGATACATTACAAGAAACTCACTTAAGCTTGAAGGACATAGATAGATTAAAAAGGAAGAAATTAAATAGGAAATTTCACACAAATTGTATCCAAAATCCAAAAGAAAGCAGGGGTAAGCATACTTATACCACACTGAATTGACTTTAAATCAAAATGAGTAAAACAAACAAACAAATAAACAAAAAGACAGGATTTTTACTCTATAATTTAAATGGGGTCACCGAGGATATAGCTCAGCCACACAGCACTTACCTAGCAAGGTTGTGAGTTCGATTCCTGCCACCAAAATAAATAAATTCATACATACATACATAAATACATAAATAAAATGGCATTACTTAAGCTGAAGAAAATAAGAATTCCAAAAATATATGCACTATCAATGAGAACACCTGTATATACCTGAATACATAGACCAAATATTCATAGCTCTATAGAGAAACTCTCATGCAACACCAATAGGGAAGTTAGTATTTCACTTTAAGCAGCACAGAGACTCATACAGAAAATCAACAAAGAAATGTTGGAGTTAAATACATCCTGTACCAACTAGATCCAGCACATCCACACAGCGTCCAACAGGTGGCAAATACACGTTTCCCTCATCAGCACAATGGAACACTTTGTAACAAACCATGTAATTGGCCACAAAACAAGCTTTGATAAAAACAAAATCATATTTAATGTATTTTCAGATCTCAGTGCTATAAAACTAGAGATCAATAGAGTTCTAAAAGGTTGATAAACTTTAGAGATCAATAAAATTTTAGAAAATGTATAAACACTCAGAAATTTTAATACTTACTTTTTGAGAAATGGAAGAATCAAGGAGGAAATCAAGCAGGAAATTTCAAAATTTCTTGAAATGAATGGATGTGGAGTGCAACATACCAAAACCCAAGGGATAATCAAGTGTCATACTTATAGGTAAGTTCATAAAAAGAAGTTTTTGCATCAAAAACTGGAAAGAACTCACACAATTACCCATCAGTACATCCAAAGGAACTAGAAAAACAGGACAAGTAAAATAAAATGTTATTTAAAAACATTATAAAAGTAAGACCAGAAATAAGCAGAACTAAACACACAGCACAAAAGAAATGAACAGTTGGCTTTCAAAAAATTAGCCAAAATAGCAAAACCCTTAATTCTATTAAGAAAGAGAAAGAATACTCAAATAAATAAAATCAGAAATGAAAAGGGAAACATTAAAACTGATACCCCAGAAATGCAAAGGCCTATTGGGTGATTATTATGAATAACTTCAGAGATACAGGATAAGCTTAAAAAAAAGGATAAATTACTGATCATATATATCTTACCAAGATTTAATTGTACAAAATAGAAAATCTGAACAGAATGATAAAGAGCACACAATTGAATCAGTAATAAAATGTCTCTTCCAAAAGGAAAAGGAAAATAAAAAGAACCAAATGGATCCACTGCAAAATTATATTAAACATTTAAATAAGAACTTACACCAATTATGTTTAATAACTCCAAAATTTTGAAGAAGAGAGAGCATTCTTGCAAACATGACCTAGAAGGCCAGTATTGCCCTAATTAAAATAAAACAATGGAAAAATAAAAACACACAAAAACAAAAGTAGAGGCCAATATTCTTGATGAACACAGATGCGAAATTCTCAACAAAATATTGCAAGTCAATCCACCAGCACATTTTTAGATGATTATTCACTGTGATCAAATAGATTAGTTTCCAGAACTGTATTTTCCAACATTTGGGAAGCAAATATATGGTCTACCACACCAGTACCGTACAAAACCAAACCATATGATCATCCCAACAGCTGGAGAAAAACACTGTAAAAATTTGGTTCAGTAATCTATAGAAGATCCATTCTTTGACATTAAAAAAATTTTATAAGATGTCAATTGGTAAGTTCATTTTAAATGAGGAAAAACATAAGTATGTCCTAAGATATTGCACAGGATAAGGACATCCATTTTCATCACTTTTTTTAACATTATATGGGAAATCTTAGCTAGAACAATCAGGCATAAGAAACAAAGTCCTTCCAAATTAGAAATGAAGGGCTTCTAAAACATTGTTGCTTGCAAATAGCATAATCTTACATGTAAAACCCCCAAAGGTTCTAACACAAAAAACAGTGAAAATAAATTTAGAAAAGTTTTAGGATACAAATCTATGTACAAAAATAAGTATTGTGGACTTGTGGGCCAATATTGAATTATCTTAAGAAGAACCTAACTGGCAGTTTTATTTATAATAATGTAAATAATAAAATACAATACTTTGAATACATGTAACTAAAGTTGTAAAAGATCTTTTCAATGTAAACTGTGAAACATTGTTAAAAGTAGTTGAAGAAGACACACAGGAAGGAAAACATACTAAGTTCAAAATCAGAAGAAACAATATCGTTAAAGTACTGATGCTACCCAAAATGATCTCCTGATTTGAGCCCAATGTAATCAAAATACACACGATATTCTTTACAGAAGTGTAAAAAAGGAGTAATCCTAAATTTTTAGTGGAACCACTAACACTCAAAACAACCAAAGCAATTTTGAACAAAAACAGCAATGCAGGACGAACTACATTACTTAACTTCAAAAGGTACTACAAAGCTGTAATCAGTGATATAACAAGATTTTGGCATAGCGCAGATATAGAGATCTATGGAACAAAATAAACAACATGAAATAAAATCCACACATCTCCAGCCCAATATATTTTTACAAAGGTGATAAGAACATACAGAGGAAAGAGGACAGTCTTTTCAATAAATTGCAGTGGGGAAATGGGATACTGGGTATCTACATGCAGAAGATTTAAATTGTCTCTCACTTGTTAAAATAAATTTTGTCAGGTGGATCACATACTTAAATTAAGACATAAAAGAAGAGACAGAAGTAAAGAGGAAAATGTTCTGCCAAGGAAACAAAATAAGCTACAGATTATAGGAAACTACTGGATGGGAGACAGTATTCAACATATCTGACTATCGCTCTATTATCTATTTATCATATATCCATCATCTATCTATCTATCTATCTATCTAATCCATCATCTATCTATATCTATCTATCTGTCATCTATCTATCATCTCTCTATCTTGAAAAAGGGTTAATATCTAGAATATCTCAAAGGAAAAGAAATAAATAACCTGAAATAAAAATATATGAAAGACTCAAATAGAGATTTATCAAAAGAAAACATACAAATGACCATTAGGCATATGAAAATGTGCCACATTTTTAATCATCGTGGAATGCAAATGAAAACCATAAGAAACATTCTTCCATTACAATCAGAATGGCTATTGTAAAAAAAATAGTCCATGCTAACAAATGTTAGTGCATATGTGGAGAAAAGAAAATCAGGCATGCTGTTGTAGGGAAATGTATATTAGTACAGGTATTAAAGTAATCAAACATAAAACTTTTACAAAGGGAGGCTTTGAATTGATACAAGGGGAATACACTCACCACCCCCCCAATGTGTCAGGGCCTAGAAATTCACCGTCTGTATTACAAAAACATGCTCAAGGGCATTGATTCAAGTGGTTAAATCAAGCTTTTTCTTCATAGGTCTTGAAGCACATTTCCTCTAAATGCTAGAGACCAGGTAATTTGAAGACAACAATACGCAATATAACAACCGTTGTTGAATTCCTACCTTCGTGTTTAGTGAAGCTCTGTATCATTTCTAATGTTTTTATTACTTTTTATGTTCTTTAATTGCTTCATCATTCTTGCATTCTTACATCTGGTAATCTGAGTAACTTCGTCGCAGACAATAATAGGTAATATAACCATTGTTAATTCCTATCATCTTGTTTTGAAATCCTGTATTGTTTTTATTGTTTTTGTGTTGTTTTGTTTTTATCTTTGTTGTTGTTATTTTGTTATTATTTTTTCTGTATAAAAAATTTAAATGCTAGAGACCAGAAAGCTCAATAGAGTCAAAGTTATCAATAACAACTGTATCTTATCTTATGAATTGTCACTGTCCCAATATTACAGTTGGTTAACATCAATCTACAGTACCATTTTCCTGTCCCTGCAACTTTTTATTTTGTTTTGTTTTTCTTCTGGTACCAGGAATAGAACTCACGACATTGCACTTGCCAGGCAGGTGCTTTGCCGCTGAGATACATCCCCAGCCCCCATAACTTTTTAATATTATGAGTAATTTATATAAAGATTTGCAAAGTAGACTATGCAGTAAATTTGGATTATAAATAAATTTAATTATTTAATTTTAGTAATAATCGTGATAAAGAAATAAAAAAATTGTAATTACATAATTAGTTTTGAGCTAAAGTTAATGAGAGTTGACATAAGTCTATTGCATTCCTGACCTTGTGAAATTTTCCTAAACCTGCAAACTTAAATGTAAATCCAGTAACATGTGGTTACTTTTACTCACAGTGATATCTAGGAAGTTATACAGAACTAGATTTACACTATGTGTTTAAGAAAAAATCCTTGTGTGTGAAATAAAGAAATCTTAACAGCTCCATATGAATCATTCATGCTTCACTGTCAAATGTTGTGTTGACTACTTTGAACTTTCTCTGGGATCTCAAACTGTCTGGGGAATTAAAATAGGCAGAACCATCAAACTTTCAGACATGTGATGAATCTCCAGTCTCAAGCCAGTGGCATTCATTCTGGGCCTTAGTCTTTTTATACACTTAAAAAAATATAACATATTAAAAAAAGAGTTTTAATATTTGAAACAATTCTTGCTTAGTAATAGTGAAATACATTCATTATTCCGTTTATTTTTCTTTTCTGTCCAACAGAATCATTTTTTTGTTGGGGTTTTCTGGTTAATTGAAAATGAAGAGATTCACATGGGTTTAACTTTATTATTTTTTTCATATTTTGTTTATTGTTTATTATTTGTTGTCTTTTTTTTCTAATATTTATTTATTGATATGTTTGGTACATTATACTTCTACTCATCATGACATTTTTCAATTCTTTTTCAAGGTCTCTTTGTATCACTTGGATCCCTTAAATTACAAATATATTATATGTGTTTGTGTTATGTGATGTTCACTACACTTGTAGAGACTTGATGCATATATACACCATTTCACAATCACTGTTCCATTTTATTAATTGATTTCCCTTCCTTTCCTTCCTTTTACTCTCCTTCCATCTTTCAATTCCCTTCTGTCTTGTTTACTTTTCTCATTGCTGAGACAAAAGACCTAATGCCCAAAATTTAAGAGAGAAAAGATTATTTAGCTCAGTCTGTAAAGGTTTCAGTCCATAATCACCTGACTCCAAGGGACGGTGGCACATGGCAGAGGGGCAACATTCCTGGCATTGGGAGATACCAAAATACCAAAAGCAACAAGAACAAAAGGGAAAAAGTAAGCCTTTTTATCCCTTACACTGTATGCAGGCTACCCGCCCTGGGGAGAGTGCAATGCCCATACCTCCAATCCCAGTACTAGGCAATGAACCAATCACAGCTCTAGATTCAGTCAACTCCAAAAAGAACTCCCTCATGACCACATGAGGCTTTTGAGGAACATCCAGACACAAACCATAACACCTTCTCATATGAAGAAGATCCATCTTTGCCATTTATTACATCTTTTTAAAATTTTGCACTGTATTTATGTATTGAGATTCTTATATTGGATATTGTTTTCAGGTCAGTCATTCTGATTACCAGATTCAAGTGTGCAAAATTGGTCAAGAGAAAAGAAAATTTTAAACGTGAACTGTTCCTCTCAATGAACTGTAGACCTCAGTAATACACCTCTTGCAGCTATTTTCTTATGTATTAAAATATATTTGATGAAAACCAAGAAATGTATTAATTCTATCGGCTTTATTTTGTATTTTCAGGGCTATCTCAGTCTCTTCTATAATCTTTGGACATAATTCTACACTTGTTTTTCATTGCAGTCTCTCACTATATGTGAATAAAACACAATAGTAACTTCTTTTCACTCGAACAATAATCAGCCTTAAGGTGTAAGTTACAGCGTTACTCTGTTTGCAACATGCTCATTATGAACAACGGCAGGCACTGTCACGCAGATACTCTCCCCTAAGTAATAAGTCATGCTATCTCTATTTCTTGCCATGAAACATTAAAATTTGGAGAAATAACACTGTGGTGCTAAGTTTTCACTGCATGCTAAATTAGCATTTGTTCAATGAATGATGTTCTTAAAAGCATTTGTGAAAGTAATTTCAGCCAATTAGGAATTGAAGGGAAATTATTATACTGTATAATAGTAATATTTGTGGTGTAACTTTGTAGTTTAAGGAAAATTTCTTAATTCTCATAGGACTCATTTGCATTTTCCATCAACTAAGCATGAATAGACAATGGTAAAATGATGAGGCTTAAGGAGTATCTATGTATGTCAGAGAAAAAACCCATTGATGGAAATAATAGATTTTTATCCATCAGTCACTAAAGATACACCAGAGGATCATTTTTCCAATTTTCTGTATATTTCTTTATACTATATTTGGAAAAGTGAGGATCTTTAAACTGAAATAGAAATGTTGGAGTATGGGATTTATTTAACTATGTACTGAATTACATAGCTACACAATGACACTGTGGTTTAATCATTCAAAATTGAGATAAGTACTAAATTACTTTTCATTTAAAAACATAGTAAGTACAACATTATAATGAAAAAACAATGTTCCGGAGTTATAATAATCTTAGAAAGAAACAGGTGCAATAAATCTACAAACACCAGGAATGATCTGTTAATTGGATATGTCATTTTATAGAAAATGCCCAGCATGTTTTGTCATGTAATTTCTACTAAGAAATTAATCAAGTTCTCAGTCTGAATTTCTTGGAATTCATTGTGTGTTCTTGATTTCCTTTTCCATTGGACTATGGTCTCTCTCAGTTTGCTGTAATGTCATTTTTGTCATTGTTGTTATGCTACAGTTCAAAAGATAGGGTTAATACTTTGAAATAATCTAACATCTATGGGAAATACTGGACAAATTAATTCTGATTTTTAAAAATATTTTCACATATGCTTTTGATCTATGAGAAAGTTGTTCACATTTAGACAGTTAAATCTTATACTTCTAATGGTTTTAAGCTCTAATGAATACACTTCAATAATATTTTCACATTTTAACTATGTCTAGTTACTCTAATTTGTCTTACATTAATAGTTCAGCTATTCTTTTAAGCAACAATAATTAAGTTATTGAATATGTGACCGACACTAGCTATCATTCGGCACAGAGCTGTATGTTAGTCAAGTCACTTTCCTAGAAAGTGTAACAGCAGAAATCGGGTTGTATTCCACAAAAAACCAAAGGACTCTACTTAGAAACAGAGTTTTATTTGAGGCTAGCCATCTTTCATTGGTGATTTGCAAATCAGAGAAGTGAGCCTGGGCCTGCCTTTGTTCCCACCTTATATACATTTTTGGTTACCATGGTAACAGATTGGAATATTGTAGGCCTGGCCACATGTTGTCTTCCTTGTGCCATGTAACTGGGTCAGGCTCCGGTCATGAGCCCAACCACAATGATTTATACTTTTTCTGCTCTGTTCTATATGTCCCACTTTAGATAACCATACATTTCCTTTATGGTTACAGTGTTTATCTAGGGCTAGAAAAAGGATGAAATAACCTAGGCAAGGTCATAGGTAGTTATCTAGGTCCCGGTGTTCTTTGTCTTTGGTGAATCATTCCAAGGATAAGTCAGGACTGCAAAGTTAACTCTTTACAACTCCTCCGGGATGTTTCTCAAGACACATTTTGAGGCTTGCATTAAGACTAGAATTATTCTGTCTTAAAATGGTATCCTAAGAGTTGCCATCCCCTACAAAGGCTCACATTCTGATTAAAAAAAAAGTAATTCCTTTTGCTCTCTATGATTTTGTGAGTAAATCCTACTAACCTATAATGAATGTGTAGCACTCATAGACAAAACACGTTTGTGAAGTAGTCCACTGCAATTCAGGTGGATAATATAGTCCATTCTGAGTCATAAATCACTTTTCCCTCAGCAATTTAAAATTGTAACATTTATGTTTGCCCCATTAATGATAAAATGCTGTCCTCAGCATTTTAAAATTATAACATTCATGTTTGCCCCATTAATGATAAACATAGATACATTATTATTGAATGCCTTGGTCCAATTATAAAATTTTAAATAACAGGGAGATTTGAGTCACACATTGGAAGCATTAGAAATTTTAATAATTTGGTCATCTTCTCTAATGCCATAAATACATAAATGCTCATGATTGTGTTGGACTTATAAAATGAATGAAGAAATTGGTGATGAATAAAATAGGATAGTATTTCCATGAAGTGGGAGGCAGTATATCCACCTTAGGTAACTATTATACAGAATAACCTAAGTCCCTCTCTTCAACAATATAAAATTGGATTGTACAGAAGACCTCTTATAAGAATTTTTCTCCTCTTTTTAAAGTAAAATGTTTTTACTCAAAATATACAAGATGTTATGAGATACATGTACAGGGTAAAATGGTTACTATGGTGAAACCAATCAACATACCCATTCCTTTACGTAGTAACCCACTAGTTTGATTTTGTGACAAAAACAATTGAAATCTCCTTCAGCAGAAACCCATAATACAATGCAGTTTCATTGCTTACAGTCTATTAAGTCCATAGACATGAGCACCTGAAATATCTTTCACTTGTCTTCTCTGGTTTCTATATTTCCACTTCGTTCTTTCACTTCCTACCACTATTAACCTAGGTTTTCTTCTCTAATAAAACAACTGTATTTCAGGAGGAGAAATAAGGAATGAACTGGTAGAGCACAAAGGATATTTTAGGGCACTGAAGTTATTATCCTGCATAGAATATATAATTGAAGATATATATCATGATATATTTATCAACAACTACAAAATATACCACATATAGCAATCCTCTGTGTAAAATATGGACTTTAGATAATAATAATGCATCAATATCAGCTCAAGAGTTACAGAAATTGCATCAGTTAATGCAAAGTTATTAAATGTGATCCCATTTTTTAATTTTGTTTTTGTGGTCTAAGAACAAAAACAAAACCACACAAGAACAATAAAAATAATATAAAATTCCAATCAAAGATAATAGGAAATTAACAATGGTTGTATTGAATTAACAATGGAGACAATATTATGTTTATATGTGTGAGTTTGATTTATTTCCCTTAGGAGTATGGTCTATAATTGCACCCTTTTACCTTTTAAAATCTCAAATTTATCTTTTTTTATATCTGAGTAATACTCCATTGTATGAAAATACCGCATCTTTTTTTATCCATTCCTCAGTTCATGGACATTTGGGTCGTTTCCAAGATTTAGCTATTACAAACTGCGCTGCTAAAAACATGAGTGCACATATATCACGTGGTA
>NW_004955488.1:2741410-2772258 GCF_000276665.1 Chinchilla lanigera | reverse complement strand
GTTAGGCCCCTTTGTCAAAGATAAGGTGGCTAAGTGTGTTTGTGGTTGTGGCTGCATCTACTAATCTGTTCCATTGATCCTCAGATCTGGGTTTCTTTTTGCCGATAGCATGCTGATTTTATTATAGTAGCTTTGGAGTACAAATTCAAATCAGGGATTGTGATGCCTCCTGAATTACCGTTGTTGCTCAGGATTGCATTTGCTATTGATTTGCATACATTGAACTATCTCTGCATTCCCAGGACAAATCCAAATTGGTCATAGTGTATAATCTTCTTCATGATTTACTGTACTGTGTTTGCTAGCATTTTATTGGGAATTTTTGCATTTATATTCACTATGCAGATTGGCATAAAGTTCTCTTTTTGGTTTGATCTTTCTCTGGTTTTGGTATCAGAGTAATACTTGCCTCCAGGAATGGGTTAGAGATGACTGCTTCTTTTTCTGTTTCATTAAAGAATTTGAGAAGAACTGGCATTAGATCCTCACTAAATTTCTTGTAGAATTAAGCTGTGAATCCATCTGGACCTGGACTTTTCTTTCTTGGTAAGTTTTGCATTATGTTTTCAGTTGTGATGACTGATATTTGATTTTTCAGGTCTGTTAAAATATATCTTTAAGTGCTCCTACATTTGGTGCATATATATTCATGATTGTTATCTCTTCCTCTTGCAGCCCCCCCCCCCGCACATATGTAATGACCTATATCTTTTAATAATCCTTGGTTTGAATTTCACATGATCTGCAACCAGAATAGCTACTTCTGCTTTTTCTGGGTTCCTGTTTCATGGAATATTGTTTTTTGTCTTTTGATTTTCAGTCTATGAATTTCCTTTTGAGCTAAGTGTGTCTTTTTGTATACCGTATATTTGTGGATTTTGTTTCTTGGTCCACTCTGCCTATTTCTTTTGATTGGTGAATTGAGGTGATTCACATTAATGATTATTACTGATATAGATTGGTTTATCTTAGTTATGTTGTTTTCCCACTGTTGATCCTTATTGTTCCCTTCTAATTGTCTGCTGTGCTTGGTGATTCCTTTTTACTGTTGCTCTTGAATTGTGGTCATTTTTATCTCTTTCTGGAATATCTTCCAGTACTCTTTGTAGGGTTGGTTTAGACATCATGAATTTCATCAGTTGTTCTGTGTCATGGAAGTATCTTATTTGTCTATAAATTTTGAAAGATAGTTTTGCTGGTGTACATCAATCTGGGTTAGAAGTAGTTTTCTCTCAGAACCTGAGTTACTTCACTGCAAGGTCTTCTTGACTGGATGGTTTGTATTGAGAAATCTGCTGTGATTCTAATGGGTTTTCCTTCATAGTTGATTTATTTATTTTCTCTAACAGCTTTTAATATTCTGCTCTTTTGTGAGTTCCTGGGATCTTTATTATTATGTGTCTGTGTGTAGATTTCTTTGGGTTATGAGTAATTGGATTTCTTCAACCCCACTCAGCTGCATGTCATATTCTTTTCCCATGCTTGGGAAATTTTCTTTAAATTTTTAAATTTTTTTTTCCAGTACCGGCAATCAAACTCATGACCTTGCACTTGTCAGGCAGGAGCTGTACCACTGAACTAAATTCTCAGCCCCACTTGGGAAATTTTCTGCTATTACTTCTGCAAATAAACTTTTTATATCATTCATGTTGCTTTCTGCTTTTTCATTCATACCTTTCAGTCTTATATTTTTTTCTTTGCCTCATCTTGCAATTGTTGAATTGATATTTCCAGGTTACTTGTTATTTTTTAGAGATCTTTTCTTTCACAATCGCTAGTTGCAATGCTGTCTTCAAGGTCTAAAAGTCTATCTTCAGATTCTTTCAAGCGGTTTTGACAGCTTTCAGTTACATTTTTAGATTCCTGGGTATCTCTTTGAATCTGTTTCATACATTCTAATTCTTTCCTATATTGTTCATTAAAGGTTTCCATCAGTTTTCTATGTTCATGTATTTTTTTTATCTGTGTCTTCTTTAGATGTGCTGAGCAATTCTTTCATTATTGTTGCCATTTCTTTTTTTATGTGAGAGATTATTTGTGATCTGACTTCTATAGCTTGTTTTTTGTTTTTTTTTTTTTTTTACTTCAGTTACTATTATTTCAGAAATTTCAAGTGGATGACTTCCAAATTTTCCTGTGTTTATGTCTCTGAATCATTCTGGGTGAGGTGGAGTTCTGCAACCTCATTTTGTGCCTTTGTCTTGTCATTTTTGATGGAGGAACCAGAGCGCTGAGCCTCAACCTTTCCCAGCAGCTCACAGAAGATCCCTGGGTTCCCTGGGGTAGGACTTGCTCTGAGATTGTGGGAGGTGGAGCACTGAGTCTGGCCTCTCCCAGGCAGCTCACTGAACATCCCTGGTTCCCCTGGGTCAGACGTGCCTCATGATAGGGGCAAAGGAAAAGCACGAAGTCTGACCTCTCCCAGGTATCTCATCAAATGTCCCTTGGTTTCCTGGGGGTCAGACTTGCCCCATGATGGTGATAGGAGGCCTACCACATCATTTTTATCCATTCCTCAGTTGATGGTTATTTGGGTTGTTTCCAAGATTTACCTAAGAAAAATTGCTCTGCTATAAACATGGGTGAACATATATCTCTGCAATCAATGTGTCTTTGAAATACCAATATATTAGCAGAAGTGATTGACAGAATTCCAAACATAGCCCATAACACCATTCCAATTTATTCATTCTTTTTTTGTAGTCTTTCAGGTATCTGGAATGAAACCTATGTCAAAGACGATGTCAAAGAATACTTTGTTCAAAATAGCAGAACCTCTTTCTGTCAAGCTCCCTTAATTATTATATGATGGAGAAAAATCCTTCCCAACTCCTTTGTAAAGCAAGAGTAAGAAATAGAGTAATATTGCTTTTGACACTTGAAATTCTTTTTGCTATGAAGTTAACTGCTCTAAACAACACATTCATATATTTTTTTGTAAAATTCCACAAAGGTAGGAAGACTACACCCAAA
This sequence comes from Chinchilla lanigera, assembly GCF_000276665.1. NCBI lineage: Eukaryota > Metazoa > Chordata > Mammalia > Rodentia > Chinchillidae > Chinchilla > Chinchilla lanigera. Next base: position 2,769,285 of record NW_004955488.1, on the reverse strand, counting down.
AAAGGTATGCCAATGATTAAAAAAGTACCCTTTACACATAGCCATAATAACAAATATGTAAAGAAAACAAAATACCACTTTAAAGACTGATATCATATATGAGGAGCATCTTTTAAAGCTTCCAAATCTCAATAACAATAGAGGAATCCGCAAGACCTGATCATTCAAAGCTTCTAAAATAGGTCAGTTAATTCTTAAAATTCAAGGAGGAAAATTCACAGACTATTGGAGACAAAATGGAAACAAGAAACAAATTAATGTCAAACTAGCTGATATTTTATACCAAGCCAAGGTACATGAAATTGTATTTGTTATATAGTAAGAGGACATGCATATGTTTTTAAGTATAATAAAAATGTTAGAGAAATGTAGACTATTTCATTTTTGGCTTTTTGAGACAGATTCTTGCTCTATAGTTTAGCATGGTCTTGCATTCATTCTGTGGCCCCAGCCGGGCTGGAATTCATGTGCATTCCTCTCTTTCCATTTTTTTTTATCAATGGTATAGTTATACACTTATTAAAGGTAAAACAAAAGGTTCTACAGAGTAAGCGTGAGGCAATTAAAAACTGGGAGAAAGGAGGAAAAATAGAAAAAATTCACCTTACAGCTTTCAATGTGTTACTGTGAAGAGACACAATAACACCATTGTTGAGATTACAGGAACAAATGAACAAAATGCCCCAAACAATTACTTAAACATGAAAGAGAAAAAACGATCTTAGTGTGTATAATTTGAGTAAATGCGGAAACTTTTGAGAATTGTGATTGATACCTTGTGAATTTTAAAAATTTGCCAATTTTATATATGTATATGTACACATATACACACATCCATACTATGTGTATTAAATTATGAATAAAATGTGATTTTGAATCCTTAAGAAGAGAAATATCATTTTGTTCATAAAATAGTTTTGGCTATAAAATATAATTTAGGTGTATAGTCAGTCATGAGACTACCACTATTTCATTTTTTCAGTATGTAAACACAATTGTAGACAAGGTATGCAATCTTCTGGTTAGTTGCAAGACAAAGATATTTAGCACACCATACACAGAATTAAATTGAAATCTAGATCTCCATGACAACATATGAAGTAGACATATGATAGATAACTGTAAAGCAAGATGATTTCAAACAAAAAATTACAAAGATCATATTTTCATATCAAAATGAAATAATACACAATCATCAGAACACAACACAGCATAGTGTATATACATACACACACGCACACACACACACACACACACAGATCTAGTCAGCACTTGGAAATTCAAGTGCCTAAGAGAGCAGCCACTAAATTGATCCACAGCACTCTCTGTGTTGTCCTTTACCCATGGAAAGCTCTTCAGCCAGTTGCTGACAGCCAGACCATCATCCTGGTCTCTAAGCAGATATCACCCTCTGAGGAAGGACTCTGCCTTCTTCCACTTCCCTCCTGCATTTTACTTTATCTTTTATTGAAACAGGAATCTCACTGTGCAGATCAGGCTGGCATCAAACTTGTCTGCTTCAAGTATGCTTTGCCTAAATTCAGCTTTGGAAGACAGTCAACATATTTCAAAAATTATACAAGCAATCTTCCTGATGGGCTGATTCATTGTACTTTTTATGTTTATTGATATGCTAAAATGTATTCAGATGGGTCTTTTAGTAGATAGAAAGCCCTAGAGGTTTTATCTCCAAATGAAGATTATTAGATGAAGCAGTTGCCTTTAATGTTTTGTTTGCCTTTCTGAGACAAAGTCTTATTATTTAGCACAGGCTAGCTTGAAATCTTTGATCCTCCTGCCTCAGCCTCTTTTACTATCAATGAAGCATTGAACCAACAAGGTTGGTCTTAAGAATAGATTTTTCTCTGATTATCCCATCTGTTCATATGCATGGAAAGATATTACTGACACTATTATGATTTTTAAAAAATATTAAACTCAAAATAACAAACATGATTTCTGAGCTCAATTCTTATTATGAATATTTAGATTTAGGAAATGTAGTGAATACATGTAGGAGACTACTCCCTTGTTCTCAGCGGTTTTTCTTTAATGCATGCAATATTCCTCTCTGAAGTTCTTGGGCATAAAATTGTTTCCTGTTTCATAAATTTAACAGTATTTGTAATTCATATCAAAGGAGACAGGTTTAAGGATAGAAGCCTTAATTATCTCACTTCAGGTTTAGGCCAGTGCTTAAGCCTGCATTTTCTAGGCATAAAAGGGACAAAAGTACTTTCACCTCTCACTTAGCCTGTATTATCCTTATGGTCTCTGAATACCTTAGTTCATTACTTTGTAGAATACAAATCAGTACCTTAAAATTTCCCCAAATTTTTTATGTGTTCAATGAATAGATTTAAGAATGCAAATTTATATTATTTTTTTATTTTAACAGCAAATTGTATGGTCCAGAATCAAGTATCAAGTTTATTATATCTTTTCCCATAGCTCTGCAGCCAGAATATATATATATATTTGAGCAATAATATATATATTATATTTGAGCATTAACTTATTCAAATATTATATATATAATGGTTGTATGCATGCATGCAGATTCTACTCTAAGCTGCTTTCTTCTTACAAACAGGAAGGTTTGCTTAGATTTGTTTGCAATAGTATGCAGGTCTCCAGACAGATAAAAACACCTTAAGAGAAAATGAAATAAAAAATAGAAAAGAAGAAAAATAGACTTCCATGATCAAATAAAGTATTATTTTGAGTACTTACCATTTGTACTTTTATGCACAAAGACAAACATATACATAAAACAAATATATTTTACTAGATTAGATACCACTAGTCTTTACAAAATAATTTAACATTTCAAAAGTTACAATTTTCTTAAATATCCCATTAAATCCATGCAGGCATCTGTTGTCTAGATGAGTTGTTAACATGTTTTGGATATGTACATTTCCTAGCAATCTATCCTACTTTAAATGGTTTGATATGAGTAATAAACCAATCCATGTACTCTCAAAAACCTCTGATTTAAATTCTTATGCCAATGTGTAGAGAAAGATACTTTGTGTTTTCCTGCCATCTTAATTTTATCAAAAAAAAATTTCCATTATACTAAAATTATTGTGAGGAATTGGCTGCTGTTATAGCATTCCAAAATTAGATGGTGAGAATTCTAGAGATTTTATCAAGGAAAGTTAGCCTTACTTTATAATGTAAAAATAAACTCAAATAAAAGTTTGGTCCAGAAATGGATTAGTCTGTTTTCCACGGTGGTGTCAAGATATGAAACACCAACAGTTTAAAGGAGGAGAGGTTCATTTGGGCCTGTGGTTTCAGAGGGTTCAGTCCATCACTTCAAGGCAGAAATGGCATGAAGAAGGGCAAGGCAGATGAAAGCTGTTTACCCATGGCAACCAGTAAGCAGAGAGAGAATACAAGAGCTGGGGACAAGAATACACCCTTCTAAAGCCAGCCATGCTAACTGACATTATGGGAAACTGATGGAATGCAATCACAAGTTCAAGCCCAGCCTAGGCAACTTAGTGACTTTGGGATACCCAGCCTCAAGACAAACAAACAGAGCGGGGGATGTAGCTCAATTTGAAATCCCTGGAATCACAATCTGCAGTACCACAAAAGAGAAAAACATTATACCCTCTCAGATTATAGCCCCAGAAACCCACCCAGGGTAACTAGACAGGTCCAACTGCTAATAACGTGTTCAGCTAGGAGCTCAGTGGACTAAGGCACTGATCAGTACAGTGCCTCATGATCCGTTGCTTTCCCCAAAACCCCACTGCTTGACACATGAGTTTTTAGGGAGACATTTTAATCCTCAGCCTTAACAAGAACATATTTTACACACCATCCAGCAGAAAAATACTGTACTTCACGTTACTGAGAGGAATATATTCCCTAAAGGAAATATAAATAACCATACTAATAATTTAAAATGATAGCTAGGTATAGATGCTTACATCAAAAATCATGCCCATATTTGCCTAAAGCTAATCAAATGCCTGAAATATTGTCTGTTTTTAATTGCCTGGTACATTGTTTTTAAACACTGATAATATAGTACATAGTGTAGCTCTTTAATTGTTTTATAAAGTAAATATTAAAAATGACATTTGGTAATATATAATAATCCCAAAGACTTATTGTTCTCATGGCTTATATTTACCCAAGAAATACCCTGTAAATAAATGCAGCACACAAATATGTAAATTATATGAACACGTCATATCAAACCATCAAATGAAGGAAAACCTACTATAATCATAGAAGTCCTGTGTAATTGTATCAATCATTGTTTCTAATAAAAACTTATTTCTCTTACATATATTTTTAGAATTCCTTTAGTTGAAAGTAGGATGATATAGGTACATAATATGAAGGATAGCTCTTTCGTATATCTATACCATCTATATCTCTATCCATATCATCTATAGATATAATATATATATACATTTCAATTTATGTTATTTGTACTGAAAGCTACTTAATTCAATTTAAGGAGAATATCATTGTAAGAGGTATATTTCTCTTTGTAACCTGATATACTGAACTTTTATGTAAGAGAACATTTTATGAAAATAGGATTCAGTGATGTGAAAAATTTTAGGAGAGCAATCACTACATTTTAAAAGTACTCATTTTCTCTCTTTAAATGGTGATAGATTTTGTACTTGAGGGAAAATTAATCTATCATGGGAAAATATGGCTCTTAATGATGCACCAAGTGAATGTGCTTTTAAAAGCTATCAAGGCATGAGAGTATTTTATCTGTATACATTCTAATTTATCAGTGACAACTTGGTACTTTAAGCTATAATAGTCAGCGAACATATATAATTATGCAATCGTGAATTTTCCTTCAAAAGTATCTTTTTTGTTAAAAGCAAATTTTTGTAATTTTTTAAATTAAAAATAAATTATTACATCACATTTCATACTGTAGATAAAAATTGAATTCTAGTGATGTTCTGAAAATTGTATCTTAATGTATCAATTTGAAGAAAAATTCAAGAATTTAGCAAATCTTTAGCAAACTTTGTACACTTCTGGAGAACACTTACAAGCAACATCAGTCTAAAAGTGTTGTACTGAAATATGACAAACTTTTTCACAGAAATTTTATTGTAGTGTGTGTGGTTACCAGTTACGGGCTTACTGTAGTGTTACTTTTAGTTATAGTGAGACATAAAAGTTGTATGCAGTATTTTATCTTATAAAAAATCAAATAAAACTAATTAATATCCATTTCCATTAATAAAGTGGGTTCAATATTTACCAAAACAGAAATACCTGACAATGCTACCTGTTAACAACAAGACCTGTGGGGTGTATACTGTTATAATCTCACTTAAAAATGTTTTTTAATTTTTATATGTGCATGTTTGCAGCATATCATGGTTACATTCATTGTTGGAGCTGTATTGTGCACAGCACATTTTAATGTAGTCTCAGTTTTTATAGACTATGAAGCTGAAGTAAAGCAAAGAACTTGCTAGATGTTAATGTGCTCATTACTGTTGGAACTGAGTACTATAGTTTGGACAAGGCTGTCCCCCTACAGTGCCACGTTGGAGCCTTCACCCTCATTGTGGTGGTGATGAAGGTATGGGACCTTCAGATGACAGAGTATAAACAAAGGTAATTGGGTCATTAACGGTGTTGCTCTCAATAGAAATTAATACACAGTTTTGGGGATGTGGGATGGGAAGAAACCTGTTCAATTCTCAGAACAGTGACTTTAAAAATTTCTGACCTCAGAATTGCTATTGGACATCCCATTTCTCCATGTAGACATTCCTTCTCACACATGTTACTCTGTCTGTCCTTGTGAGATTTCACCTGAGCCAGATCCTTTACTGACAGAATCATGAGTTAAATATACTTCTTCTTCATAAAGTACTCAGCCTCAGGTATTTTGTCATAGTAGCAGAACATAGACTACTATCTTAGGATTCAAACTGAAGATACTGAGTTTTGAGAAGGGATCTTGGTCATTGTAGTGCCCTCCCATGGAGTTCAGCCTCTAAGATACTACTAATCATCAAATTAAAAATCTGTCTCTTTTTATAGAATGAGGCTGCTCCAGGGGACCACTTCTTCCACATGCTTTATAATTCTCTGACATGTACTTCATTTCCTTACAAGTTCCATGAGTCTTTGCCTTTTCATTTATTTTGGCTAAGAATTCTTGTACTGATTTCTTTGTTTTATTTTGATTTTGAAACTAAGTCCAAATAGTGAAAGTGCTATCCCACACAGGAAATAAAATGTCCTGGAGATCACGGCACCTTTCGCCTTCATTGACATCACGCTGTGTATGTGTTATCTTGGTGAGCATTTGTCACATTTTGGAAATGTCCAGGAAACATTTGGAGATGTCACCCAAAGGTATAACTTCTGAAAAGACAAAAGTGGTGGCAAATAGCCCAACAGTAGTTTTACAGCTTCATAAAGATAACAAAAGGCTATTTGAAGCAAACTGAATTATTTTTAAAACACTTGAAAGACTAGAATTTTGGACATATATCTACTCGAACCCATGCAAGGGGCAGGTTTCTTCAGTGAATTTAACCATCATTTAAAATAATTTTATCATTCAAAATATTCACTGTAAAATTAGAGATACTGATTTATTCAAAATTCTCATGAATGTTGCAACCACTGTCTTATGTAGTCTACAAATATGTTCAATCAAATGCAATAGATTAAGACATAAATTTAGTGGTAAATCAAAAAAAGGTAGGGGCTGGAGATTTAGCTCAGTGGCAAAACGCCTGCCTGGCAAGCGCAAGGTCGTGAGTTCGGTTCCCGGTACTGGAGAAAAACCAAAAAAAAAAAAAAGGTAATATCCCAATATTAAGCTACTGGATAGTTGGGGACATCACTTCATACAATTCTAGTTGCACATTAAAGAGACCACTTGGAGTCCAGACCGCTCAAGCTGAAACTGATCAGCTGCACACCATCAAATCAAAATAAACTAAAGTCCTCTCAACCTCAAGGATCATCAAGCCTATTCTGGTTTTCTTTTGAAAAGCTTGATTGAAATGCTGTTGTCAGAAGAGATAAGAGGAAATAAGCATTATGATGTGGTAAAAGGAGCACCCTTATACACTATTGGTGGAAATGAAAATCAGTGAAGGACTTATGTGGAGCAGAACTACATTATGCGAAGTAAAATAATGCTTGATTCAACAGTTTTACTGCTTAGTATATATCCAAAGAAAATGAAGACTATGTCTCAAAAAGTTATTTTCACATCCATGTTCATTACAGCCTAATATATTCATAAGATCCAAGACACAGAAGTGATCTGTGAGTCCAGCAATGACGAATGGATAAAGAAAATGTGCCACATACACACACACACACACACATTCCATATGTGGTGAACTGATATTCGGTCTTAGAATTAGGAAAATTTTCCACTTGTGACAATATGGATAAACATGGAGGATGTTTTACTAAGCGAAAAAAACAGGTATAAGAAATGCAAGTACTGCATGTTCTTACTCCTTTGAGGAATCTAAACATGTAAAACTCATTAAAGCATCAGAAAGGGTGAATGCCGGCCAGTTGGGGTTTAGAGTTGGGGACAATGGATAGCACTGTTCAAAGTTTCAAAGTTACACTTTTCTCTAATGAATAGGGTTGGAACTCTAATGTTCATTATGATGGCTATGTTTGATAATACTTTATTAGGTACTTGGAATCCATGAAGAATTGGGTCTAATTGTTCTCACAAACACACACAGGGAATACAACCCTGTGAGGTCATAGATAAGTGTAATATTTTTGATTTGGGTAATCATTTCACATCATATGCACATATCAAAATATCATGCATATCTTAACTATTTTCTATTTTTTAAAATAGAACTGAGGTAACAGTGCAATTTGAAACTAATTCAGCTTGATAATAATGTTTCTTATTGAGTATTTATAGTCTTTTACTGACAAAATCAACAAAAGGGCACTATTAGTAATTTGGTATTTATTCCACTTCTCATATCATCATTTTCAACCTTTTTGTCCTTCCGTATATGATGTAAAAAATATCTAAGGAATCAGTACTGGATCCCCAATTCTACCCACACTCCTGACATTTTCCTGTGACTCTAGATATAGTGAGGTCTGTGTGCCACAGATTTTCCAGTTATTATATAAGAAATAAATAGAAAAATCACCCCTTTAAAAGCCTGTTTTCTTATTTTTCAGTTTGTCACTAACCCAGTGGTCCAAACTAGAAAGATTGAGAATACCATTCCTTATTATCTTGTTTAACACACTTTCTCTTCCCCCATATATATTATGTTATTCATACATATATATTACTTTTCTGTATTTCACAGAAATAATTATCATCTGCACTATAATCCTTTTACAGAAAAATAAAACTATGATCCTAAATTAAGATGTTAATGGATTTAGCTCCTTTCATTCTTATGTCTGTTTTATTGTTGTTGTTGTTGTTTGGTAGTACCATGCTTTTTTATCACAGTAGCTCTGTAGTATAACTTTAAATCAGGAATTCTGAGAGGCTATACCTTACCCTTGTTGCCCAGAATTGCTTTGGCTCTTCCTGGTCTCTTCTGGTTCATATGAATTTTAGGATTGTTCTTCCTAGTTCTATGAGGTATACTATTGTTGTTTGATTGGGATTGCCTTAATTTTATATAACAGCTTGGAATGTATGACCATAATCACTTATATCTTTTCTACCTATCAAGAATAGACTATATCTTTCTACTTTCTGATATCATTTTCCATTTCTTTTTTCAGATACTATAGTTTGCAATGTAAAAGGTCTTTCACTTCCTTCATTAGATAAGTGTTATTAGATAAGTGTATATTATAAGGGGAAATACTGTAAGGGGGATCAATGGCAGTTTCTCTTCCACTGCAATACTTTTCTAATTTAAGCACTGATTGTATAGTTTGATCCCCTCATGTATTAGTGGCTGAATTTGGATTAACATGCGTTTCTTATTCCATGTTATGATAACCCTACTCTCATTTTCATCAATTAGTTAAATAAAGAAAGTGGACTTTAGTTTTTAAATCTTTTTGTTTCTCTTACAAATGAGTCTTTGTGGAAACAACAAATTCCCCCTACATTTCCAACACACATTAAAAAAATCTACACAAGTAATTTTATTTATTTAAAGATTCTGTCATGTTTATACTAAATTATTCTTCACAACATGATGAAACAGATGTTTTCTGACTCCCACAGGAGCACTGCTTAATACAGATCTAATTCAGAATTCTAGTTCTTTAAAGATGAATTACTAAACCATCCATTAGCTAGTTCTATATGGTAGAACTATAGCTATGTAGTAGTATATAGTAGTTCTATGGTAGTTCTATAGCTATATTGGCATCAGAGTATTAATCTTAGTAAGTACAATGTCGCAGGTAATTAGATGAAAGGGTGTGGCTTAGTTTTGTTTTGTTTTGCTACTTGAAAACTAGGTACTGTAATTTTTAGTACTCCAGACTCTGAAAAACAATCTGATATTCTTTTTGGGGGGTTTTAATTCAACAACCACTATCAAGAACTCTACATGTTTCTATTCCCTACAGCCTGACTTCCAAGATCATTTTTTTAATTAATCATTTTGTTTCATTAGCAAGAAATAGAAATAAGTTTTGGATAAGAAAATAGAAGTAAGAGTAATTTTTTAAAAAATAAAAGTTTACTAAAATTAAAATATCTGAAGGAATATCATTGTTTTAGGCAAGAGTATAATTATTACCTCTTGGATTTTCATAATTAAGGAATAAGGACCATCACTTAGTGTACGTGGTGGCTTTTCAGTTTTTATTAAGACACATAGCATTTCTGCTTACTTTAGTCATAGATTGATGTATCCCATATATAGGATCAACTGACAACAGAATGGCTGCATCTAGTCCATTGAAAGGTCCACCCTGGAGTGTTTGATTTCTCAGTGTTTCTGAGTTTCAGAAATGGGCTTGTAGAAGTGGTTGTGTCTGCTTTCTGCCCTATGCCAGCCTAGAGGCCATCTGCATCTATTTCCCTAGACATGACCATCTGCTGACCCTCCTCTGTACTGCATGGGAGGTGCTCAGAGAGATAGGGATCCACCTGTAGTCACTTTTCTGACACTCATTTGAAAATAAGCTGATGTTTTAAACAATTTATTATGATAAACCTACATCTATGATTCTTAACAATTTTTCTCCAAAACTAATGCATTTCAAACCTCTTTTGCCAGTTTTCCAAGCCTTGTGAGGCTCATCTCTATCAAGTAGCAAATTTTAATATGTATTCTCTTTACCTTAACATGGTTCCAATAGAACTTTACCTTAACCTGGTTCAACCATGACTTGATTATCTTAATATCTGAATAGAAAATAAATCCCATCTAAGTTAATTGTGTGATCTTCCTGCCTAACTTAGCAATTTCAATTTAAAAGAAGAAAAAACGTTTGCTGTGAAATTCTGTAGATCTTCCAACCTCTTTCATTACTAATCTAAAATTAAACTCTTATCTCTGCACTTTAGTTCATAATCCCAGTTGTGTAATACTATGTCTTTGAACTCCACATATAGAGTATGGTACAGGTGCCTTATTCACCCACTGAAAGTCCAGCACCTTTGGGGATTCATCATAAACTCCAGAGGCTAATTTTTGTCTAATCAAAACATAGACTCCTGCACTGTAATTCCATTGCTGTGGCCTACCATTTTTTAATGAAGAACAGAATAAACATTTTATTGAAGATACATTAAACTTTCCTAATGATATCCTAAATTTTCCAATGTATTGGTTTTTGACATACAAATTGCAATAAAGTGACCCTATTCTTTTTTTTTTTTTCCTCTGGAACCAGGAACCAAACTCACGACCTTGCGCTTGCCAGGCAGGCGCTTTTGCTGCTGAGCTAAATCCCCAGCCCCAAGTGACCCTATTCTTTAACCTTAATGAGCAAAATAACATAGGATAGTATCCAGCACATTTATATATATATTTCTCTCACACACATAACTGTTATGCAATATGCACAATTCTCTCTTTAGTTTATGACTGGAACACTTTCAAATATATATTGTGCATTTTTAAAGTTTTGACAAAAAATTTTAGTTAAATACCCTTCTATGTAGAATATTTAGAAGTCAAAGCTGACTAGATACTTTCACTGCAAACTTTGGGTGCCAAAATTCGTTTAAAAAGCAAGCAAAAAGAAAAAAAAACTAACAAAAATAACACTTTAAAAGAATTTAAGTAGTATTTTCAAACAAAATTACTTCATTTCAAAACACTTATTCATATATCTATTATAATATTAAGCATCCTTTCTCTCTTCCAATTTCTCATTCAGAAAGAATATATTTTACCCTAAAGTGAAGAAAAATTGCAAGGTTCATTAATGATTTAAAATATCCAGTAGAATTTGACTAGGCAGTGAGAGCCAAAAAGAACCATCATCTACCCTCCAGAGCAAATATGAGGGTAGTCCCTTAAACTACAAAATTAGGGAAACAAATTTTTGAGGTCAATATTTGTAAAGACCAATGTTTCTCTCCCTGTTCAGATTTATAGAGATCACTTTCCCTAAATTAAAAATTAAAGGAGACAAATAATACCACCATCAAGTGATGACTTGCTCCACCTGTTTGTGTAAAGGGAAGGATTTATTTAGAGACAAAAAATAGAGAATTCCCCTAGCTTGACAGGGAAAGTCCTAGTGTTGTGGCTTTAAAACATGTTGATGTAGAGCTGGACTGCACCAATAATTTTGGTGAGAAGTCCCAGGATTTCTCTTCTCTTCCATTTCTGGAAACAGGAGAACTTCTTCAGTGATTCGAGGGGTGAGAGGAAAAGTAGCCATTCTGTAACTCATTGCTGTTTGTAACCTGGCAACGTCTCACCGACTGGAAAGTGTGGAAGAGCCAGAACCAGCGCTCCCCTCCCTAGACCCTCTTCCCTCTTCTCTGAATCCTGGGCTGGACACGTTTTTAATTCTATGACTAAGACTTGGCCCATTATAATATATTGGTAAGGAAGCTCAGAAATAGCCAAGAAATTAGCGGAAATTTTCCAGCCCTTCTTTGTGTGGTTCGAGCCCATGAAATGAGACCCATTCTGCCCTTTTGCCCTTTTGTGTTTATCTTTCTTTCCTCTCTTCTTACACTGTGGATTTCAGTGCCAAAAAAAGCAATAGAGACAAGATCTGAAGATTGTCTCAGCAGTGGTATTTTTTTTTTTCCAACAGTGGTTTAACAAGACAAATTCTCATAGTTTCTTTCTCTCTTTTTTCTTTCCCTCCCTTTTCCTTCCTTCCTTCCTTCCTTCCTTCCTTCCTTCCTTCCTTCCTTCCTTCCTTCCTTCTTTCCTTCCTTCCTTCCTTCCTTTCTTCTTTCCTTCTTTCCTTCTCGTTCTTGGATGTGTGTGTGCCTGTGTGAGAAAGGCTCTCACTACTTAGTCTAGCCTGGCCTTGAACTCCCTATGTAGTTCAGGCTGGTCTTGAACCTGTGATCCTCTTCTTTTAGTCTCCTCAGTACTAGAACTACAAGAATTTGCCAACATACTTGGTTTAAATTCTTAACTGAGACTTAAAAGTTCACTCCTAGTTTATTTCATTCCCCCCAAAATATGAATCTGTACAGTAAGCACAGCCAATTCTATGTCTTATTTCTAATGAAATCAAATATAATCATAAACATAATCCAATAATCAAATGTTAAAGACATGCCAAAAATAAAATTACAGCAACATAAGAAAGGTCCTCCATTGCATAAGACATTCCATTATTAATTTACTGGAGAAAAAAATGAAAATCCCCAAATCCAATCACTTTGCAAGTCAGATCCGCTAGCCTGAAGTGATTTGGAGATAAAGTCAAAGTGTTTTGATTTTTTGAGTTAAAATTTCAAAGACATTGAAATCTTTAAAAATTCCATTCAGTCTTAACCTCACAAAGATCCTCTTATTGAATGAAACTGAAATTTCCTTAGTGACTCTCGCTGGGTACATGAAGATGTCTCCTTTAGGACACAGGAAAATAAATCAGTTCATTGCCATGTGCGATGTGCCTCATTTTAAATAATTACTACAGATTGCAAGGGCCCATGTAGGTTCCAATACCCTGTTCACCTTTTGCTTTTAGAAAGCAAGTCAATTCTTAGTCCCTGTGAAGTTGTTCTGACCTCATTTATTCCTCTTCCTTACAATATTAGGCACTGCCTGCAATGAACACAGATTCCGTGGTACCTGAGGACAGAAGGATCAATGAAAATTCAATCTTACTCTTGATAGATGCTGCAATCAGTTTAGTCATTGTCTATTTTGCACATACTGAAAAAGTAATTGCAACTGGGGAAAGTACCTGAGTAGAAATTAATTTAGCTCTATACATTAATCACATCTGGGGGAAGATCCTTCTGGGTAGAGTGTCAACTTTTCCAGAGAATGGAATTTGAATCATTGTTGTATTTGTTTAAAGCAGGTGTTTTCCTAGCTTTTCCTAATGGCTTGATTTCTATTTTCATTATGCACAGTCCACTCAAGGAGAAGCAAAGAGAAAAGGAGGAGAGTAGCTTCTATTTTCCATTTGGTGCTTGTCCACTAGCTACGAAGCCCTGTTCTGAGGGTGTGCTTTGCTAGACCTGGAAAGGGAATACTCTTATGGTCCCACGTTGAGCAAAACCTGCTTGGAGGCAAAAGACAGGAAACACAGGCATAGATTTAAGCATTGGTAAATTATGCCCAGTGCTATCTGTTGAATTCTACGCAGAGATATTTACTAACTTGCTACCATATTAGAAGTTACAAAGACTTCCAATACATATATATGTGTGTGTGTCTGTGTGTTTATGTGTGTATCTCAACAATGAAACTATGTCCACAAAATTCAGTAACAAAGTAGTGACATACTTCTTATGAAATCTTTTTATTTTGCATGATTTTGTATTTCATCAAATAAAATTATATGAAATCAAACAAAATTTTAGTTGAAGAATTCACACATGCCTCTATAGTTTACCCCTATGGAAATCTAGGGAGGAAATTGTTATTATCAATTTAATTTTACCCATGAAATAAACAAGCCTTGATTGAGATAAATAAATTGTCTGAAGTCACACAGCCCTGAAGCAGTAGAATCAGGACATCACTGTGTAGTCTGCCTCCAGAATATGACCCTTACACCAATAATCTACACCTTCTCATAACTGAAAATGCTTCCTTGGGAAAAGGTAAAATAAACTGGAACATGTACAGGCTAACAAAACTTCTGACTCATACACATTAAAAAGTCCAAGTTCCAGCGTCTCTTTTGACATACTCTACCATTAGTTCTGAGAAATCACTTGCGCATATTTTACAGCTGTCTTGATTAAGGAAAACACCTATTTTATTGACATTTTCACAGCAGCATTGTTTTCAAAACCCTATTTCACATTGTTAGGCCAGAAATCAATGATGTGTTAGAACTGCTAATGTGAGGAGCACAATCTCTTAAGAATGACTGCCACTATTGTTAGGAGATAAATTACCCCAGCTTGATTGTATACATCTGTTGATTTGTTAGAGTGCTAATTAAAATGAGTCAAAACCATTATCCCATTTAAAGGCACATTTTTAGATTTCATAAAATGTCATTTATCCAGTTTATACCATATTTGTTTTGGTCTGCCACACAAAATTCACTGAAGGCACAGATTTTGCATATAAATGTAACTCTAAGGATGGTGTTCTTTCCTTTTAAACTGTAGATTAAATAAAATATCATTTGTTTTTATTGACTTTAGAGTGCATCTCACAAAAAAGCATGCCTGATACACTGATTTGTCTTCACTAAGATCTACATTTTCATGTATGTATAAACAATATGTTGGTCTGACAAAAGTTCTTATAATATTATGATTGTCATGGTTGGTGTCTGGATGTCCTCCCAAAGCCTCACACACTCATGGGGCAGGCTTCTAGAGTTTATGATTGATCCATGGTCCAATGTTGGGATTATGGGTGTGAGTGCTACACCTTCCCAAGGCAGTAGTTTGCATCCAGTATAAGGAAGGGAAAGAAGCTTGCTCTCCCCGCCTGTTCCACCTTTTTTGCTCTACTTACTTTTGATTTCTTCCCCCCAGCCACCCCACCATGTATGGTTGCCCTCTGCCATGTGCCACTCTGCCTTGGAGCCAGCTTAGTATAGACTGAGACCTCCACAACCTGTGAGCTAAATAAACCTTGCCCTCTTTAATTTTCCATGTTTAGGTATTTTGTCTCAGCAATGAGAGAAAAGTAACCAAGACAATGATCTAGCATAGAGTTTTGATATGTAAGGCAGTTTTAGTGTATGCATCTATATTAAATTACTTACAACTCAAAGTAACCTCTTTAGGGTAGAAATATCACTGTGCTCCTTTTGAAGATGGGGTAAATGTGACCAAATGTTTTACCTAGGCAAGTAAAAGGGAAAAGATTTATGCAGTCTGAAGAGAAACCAGATTATTCACCTAGGCAAGTATAAGACCTGATCCCCAACCTTACATCTTTTATCAGTCCATTCCCTTGCTTCTCTGTTTTTCTGATAGGAATCATAGAAACAATAACAAAATAAACTTGATCTTTTGCTTGCAAAGTACAATTACCAACATATTTATGATTAAGATACTTGAAAAATTATGTACTCTGACCTTATTCTCTACGAAGAGCTCCAATACAGCAAGAAACACATGCAATTCATTGTTTTAGTCCGTAAACCAGAAATGCTTTGATGCTAGGCAGAAATATTTAATTTGATTCATAGCTGCAGTATCTCAAGAATCAAGGTTGTTTCAGAAATCTGTGCACTGTGCCTTGGATATTGTTTGTCCATCTCATAGGTCACACGCTCAGCTCATAATGTAGTGATGTTGTCCGGTCAGATTTCAGAGGGCGGATCTAGAAACAGATACTGAGGTCATGAGAGACTGGCCTTTAGGAATAGATAAATGTTTTCTGGTGGGATTGGTGTGTCTATTGGAATTAGTTTAGTTCCTGTGTGAACAGGTTCCTAGAAAGAGTGACCCAGTCCCTTCACACCCTTTTGCTTTCCTTTTGGCATGAGTTATCTCTCAGTCATGCTCCTTCCACGTCACCCCACTAGTCGTGCTGCAGGACAGCCAGAGGACCCTCAGAGTGGACACAACTAATAGGCCTACCGTGATCTTGGGCCTAAAGATCTAAAATAGTGTGCTGAATAAACCTCTTTGCTTTCCTACAATACACAAACCTTGGGTATTTATAGCAAAACCAAATAGACTCAAAGTTCATGTTATAGATGGCAAAGACCATTCAGACTTTCAAAAGAGTGAAAAGGCCTAAGAATAGAACAAAATTAATTCAAAGTTGGAAATAGCCCATCTCTTCCCCCTTACTGACCTATTCTTTCAAAAGAAGAGCCTATAAGCTGCCATTGAAATGCATTAATTTATTGCAGAAATATTATCTATATGTAGCACAGTCTCAAACTTAATTAGCTTAATCATTCTCACTTAAAAGGAATAACTTATCTTAATACTAGTTTCAGCAGGAATTTTATAGAGAAAAATCTATGCTATGCTTAGAAATAATATTGAAACTAGCCAATTGGGTGTCTTTAATTGTATATGTTTTCCTATCACAAGCATAAGCAGTTTTAGACAGAAGAAAGTGAGAGTTTCTTTGTCTGCACTTCCTTCCTTCATGTTTCCTTTCCTCTACTCTTTCTTTCCTTCCCCTCTCTCCCCTTCTCCCTCCATTTATCTGTCACCTTATTTCTTTAATTCATTACTCCCTAAAGATAGGGAGTAATGCATATGTTTTATCCGGGTATCATGTTTTCCCCTAATTCCCTGAAAAGGGATTTCTACTTATCTGCTCACATATTTGATGTCATGCAGTTCTGGGCAGTGTGCATGGGCTGTGGAAATATTCCTAATCTTCATTATTGAACACCAAATCCTCGGTTGGAGAAACTTAGCAAAATGAAGAACATTTATGCACATGTTCACAGACACATTTTCCTATAGAGAATCACCAGGAAAAGAAAATACACAGAGTGAGATTTATAGTTAGATCTTCTCAACACAATGAAACCAAGTGGAAATGAACAGCTGCAGTGTTATATCCTGTAGTCCTGAGGAGCAATGATGGTGCCAAGTGCTGTTTTTTAAAAAATGTTTTCGTGAGGGCATGTCTGCAATATATCATAAACATGCTCATTATGGGATATTCGTATATATACTTTTTTTTTCCTTTCTCTCCTTTCGAATTTGTGTCATTAGTGGTTTATCTTCATGATGAAGCACTTGGAGGAATACATCGGAAGAGTGTCCGTAATGAGATATGATGAAGGATCTGATGAATAAACAGTGAAAGGCTGATGAATGAAATAGATGGTTACTTGTATATAGTGAGAATGCTCAGCATAGTAACAGAAGAGATTGTCAATAACCAGGTAGACAAGCCAATCATTTCTTTTGATGTTGGCCTCATTCTTTTCTCAATAATCACAGGGAGGCATTCACAGTGAGGTAAATGAAGATAAAGTCTATATCTGGGGTTAACCCTCACCAAAACTGATCTTCCTTTTGATGACTCTGCTATCATTCAGTACTTAAGCTAATATATGAAACCGCTTCTGGAAGGACTAACCAGTCACTGTCTTTCTTTCTTTGGTACTGGGAATCAAACTCAGGACCTTGCGCTTGCCAGGCAGGTGCCTGTGCCACTGACCTATATCCCAGGCCCTAACCAGTCACTTTCTCACCACGCTGATTACTTAGAGGTGCAGAGTTCACGTTTGATCCTCACTGAGAAGTATTCACATATAGATCCAGTTTTCCTGCTAGCAGTGCTTCTGACTGTTTAACCGTCCACTTTATTACTCAATGCCCCATTTGCCATCCTTGGATTCCAAGCAGCTGTATTTCTCACTGTGTAACTTGTGTCATGAAAAAAGAAGTGAGAAAGAGAGACAATCTTATGTCTACGGAATTCACAGGTATATCACGATCCAGAGGCAGTTGGTCATCTAAACTGGTGAAGTAGTGGAATGAAGATTCAGCTATGGCCCTAGATAGACAAAGTTAAAGTTGTCCTCAACAAAAAGTAGAATGGCCTCTGTTACCACAATTGATCTCTACTGGCCTTTATTTGAAAACCAGCACACATCACTAAGAAAATCACAGACGGAAGAAAAAGTGGT
The DNA here is from genome assembly GCF_000276665.1 of Chinchilla lanigera. Lineage (NCBI taxonomy): Eukaryota > Metazoa > Chordata > Mammalia > Rodentia > Chinchillidae > Chinchilla > Chinchilla lanigera. The sequence continues at coordinate 2,751,096 of NW_004955488.1, read as the reverse complement.
TCCTGTCTTAGAGAAATCAAATATATATGCATGTATGCAGGCTGGCTTCACTTCATGAGCTTTGACTTTCGTGGTGCAGAAGCTTCAATTCTAAAAGGACAAATCCCTCCTCAAAAGCACACAGCCATGCTTCTTCTGAACTTGCAAGTGAAGGCTTCCACTTGGCTATATTAAGGTCTTCATGAATACAACACTGTTTCTATATAGGTCAATATTATCCATAGTGGAAAATTTGGTTGTTGCTAAATAGTACGAGCAAGGAGGCATATATTAAGAAACAAAGGAGGCTTCTGAACTTGAAAAGATTTGGACTTAACAATTGCATGTCCATTAATAAATATTAAGAGAAAAGAAATGAAACTGAATTTAGGCAGGTTTCGTACAAATCTAAAACCTTCAGAAATGAGTATTACAATCACCTCATCATGAAAATATGATATTTTGGGTAGCGTGCTTGGGCTGTGCTTGCTTGCTGAGATATTAACTCAGGTCAAAACAAGTCCAGGTTAAATAATCAAATGTGATGGTAAACATCAAGTAGTTCCCATGTCTATGTATGCAATAATAACTATAATACTTATCCTTTCATAATCACTTGTTTTGATATATAGATTTAAAAATATCAATCAATATATTGGATTCATTCCGTCTCTCTAATGATTTATAAATGATATAATAATACAGTTAATTAAAAGACTCACCTTTTGTTTCCAGTTTATCAGAGGGTGGACTGTGATCTATTTAGAAGAGGAAATAAATGAAGTACAAGTAACTGGTTCTTTTTTGAGTTAGGTGATGATTATCCTCATTCACCAGTTGACATTTGGATCATATTAGGAAAAGGCATCATGTTATTGAAATTATTTTTATTTTGTTTTTGTAATTTTAAAGAGGAAAGGATAGCAAAATAATAACAACAAAGATGAAAATAATATAAATGATGCAGAATTTCAAAGCAAGATGATTGGAAATTAACAATGGTGGTTATATTACATATCGTTATCTTCAATGAAGTTGCTCAGATTACCAGATATGAGAATGCAAGACTGATCAAACAATTAAAGAGAATAACAAATAATGAAAAGAAATTTAGTGAGATTATTTTTATTTTGAGATTAAGCCAGGGCACATGACTGAATTGGATGATGATTCCCCAAACTGGTAGATAGACTTTCTCAAATTGTTTTGTTGTCATCTTGAAATCACTCCCATTCTTTTTTTCACTGCAACCTGCAATATAGGAGTGAAATATCGTGATTTTCTTTTAAAGTCTGTGCTTTCACAGAATTCTGGAATAATATTTAGAGCACAGATGATAGAAGTCTTCCTTTCTTGAGAAGGTTTTTTTGTTTTGCTTAGTAACAGCTCTGGGAAGTGACATAAGTGTGACATACATGCACCTATTGGCAATGCCTCATGTCTCACTAGGAAGAACTTTTGCACTGTGCTCCTGACACCAGGGACCCTCGGAAGCAGTATTCCACGATTCCCCATAGTCTTGAAATTTCCTGAATACAACTTCTGTGAGCATGAATTTTCTATAAATTTCCAATAATTTTTATGAATAATTATTTTATTATAATCACTGTAAATGTATAATTCAATGGTATTAACTGTATTCATAGTCATCTATGATGAGTTTGTTCCAGATGTGATCATCACATTTCCCCAACTATTCTCTATGAGACAGAATTAGTCTGATTGATAATTCCACATTGTCCTCTCTCCCCTGCTAATTTACTTTCAGATTTTAAAATTTAGTCTTATCTAGCTACTTTATGGAAGAAAAAAATCACACAATATTTGCATTGTATCTGCCTTATTTTAATTACTATATAAAATTTTACTGATTCATGCCTGTTTTAGCATATGTCAGAACTTCATTGTTTTTTAATAGACACAAAATATTTCAATGTAATATTAAAAATTATTACATTTTTTAAAACCCAGTACTCTGTTGATGGGTTTTGTGTTATTTTTGCTTTTGACTATTGTGAATGACACTGCAGTGTCCACTGATGTACAAGTAGGTTTTTTTATCTCCTATTTTCAAATATTTTGCTCCATACCTGGAAGTGGAATTGTTGAATGGAATGGAATGCTACACTTCACTATTGGAACAACTGCCAAACTTTTTCACAATGATCACAACATGATTCCATCCCTCTGTCCACTATGGTTTCCAATTCATACACAACTTGCGGATATTCATTAGTTTCTATTCTTTTTCTTAGTAATTTTTGCTGTGCTAGTAGGTTTAAAGTGATAAACTGCTGTGATTCTCATTTGCAATTTCTTAAACATTAATAAAGCTAAGCAGCTTTTTGTACAGTTACTGGCCCTTTGTCTTTCAACTTTTGGAGAAATGCTTATTCAAGTCCTTTGCTTATTTTTTTAACAGTATTGTAAAGTTATGAGGGGTTTTGTAGATTCTGTATAGAAATCCATCATTAAATGTGATTTCCAAAGTTTCAGTTCTCTTAAGATGTTTTTCATTTTTTCAATGCACAAAAGATATTTTTTTGAATTTCATAATCCAATTCATTTATTTTTCTGTCCTTCATGCTTTTGGTGTTAGATATTGTATTGGTAAAGTCATTATCACTGACACACACTACTTGACACCCACACTTCAAAGGAAGAGAGGGTTGTCTTGGCTCATGTTTTCAGTGGATTCATACATGGTCAACAGGCTGCAAGCCAAATATGTCCTGGTAAAAAGCCATGGCAGAGGAAAGCTGCTCATATTGGGATGCTCAAGAAATACAGAAAGAGGGGAGGAGCTTGGGACCCTTCTAGGTTGCACCCCAGTGCACATGTCTTCCAACCGGGTCCCACCTCTGGGAAACACAGTGAGGTATGAAGCCATCAGTAGACATCCGCTGATGAGTTAGTTAGGTGCCAACTCATTATCATCTGATCATCATCCAAAAGCCTCACCTCTGAACATAAGAATTTTGTGGGATATTTTAAATCTAGACCATGATTTCCAAACCTGCATAAAAAATGCAAAATGCATTTATTTTATGAGTCACTAACATCTGATCAGGTTCTCCCTTGCTGAAAACGAAAAATCCGAAGTCTCCTTTGATACGCAAGCAGACTCTAATCTGTGAGCTCAGTCAAAATAAAAACCTAAACATTTCTGTCCTGGTTTGTATCTAAATATCCACCCAAAACCTCATGCATTCACAGGTGGAGCTTTTCAGAGAAGGTTGGATCTAAGGTGTGTGAATATGGATTAAGTGTGTACGGTAACTAAATTGGTTTAGCATAGTCCTGACTGGATAATCAGAAGCCCCACCCTGAGTATGGGTGTAACCAACCCACAGGCTTGCAGCAAAAGCAAAACTGAAAACATACATATCCAAAATCTATTTAATTGGATTATAAAATTAGGCAAAGATATCAGATATTTCCACTAGATCTTAAAGAGAGGTCATTGCTAAGCTATGAATTTCTTTCCATAGCATCTTAAGTGGCTTTCCATTTTTTTATTATATAGCAAATAAATAACAATCAGTTGCAAATTTATTTGATGAAAAATATATTATTAGATATTAGGAATGGTTAGTTTTTTAAAAAAGAGAAACAAGAAATAAAGAAAACTAAAAGGGAGTGGCTGGTGAATATTTTTGAGCACCTATGGTCTAAAATACTTTTATGTATTTTTTTTCACTTGATTTGAACAACCTCCATATGAGAAAATGCTGTTGGTGTTGCCATGGCACAGGTGAGGGAAATTACCCAGTGCCACACATATGAAAGCTGTAGCCTCAAGCTACGAAGGAAATTCTATATAATCCTCACAAGCTCATTGACCCAGTATGTGTTTTGTATCTGTTACCTAATGAAAGACAGACCCAAAATTATTTTATGAATACGATTAATGAAATAACTTTCTACGTGTACATTTGTACCTATCAATTGTGTTTATTTTATCAATAAGTGTATTTACATTTATATTTTAACATATTTTATTTTGTAGATTGAAATATGGAGTTAATACACCAATATGTAGTGCTGGTTTGAATATTTGAGTTATTATGGTATTTTTCTTTTAAAATTTAATTTTTTAAACTTATCTTCATTTATTAATATTTTGTGATAAAAATACAAATTAATATTTCATGGGAGATAGAATCACAATAATCCTTAAAAATTGGTATTTTTTAAGGAAAAAATACATGCACTTGAACAGTTGCCCATTCAAATTTGTTTGAATTTTTGTAAGTAAATTAATGAAATGAGATAGGCTACTTGGTGCATATCTAAAATATGCCAAAACAAAGGAATGTTTATAGTTTTATACATAACACTATCATAATTTTTCAATAGACTGAAAACCTTAATTTATAATAAGAATAAAGAGAATCAAAGTAATTCTTGTTAAATTCCTTAAATTCAATAAAGAAAAATTAAAAACCTATTATCTGAATGCTATGTTTAAGAAAAATTAATTTATGTGTAGACATTTTTCATCAAAAATCTCCTCTTATCTTTAAAACATTTTTTTCTTTATCATCACTAACACTCCCTATATCTGGCTTTGACTTAATTATCTTAAGTGAATTTTCACTTTTAGAATCCAACAGCTTCTGTGTAACAAAAAATGAAAAGATATATTTGGTCTGTTATTCCTACATTTATTCTAATTAAAATGCACTTACTTCTTTTAAAAGGAGATATATTTCTCACTTGTGTATCTGCTACAAAACCTATATTCTTTTACGCACAGATATATGGGATAATGAGCTATCACACTGACTATGGCTGTTCATAAGCAATTTTACTTTAATCAAATATCTTTGTAATTTCATCATAGCCACTAGTTATTGGAAACGTCAGGAGAAAACAACTGTATCAAATTTTTGAGATTCATCCCAAATTTCAAATGCTAATATAACTTTTCTGATACCTTTCATTAATATTAATATATAATAATGGGGCCATATCATCATTGACAGATCAGAAAAACAAATTCTTCAAATATGTCACATAATGTAGTCAAAAATTAGTATTAAGTAAGATATGAAATGCATGTTGTATATTAATTTCAGTTTTAGGAATTTAAATCTTTATCTCACCTATACATAAGTTTCTCTTCTTTATCATTTTTCTTATTTTAATACTGCAAAAATATCTAATTGCCTATTTCTTATGAAAACAGAGTAGAACCAAAACATTACGGACTTAACTGATTTAGTTAAGCACATATACACAAAAGGAAATGTTGTTATGGTGTAGTATCTGTTTTTTTACTCAATAGTATCTTATTCACTATATTTTATAACATAAAGTATATTTCATATCTAACCTTAAGTATATTGGATATCAAGAGTAAGTTTGCCAGCTATATTGCTTGGGTACTTCCTGAGGCCTAGTTTGTCATTATCACGTTTCTCTATTTTCAAAGCTAAAAATACAAGAAAATATTGTAAATCACTTCCAATATTATGTACCCAATCATTTTTTCATTTATCAATTTGTATTTTTTGACAGCAACTTGTGTTGTTTATCCATATCTTCTTAAATTTTCCTATACAGAGCAACTGGCATTTTTAACATTAAATACTACATAGTTTAAAAATTTCTATTGAGAATGGTCACTACTTACATTAGAGAGATATATGTGTTATATATATACATGGTATTGCAGATATATACTCATTTATATAATCTATGATAGATACTTTAGAATAATTGTGTAAAACAGCACTTTTATACACTTTTCAAGCCAGCTCTGGTATTAGAAATGAATTTTAAATTTTTATATCCTTTTTAATTTCAATATAAAATGTCTACTTTTCTGAAAGCAACATAATACCTATTAAGCATCTATATTCAACACTAAATTACAAATATACTCAACAATAAATTATAAATACTAAAATTTGGCAATACATTCTAGATCATTTAATTAGTAGTTTTAAAATGCCTACATATAATGCTTAAATTTAGGAAAAAATGCTTTTGTGTGTTTTAGAGATTATCATGTGATGAAACGTAACAGGGTTATTTTCTAAAAATATACAAAGACTTTTTATAGCATTGTTTTTCTCCAAAGCTCTTAAATTTGGAAATACTCTTTCATAATATCGTTTACTTATATTATGACATCATTATCCTATCCAGTAATAATATTAAAATATAGAGCATCATGAATAATCTAGCATCATTTTATAAATTTTCTACTGCAGAAAACATATTCAAATTCAGTGAAACATATATTATACATATTTATGCACATACACAAGTATGGATTAGCACAAATACACATTTAAAACTATTTCATATTCATTGATAAAACTTCTACATTGACAGTTTTCAGTCTGTGGGTCAACACACATACTTACTCTTACAACACATGTAATCATTTTCCACGGGTTTTTTGCACAGCAACCTTTAATTTCTTGAACAGTAGCTATGTTGTGGTATTCCGATTAATGGTCTAGAATATTCAAAATGTAACCACTTTCATACCACAGTACTCGCCTCAGTAGAACTTTTCTTGTGGGAAATATGTATTTAAGACAATCCCAAAGATTAGAAAATCTGTATTCAAAACGACTTTTCCACTCATTGATACTGTGTGATCTCAGAATTGTTATTTTCAATAATTAATCTGAACAAGCAAGGAAATTAAATTTGTACCTGTCATAATACAACAAATTCTAGAATACATTACATTGTCATTCATATTATTTACTATAGTTATTATTTCTCATTCTATTTCCCAGAGATTTTGAAATTCATGGAACTTTGAAAGAAGTTACCAATTCTCAGTATTTGTTGGTCTTTCTGTATAAAGACATACTTGTTTTATTGTTGTTGTTGTTTTATTTTTGTGAGTATTGGGAATCGAACTCAGGACTTCCCACTTGCCAGGCAGGAGCTGCACAACTAAGCTATATCACTGGACCTCGCAATTCTTCATTTACTCTGAAAATGAAAGGAAATGATAACATAGGAAATGATAACATGAATATCTAACTGGGCTTCTTTATTCTATTTCATATCCTGGTGTGACTACAAATGAGGGAGCATTTTCAGATATTTTATACTATAGTAATATTATTATCCTGAATTTAATAAATCTGATAAATCTGTATATAAAATTGTGTAAAAGAATACTATAACAAAAATTACATTAGGTGATTCATAAAATAACTTTTCAGCTCTTGTCAATGCCTCCATTTCTTGACTATAAAATTGTACCCATAATTTGTAAAATAGTTTTTGAATCAAGCAGCAATTTAGTGACTGGCAGACAAAGGATCATAATGGAACATACTGATTTTTCTCTACACATTTTTATTATTTTTTGTACTACTAGGGGTTAAACACAGACTTTCACACATGCTAGGCAAGTGACGCAACCACTGAATTGCAACTTCAGTTGTAATTATTCAGTGTCATAGAAGCAAGATTTTCTATTTTTTTTTTTTTTTTGTCTTTTTTTGGTTTTTCTCTGCTACCAGGAACCAAACTCACGACCTTGCGCTTGCCAGGCAGGTGCTTTGCCGCTGAGCTAAATCCCCAGCCCTGAAGCAAGATTTTCTATAGCATCACTGTATCGATCATAAATAAATTCAACTGCATGCCTGGGTAAGCAGTGAATTTAGATTCAGGCATGACATGGTGCTTCACACAGATTAGGCAAATGTCACTTGCATAAAATGGTTCAGTTCCAACAAGTAATCACAAAATGCCAAGGACATTCCAGTGAGAATAGGTTACATATACACATACCTGTAGAGGATAGCATGTACTATTTTTTTTTTTTTTTTTTTTTTTGTTTTGTTTTGTTTTTCTCCAGTACGGGGAACCGAACTCACAACCTTGAGCTTGCCAGGCAGGCGCTTTGCCGCTGAGCTGAATCCCCAGCCCCAGCATATACTATCTTTGAAACAACTCAAATGCCCGTCGACATAGAAATGGATAAAAAAAAAGGATATTTTTAATATGGAGTACTACTCAGCCACAAAGAAGGATAAACTTAAGATTTTCATAGGTAAATGGATGCAACTTGAGACAATACTCATAAGTGAAGTAAATCAGACTAGCATGTGTAAACATTGTACTGTCTCCCTGGTGTGAGAAATTGAAAGAGTAAATAGGTCTAAAAAGCACAATAGATGTGAAATGCAAAGGAATTGTAGAAAAGGAAAAGGAAACTAAAATGGGGAAAAGGGAAAAGAAGGAAGGCAAAAGGGAGAAAAATACAAGTCAGTTATACTATTAGTGTCTCAGTTCATAGAAAAGGAAGATTTGCGCTAACATCGATTGAAGATTTTTAATGCCCCTATCGTGTACACTGAGTAACTACTTCAAAGTAAATAACATGCAATGTGTTAACTATTATTCTTCTACCGTCTTGCTATGAAATTTTGTTTTGCCTTTTTAACATAAAATTATAAAATGAAAGAGAATTAATTAAGGAGAGTAAAAGACACACGGGGAAAATTTAAAACATCTTCAAAAAGAGCAATAGCAACAACAGCAACAACAAAAGCATAAAACCACTATCATAGAAAGTTAAATTATTTAGTCATGAAAAGCTACGTGGAATTGTTAGGTAAAAGAAAAACACCTCACTTTGCTTTAGAGAATCTATGACTTAAACGTCCTAAAAATGGACCCTTGACAATTGGAAATTTAAAAAGTTAATAGTTTGAAATTTTCTCACCATCACCTGGTACGACATTAGGTCTGGTTGGTTCATATAATCAGAAAGGAAGAGGGCAATGATTTCTCTGGGCAGTAACTTGTTTAAATTTAATGAGATTTGGAATAATGTACAGGGATTAAAATATATCTATTTGCAGTTTAACATTTTGAAATTTAAAATAATGTGTGTATTTTGATTTATAGTGAAATTTTAAATTTGGCATAATAAAACAATTATCCTTTGAAATAAATTTAAGATGTTTTATCGACTAACTCCTTTAAATTATGTCCTTATGAGCATGGCATATTGGAATATTTATTAAATATTAAAAATCATTATATTCATGTAAAATTAATTAGATTTAATAATGCTTCACTAATTGGAAGATTTTGGGGTAAATATGTGTGTTCTTAAAAATGAAGGGAAATATGTTAATTTGTAATTGCAAATTAACTGTAAGTTAATTAAATTGATTAAAACATCAAATTAATGTTTAAGGACATTCAAATTTTAAAAGGCCTCAGTCAAAGGTGAATGCATTTTCTAAATTTACAGATTTGTAAACTAAAAGGAGAATTTTAAAAGAAACAATAATTGATAATTTTTTAATCATAAAAATAGTGCTGAATTACAAATGTTAATTTTTAAGCCTATCATTAAGTGAATGATTTTCCTCTGTGCAGAAGCAGCACATGGAGGAAACCAAATAACTGAAAATGAGAATTATTATAAATAATGCAAAAATCCAGAGTATTAGAAGCATTTTACTTGATCATTGTCCATTTTAGTAAAGGTTTGGGAATTTATCACACCACAAGCTATATTCTTACATTCATATCACATTAAAAAGTATTAAAATAGGTATTTATTTCATGATAGAAAATAAATACCTAGTGTAGTTCATTATTTTCACTAAAACTGTACATTTAAAACTTTGTCTTCCTTTCCTCCTTTTAAAATAAGTCTTGTGAGGGCTGGGGATTTAGCTCAGCGGCAAAGCGCCTGCCTGGCAAGC
>NW_004955488.1:2734413-2741310 GCF_000276665.1 Chinchilla lanigera | reverse complement strand
AAAAAAAAAAAAAAAAAAAGTCTTGTGCATATTTACAGTTTCCACCTCAATAATGTGGTATGAGACACTTTATTCATGTTTCAGAGCCAAAAATTTCCTCCCACAAATTTACCTTTGTAAGCTTTTATGGCATGATTTCTTTTTATTTTTGTGTCTGCATATTGAAGTTAATAATAATAATGTTACTACATCTTTCATATATATATATATGTATATGTATGTATGTACTCTAGTTCATTTTGATGCTATGATGCTGAAGAAAATACTAAAAATTGCATTAGTAAATGATTTTAACCAGGTCTAGTAAGTTAAATTGTAACTAACATTAAAGATGGAACAAGCAAAAAACAGTACAATAACTTTTTTTTTTTTTTTTTGGTACCGGGAATTGAACTCAGGACCTTGTGCTGGCCAGGCAGGTGCTGGGCCACTGAGCTATATTCCCTGCTCAAACAAAAACTAGAAAGCATTCAAATAAAATGATTCAGAGCATGAGGGCTGCATCAGCAAAATAGTGGTGTAGGTGAGTTCAGTTCCCAGAAGCATGCCAGAGGGGCAGTTAGCTTCAAGTTTTTACAGTCAAAGATTTACAGAAAGTCAGGAAAATGTGAACCAAGAAATAAAAACAACCTAATGGTAGAAATGTTGGCACTGTCATTTGCTTGCCCTTTCTTTTATCTGCTTCAGGTGCACCTGGTTGGCACCGTTGAAACTACACTCTGCTTTCTACAGGTGGAACCAGAGTGCTGGCTTTCAAGACGGGGGGCACATCACATGCACAAAGGACTGTGTCTCAGCCAGCTGTGAGGACACTGGCAAGACTGACACAAGGAATTCGTGTCTATTTCTTCCAGCTGCACACCCTGCCAGAATGCAAAGTCAGGAGGTATTATTCAAAAATGCTGAAAAGTAGAAAGAGCTCTCCCCATCCTATTCTACAGAGAGAGAGGTGGGGGTGGAGAGAGAGAGAGATTCAAGCAGAAATGACCACTGCAATTGATTCACATCAAATTTTGTATTTAACTCTATTTCTTAATTTGTTTAAATATTTGAGTTAATATTTCACATGTAAAATATGCTTTTATTTAAAGTTAGTGAAAGTGATACAATCTCCTTCAGTGGTTTACTTATTATACTATTTTGTTGTATTTGTACTGATTTTCTGCTCTGAACTCTCACAGTGATCTAATATTTGTTTACAGTGTCAATAGTTCTACTTTTAAACATCTCACGTATAAAGAAAGCAGAGTGAATTTCTGAAACAAGTTCAGGAGACAAAACCGAATTGAGCATTACTAATATGAACAAAACTTGGCTTCTACTCATACTAATCCTCATTATCACCCCAGAGTTAAAAAAACATTAAATTCAGAATGATTAAACTCCAGCTTTAAAGGTAACGAATGTGGGAAAAGAGGCAAACACCATCACGGTCATTTTCCTGTTGTTGAGGTAAAATGCCCATCACCTGTAACTTTAAGAGACATTGATTTTTTGCTCAGATTTGCAGTCAAAGTGTGGTTGACTGGCTCCAAGACAGAAGTATCCCTGCAGAAAAACTCGGAGGAGGAGCTAAGGAATCTACCAAATATGGAACACACCTCCCTGGTCACAGCCCAACCTCCAACCTGGCTCCACCTTCTCACAGCTCCTTTAGCTCCTGAATTTAACAACGGATGAATCCGTTGCTAAATGTAGTGCCCTCTGAGCCTATTGACTTACACATGTGTAAGACTTTCAGGGGTTATTTTAAACCATAGCATTCCACAAATTGAACGATGTGTGTTGGAAGACTATTTGATAGTAAGCATCTAATATTTTATTTTCTCTCCATCTACATAAAATTAATGGTGACATTGCTAATGATACTTACCAAGTGAGACTGCATGAGCTATGATGCTTTTTACATTATTTTAACAAATGAAGCCTGAAATACCGGCAAAGATTCTGCTAATGAAGTTTCTCCTAAATTATTCCAATTTATTCCATAATGCTACAAAACCTAGAATGGACCCTCCTTGAATCCTGTGTTAAATAAGATAATATTATTAAGATTTGGTGAATTAACTATCAAGCCATTATTTCCTTGAATGTTTATGAGAAATATAAAAATATATAGTCACAGCAATGACCTCACTTCTCTGGTACCAAATTCTGTCTTGGTTACTTTTCTCTCCTTGCTGAGACAAAATACCTGATGCTCAGAACAAAGGAAGGAAAGGTTTATTTAGCTTACAGTTGGTGGACATTTCAGTCTATAATCAGCTGGCTCCAAGGCAGAGTGGCACATGGCAGAGGGCAAGAGTTCATGGCTGAGGAAAGCAGCAACAGCAGCAAGAGCAAAAACCGGGGTGAGAACAAACCTCCCCAGGTTGACACAATGTATCAACCATAACAAACACCAGATCTAAAGTTGAGATTTTTTTTATTTGAAAAACTAAACCTGCTAAGATTTGATGCACTATAATTAATGATGTCATACAAGATTTTATTTTTGTTGTTTTGAATCCACGCATAAAAACATCTAAGTAACTTTTTAGTGTTCAGATTTCTTAGAAAATACAAACAATATTTTTCTTATCATGTATTTTTAAAATATGAAATGATCTTAACTCTAGGGAGAATAGCTTCTTCTGGGATTTTATACTCCTTTAACACACCTTGTTAGGAGGATATGACCCATTAAACCCCCATATGTCACTTTGAATGTCGTCTTCCACACATGTAACTTACATATCACCCTGTGTCCAGTCAAGCATGTTGAATTCCAAGCATATCACCTGTTACTGTCTCCCCACAGGAGCCTGAAGGAGCCACAGAGGTCCACAACTGTATCAAGTTGGGTGAAGTGGTTGGAGACTGAAGAGGGTAACTGGGATCTCTCCTCCTTCCTTTACAAACCATATACTATAAGTGGACAGTGAATTAAAAGTTTTCAGTTGTACTTTCTTATGTGAGTGCCTTGGGGAGGACTGGGTTAAAATAATTCTTATTCTTTTTCTCATACTGATAGCTGCAGTAGGGGGGCTATTGGAACATGTACTCAAATAAGCATTTGCAATCAAGCTCACATCTTACCGTGACAAGATACATTTTAATCTCATTTCAAATTGCCTAGGCTATCAATATGACAACTTCTTCTCTTGTCACAAAGACTGTCTTTATGCTATGATTAGGATCAGTAAAGCACATCTCCCTAAAAATACAGAGATAAGCAATCTTTTATTATAATTCCATCTTTACCTACTCCTGTTTTTTCATTTTCTCTCAGTCAGCACAAGAAAACAAAGAATGGAACACATACATTTCACTGTAATTAATATTTTACTCTGAGTATTAACTAATTGGGAATTGGCATGAACTATTGAAACTAAATGTTTTATTTATTACACCTTTCAGAAAGGCCAAATCAGTGAAGAAAATTAAAAAGGACCCTGAGGTGGAAAGAATAATCAAGTGCTTCTAGTCTTGAAGTTTCCTTTCACTGACCATTAGCCTCTTCCATAAAGGTAGAAAATTTCTTATGTATAAAACTAGCTGATTTAAAATCATTAGTTGCAAGTGCTGTTCACAATATTTTTCTAGAGAACTTTTAATATGGAAAATATTGTTATTTTATTAAACAAGTCCAGTGTATCAGGTAAGATGACACCTATCAAAATATGCTTGGAGGGGCTGGGGATTTAGCTCAGTGGCACAGTGCCTGCTGGGCAAGCACAAGGTTGTGAGTTCAATTCCTGGTACTGGAAAAGAAAAACAAAGGAAAAACAAAAACAAAAACAAACCCAAAATATGCTTGGATTAAAACCACCTCAAAGCAATGCTGGACAAGTAGCTAAATATTTATAATTGAGGAATATGATCATAATCATTTATTGGAAACAAATCAATGCATATACACATAAAGTGTTCTATGTGAATAGACGGAAATGTCCAAGTACCTTATTACCTATTTCAACTGTACCTAACCAATAATAATCTACTAAATCAGAAGTACAAATAAACCCATTTTTCTTCTATCCTATCATAATACACTACCTCAGTGTAGATATAGCCATAATAAGGTACTTTAGTGATGGAATGTTAACTGCAAAACAACATGGGCAGTCAGGGAAGATTTTCATTTATATAAATAGCCCCTCGACAATATGTACAGGAGCTTGTCCATCCCTCTTTCTGGTATATCCTCCCATTAACCAGCTTATTCTTTTTTGCACAGCTTTGCTTATTATTACATTTTCATGACTGAAATTTTCTTTCCAAATGCATGCTTCTTTGATGTACTTTTGCCCTGATATGCAATTAAAGGTAAAAGGCAATAAACTTCCTGGTACTTAAAGTTGCATCATACATTTTTCATATTTTTCTTCTTCATTCAAACTATGGTAGCTAAATAATATGTATCTCCAGGGAAAATCCCTAATTACTACTATGTGCTTTTAGAAATAGTTCATAGAAGAAGGTGGGGAGCAATTTAGAATTCGTTTCTTATGATGACTTGTTTTCTTAAAAGTCAACTGCACTCCAGTTTTCCTAGTTTATTCCTAGTAGTAAGGACTTAAAATGCTGATCGATTGATTTTAATCTTAATAAAAATCTCAGTATAAAAGTCTTCCATACCTGGGAAACTGAGGCAAGAGGACTACAAGTTTAAGGCTAGCATGGGTAATTTAGCAATACCAAGTCTCAAAATTAAAATAAAAATGTTTGGTCATTTTCTTCCTCAGAGTTTAATGGAGCTCTGTATCATTTCTAATGTTTTTTTTTTTTTATTGCTTGTTATTGTCTTAAATTGTTTGATCAATCTTGTGTTCTTACATCTGGTAATCTGAGCAACTTTGTTGAAGATAACAATATGCAATATAATAACCATTGTTAACTTCCTATCACCTTGCTTTGAAATCCTTTGTTGTTTTTATATTGTTTTGTTTTTATCTTCATTGTTTTTAGTTTGTTACTGTTCTTTTCTCTTTAAAATAAAAAAAAATGTTTGGGAACATAGCTAAATGGTAGAGTACCTGTCTAACATGCAGCTCACTCCCTGGTATTGGAAATAGAGAATGTCTTCCAAGGAGTTGGCGAGATAGTACGGTGGTGACATGTCTGCCTACCATACTCAAGGCTGTGGGCTTGACTCCCAGCATTGCATAATTAATTAATTTGCTTCCAAGTCCCAACTGAAAGGCTGTTCACTTTAATAGTCAGGGGTGGTCTCTGAGCTTAGCTCTGCCTCAGAGGGATTACCCTCAGGTGCCCACTTCTCACCTCTAGTTTTGCACTTTATGTTCTCACAAGGCTACCTGCCCTCCTCTCTAAATTGCTTACTACAAAAACCTTCATTGCTTTCAAAAGTGACCATACCCTGTCACTTCTCTGAACTCTATTTCAAATAAAATCAGTCCGCTTAGAGGAACTTGGTCTCTTGCTCAAATCCTGCATTTCTTCCTGGGCAAAAAGTGGTGTGCCACTGCAGTGGAGGAGCCAGGGTTAGAGAAACAGCTGCCTCTTGCAGGGTACTAGGCAGCTATTGTCCACTGGATCACCTATTGTTTTTCCTCAGCTGGCCTCTCATATAAATTCTCCTGCTGGTGAGCAAAGTGGACTAGGGTTGATTAGGGTCCAGTAAGTTTAGCTCTGTTAAAGTTTGCACCTCATAAATAAAGGAGCAGGCAGAGTGATGAGCTGAAGACCTTAGCAGCCTTTGCCTGCGGTGGAGCTTCTATGAGAACGAGGATCACAGGAAGATGAACCCTGGTGGCCTGCTTCTTCCAAGGATCTCGCATATTAGATGACCGTGTGCATATAGAATTCAGGAAAATAAATTCAAACTGCGTTCATGGAAGCCAACTCAGTGATTGCCTGAGGATAGGAAAGGATGAGAAAGGGCTTGCAAAGAGGCAGGAGGAGGAAACTTCCTGAGATGCTTTTCGTGAATATACTGTTTTCACAGGTAACTGTCACAACTCATAGAAACTGCGTAACTTATATAAGCATAGAAATAATAATGTGATAAAGACTGTCTTTTGTAGATATTTAAAAATGAATCATTTTCTTGCTTTAATATTTTATTTGATAATCTGCTACTTTTCAAAGGAGTTATTTGCACAATAACTCTTTTCTATTTGTTTCCTGGCAAATTTTCACTAAGAAAATATTTGTTATTTTTGTTTCCATGTTTGTTTGTTTTTTCTTTTTATTTATTTATTTATTTTTTTGTCTTTTTGAGAGAGGGTCTCTATGCAGTTCAGGCTGACTTTGAGCTCACTTTGTAGCCCAGGCTGGCGTCAAACTCGCAGCAGTCCTCCCAAATGCTGGGATTACAGGTGTGTACCATCACTCCCAGCTACATTTTTGTTTTTAAATCAACTCACATACTAGTATAATTAATTTTTCAATTGCTGATATATATATGTATATATATAAATGTTTGCTCTTTGTGGCACTTATGACAACTACCAACTTTATGAATAATTTTAGTTTTAGTTGGGTGGGGTGGTTCATGCCTGTTATCCCAGCACTGGGGTGGGCAGGAAGAGGTCACTGCAATTTCAAAGTCTGCCTTGGCTAAGTAGTGTGTTCAAGGCCAACCTGGGCTGCACAACCAGAGCTTGGCTCAAAAACAAACAAAAGAGTCAGTTTTACTTGAGATCAGTATTCTGTGAAAATTTCATGGACATATTTATGCTTTAACTGATTTATCATTTTGCACACTTTTCATTGGCATCAAAAATTATTAACATACTATACAATGAGTTATATGAAAGTGTTTGTACTTAAAAATAATATTTAGCATTACTGGGGCCATAAAAAATTTAAAAATTTTAAAACAATGTAGTGAAGAACATTCTAGAAAGAGACAACACCTACAGTTCCATGAACCTCAACAGAATGAATCCA
>NW_004955488.1:2728363-2734313 GCF_000276665.1 Chinchilla lanigera | reverse complement strand
TATTATTTAAGTATAAATTTCTCATATATTTCACAAATTATATTTTCATTTCTTTAACATTTTCCTTAAGTTATTTTTTGGAGGTAGTTTTGCAAATATGGCTACACCAAATTGGTTAAAATGAAGAATTATTTACATTAAAGTATAAAATTGAAAATTTTATTAACACATTTCAATTGATGTTTGACCCATTTAATTGCAAATGTTTTATGAAGTCCATTAATTCTTATAGCTCTTAAATAGGATTTCTAAATTATTTCAACCGCAGGTCAACAGCAGAGCACATTTCCAAGTTTTTCGTATACTGCCCCAAATGTACTTATTTCTACTAAATGGAAAAGTAGAGAACACAAACATTTCTATCTCAAACGTTATCATGGAAACGTAATGTGCATTATGCTTGGTGCTCTGGTGGTATGTTGGCTTTGTGATTGCATCTTTGGTTCTAAATAGTGGACATGTGTTCACTGAGCCAAGGATAACTCATTTCAAAGCAAATTTTATTTGTGCTGTGTGTCTCTCTGGAAGGCAAAAATGCCAGCAAAGTGCACAATATTGGTGGTTAGCACAGGGAGAACAAGACAGGTAAAACATTCTATGAAAAGCCACATTTCAGAAAATATGCAAGAAAAACTAGCCCCAAATTGGTAAAGTACAAGTAGGATTACTTTCCCTCAAATATTCACATACAACTTCAAGAAAGAAAACTCCTATGGACCTTAGAATTAAAAAACAAAAACAGCTAACTTCAATTTTTATATGAAATATATAACTCATAAAATTTACTTAAATTTTGATTACCCTTTCAACAAAATAAGATATAAGTACACAAGAATTGAGTTTCTCAAAATACATAGCTAACAAGCAGGATAGAAGTTTTCTATTGATTGTAGAAAGGTTATTCAGCATGGAAAGGTAGGAATTATCATGCTTTATTTTTTGATCATACTGTCATTATTCCATCCAGCTTTGTTATCTATCCAATGATTTTCAATCCTTAAATTCATTCATTACGCTAATATATAATATGTTAAACATGCTGTGATTTTTGGATCTATGAGCACATAATCATTTCTTCAACTACCTTAACTTACCATATCTTATCACTAAACATAGCCTCATTTAAATATTCATATTTACTGTTAGAATATGCTAAGCCAATTATAACTAAGGGCCTTTGTAGACTTCTTTTTTTTTGCAGTGAGACAGGATTTTGCTACATAGTTCAGGCTGGTCTTGGACTCGCAGTGATCCTCCTACTTTAGCCTCTGGATTGCTGGGACTACAGGCATGTGACAACATGCCTGGATCCTTCATGAACATTTTTGTTTTTTATTGTTAAACATGTATATTTCATCTAGGAAATCATTATGTTCTTCACAACCAATAAAAGTGGAATAATCACAAGGAATTTCTTTTATGTGGTTCTCTGAATCAAATTTTTTTTTGTCTTTTTGAGACAAGGTCTTGTTATGCAGTTCAGGGTGGTCTTGAACTCACTTTGTAGCCCAGGCTGGTCTCAAACTCACAGTGATGCTCCTGCCTCAGCCTCCCAATTTCTGGGATTGCAGGTGTGTACCACCATGCCTGGCTGTTCTCTGAATCATTACTCCAGTTTGGGAATAAACTTTAATACATTAAATATCTCTGACTTGGGCCACATTGATGTTGGTCAAGTCTGCGATTTGGAAGAGGTAAGGATTTATGCTGTTGGTTATAATAAACATGGCTGGAAAGGAAGTATAACAAACTAGAAGTGATACAGACAAAATATGGGATCTGACTGTGTTGTTAAAGTTGAATGGAAATATTAGTATCTAAAAAAAAAGAAGAAACCAACTTAACTTTTCAGAAAGTAAGGAGCAACCTGATTTTTTCCAGTGATAACTTTAATCTGGTAATTTAAATGACATATCTCTAAGGATTCAACCCTTTTTCTCTTACCCAAGGAGTGTATGGACTTCTACATGTGGAGGATTTCAGTGTCACTGCATTACAAAATACATATGCTTACACTCTCAGCATATGTTTTAGTGTTTGACATTAGGTTTTGAGTTTCCTCCTAGGTCTTTTTTTCTTCTTAAATTAGCATTTTAGATGTGAGTATTCAAATACTTAGGGGGAAAAAGTGAAGTGGAGAATAATTTATTCCTCTGTCTGACACAGTACTAAAAACTCCATGAAGGGATATGATACCCTGCTGGAATATCCAGGTAATATAGCACAGTGCACAAAGGCTGTAAAAAACAAGCAGAGGAAAAGTCTCTACTCAGACTTTCTGACCATCTGAGCCACCTCCTCAATTTGATCAACAATATATTTTTTTCTGAGTTTTCAAATATTCATTTTCTTACTAGAATAGGTAAGCTCTCAACAAGAAAGAAACCCACAGAATACACTTCTCTTTTAATGCTGTGCTGGTAAGACAGTATATCACACATAACACATGTGTATAACTTACGTAATTAGTCTGAATAAGTTGTATCATTTAAATTAATTGAATTAATTTGAGTTACACTGGGAAGAATAGAAGTGGAAAATGTATTTTCATCTCCATATTAAACCTGTGTATTACAGAAGTAACGTTTAACATAACATAGTTAAAGACTGAACAAATGACATGAAAGCTCAAATGTGCTTACTAGTTAAATAGCTGAAAATTGTTTTTAGAAACAAACATTGAAGTGTATGGATATTGCCCTAAGAGCAAATATCAAACAAAGAATCTGCTATTCAAGCAAACCTATGAATCATCTGAGCACACTCCACTTACAACACTCTGTGGAGAAGTTCAAACTTAAGAGTACTCTCAAAAACATGATAAAGAAAGTAAGAGAAATGTGTGAATTTAATGAAGACTGAGCATGAATAGACCAGCTACTCTAAATAAGATCGATAGGTGAGTCTGGATGATTCTCTGAGTTAGAATAAATATAAAAAACAGACCTGTTAAACCACAAAGTAACTCAAAGTGTACTCAAAGGGGAACTATTAGATTGTTTACTAACGTGGATACAATATTTTTTGTTCCCACCAACAGTGTCGGAGGCTCTGGATTCCTACATACCATTTCATTACTAGATATTATTAACTTTTTTGGAATCTCCTTGTGATTTTTATTTAAATTTCTCAATGACTAATGATGTTGTACACCTTTCCATTTGTTTATGCATCATTAGCTTATCTTTGTTATTGTAAAGTCCGTTTAGGTCTTTGGCATATTTTCATTGAGTTGTCTTTTAATTATTGTGTTTATATTTTTATATCTTCAAAATGAATACTTTTTCAGAAATATAACTTTGACAATATGGTGTACAAGTTGAAACACAAAAACACACAGTTTAATAATCATGGTTAAATTACTTTGAATATGGGCACCTGCAGGTCAGAAATGTCAAAGAAAAAGTTTTATAATTAATGAGAATAATTACAAAGTCGATGTAAAGCATTTTTCCTGGGGAATATTTTGTCCAATATATTTATAACAGAATTCCTATTATTCACTCTGTATATTAGTGTTATAGACCTATGATGCAGTCTCACTGATATATATCTTTATTAACTTTTGAGAGCTGTCTGAGTTAAAATTCTGGTCCGGTTTAATTATTTATCTCCAACATATTTGATCAATAAATATATACATTAAATAAAATTGGAAATTACTAATATAAAATGAAATGAATAAAATGTCCTATGTTTATAACCATTTCAATAGTTTAACAATTGAAGGACGATTTGTATTTTGAAGTAAGGTGCTTTATTTTAGTTTATTTTTAATGAATATACTATTTGCATGGAGTTTATCCTTTTTTTTTCTGAGCAGCACTTACGCTACAAGGCACTCATCTCAGTGTTCAGCTTGACCATTAGCACAGGGCGCATGCTCGGTCAGACTCCCTCTCAGCCCCGCCTGGCGCAGCAGCGCCCGAGAGGGCTGATTCGCACCTCCCCCAGTCGGGTACACTGGCTCTTCTCACTGCTACCACCGGACTGTATTGCTGCTCCTGGACGTCGCAGGAATGAAACCTATGAAATTTACCTGTCTTTTGGGATATCTACTCAACAGATTCCTGGCAATTAATCTGCACACTGTATGGATCACCATCCTTCCACTCTTTTTGCTGAGTTGTATTCCACTGGAGGGACATAGAACAGTTTATTTATTCTTTTGATTTTTATTATAATTATTAACATATTAATTATACAAATTAATATATTTACACATATGCATGTATCATTTATTGATCACGTCCACTCTTCCTTTTTCTACACTTTCCCTCTTCTTGGTTCCCTGGCTGGTTTTTAACAATCTCTCTTCCACATTCAGGTCGTCAATATTTTTTGTTCTTATTAACATGTAAGAGAGAAAACATGCCACATTTCTTTTGCTTCATGTTATGTTCTCCAGTTTCATCAATTTTTTCACATGTTTGACAATTTTGTTCTTTCCGGCTGAAAACAAGCTATTGGGTATGTATCTGCATTTAGAAAAGTTCCATATTTTGTTGATTGTGAACAGAGCAACAATATATATAGATATGTAGAAATTACTTCATGTGCTAATTTTATTTCTTTTAGTGATATTATTAGGAGTACACAGTATATTTAGGCCGTAGGATACTTCCAACTTTAGCTTTTATTTGTTTATTTATTTTTTTGGTTTTTCTCCGGTACCAGGAACTGAACTCACGACCTTGTGCTTGCCAGGCAGGTGCTTTGCCACTGAGCTAAATCCCCAGCCCCTTAACTTCAACTTTTAGAAAAACTTCCATATAATTTTCCATAGTGGCTGTTCCGATTTACATTTTCATGATTTTGTACCGTTGAAAAGCCCAGCTGTTCACACCGGCAAGTGTTTCAGATTCGACATCCTATATTTTAACATCTGAATATCTCAGTGATCATTTTAAAATTAAGAAATGTTTTTCTAGGCTTATGAACACTACCACCATTTTACTAAAACAATTAGCAATACTTGCTTGATATCATACAATGTCTAGGCAGTGTTAAAATTCCTCCTTGTTATGAAAATACGTTCTGTTTTCAATTTTTAATAGTATTTTGAATAAGAACTGTACACTACAACTAAACACATGTTTTGCCTTTTATAAATTCTCTTTTATCCCCCTTCCTCCTCTTTCTGCACATTCTACCAATTCACGGTATAGATCTTGCTATCTGTGCTGTCTTCTTATAGGAATAGTCTTCTCTATTCTTTCTGCATATTTCCATGTATGATACCAAGACAACACTGATCTACTGATGCTGCTGCTGTAAGAAATGACCAAAGCTAGTGTTTTAAAGTGCACAAATGTATTGTCTTACAATTCTGGAGCACAGAGTCTAGAATAGGTCTCTGACTAAAATCAAAGTAAGGTAATGTCCTGGTAACATTTCTTTTGGAAATCCAGAGAAAACCTAATTTTATTTTCTTTCCAGCTTACAGACACGACCTTCATGATGTGTTTTGGGGTCCTTTTCCACTTTCAGAGTCAGCAATGATCAATGAGATCTGTTACTCTGACACTAGCGCCCCCACCCGCCCGCCTCTTATGTTAATGTCTACACCAGGCTTACCCATAACTATCCCTGGCTATGCAACCAGCTCCTGGGTGTTAGGATATGGACATATTCAGAAAGATATCACTTTGCCTGCTATAGTACCTCAGTCAGCGCGAGTGTTATAATCCAGATCATGGAAGTATCCTCAAACTTGTTTTTCCTCAAACTATAGTAAACCCATCACAAATTCAGCTTACTTGACCAACAGATTCATAGCTCACATTTGCCCACTACTTTCATATCCAGTAAGTCTTATCATCTACAGACCAATGATATCTCATCTCAGCATACCCTGGATGATGTGTGTTGTCTCATCTGCTCACCTGCTCTTGCAGATAGAGTACTCACTAGCTCACAGCAGGAGATCCAACAACTTGTATTCCCTGGG
>NW_004955488.1:2721679-2728208 GCF_000276665.1 Chinchilla lanigera | reverse complement strand
CCCTTCCCTTCCCTTCCCTTCCCTTCCCTTCCCTTCCCTTCCCTTCCCTTGGCTTTCTGATAGCTTCCTAAGTAGCAATCATTGGCAGAAAATCAAAAGACTGGAGACATTTCACTCACTGTTTATCTCCTTCTGGGAGTGGCTTCCATCTTTCTGTTATAGTGGCAACAGCACTGGTCCCTGCAGCAATCATAGTGCTATTGGTTACATCATTAGTGAGGGCACCAGCAACAACCTAGGGGCAGCAGTGTGGTGACAGCAAGTGACAGCAGCAGCGGTGGTACAGGAGAGCAGTGGTGACTTTATCACCTAAAGTAGCAATAACTGGGGTTACCACTCTAAGGAAGGCTTGGTATTGTTGCCTCTGAGTGTGGAACATTGCTTTTTTCTTTACTTTTATTACACAGTATTTCCAGGAGCTTCAGAGACACCGTCTTCCTGAGCTCCGGGTAACAATGAGTTCCTGTAATTTGCCCATGAAAAGCAGCCTGTGGTAGAACATGTGCCTTGCACAGTTGAGAAGAAATGTTACATCTCTTGTTTAGTTAAGAGTTTCTAACCTTTAGATTGCTTTCACTAAGAGAATCAACATCTAAGAGTTTCAAACTCAGCTAAGGGCAAGATCAGGGAACCACAGATGTTCTATGATATTTTCACATCACTTTTATTTTCAAAACAAGGCAGCTGAAAATTAGATTCAAAATTTGATAGTGTACCTACAGAATTACAATGCAATTTAAATTCAAATCCTTACAAGTTTCTTGAAGTGAGTGTTATGACATAAATTAGAAAGGAATAGGTCCCAGCGTATGTAAATAGCGAGATTTTGTGAAAATGAGCAAAATATAGACTTTACTTGCCAACACTTCCTCTTGTGAATGACAATAACAAAGTTAATAGAAAACTATAGTAAATAAGCAAAACTTGCTCTTCAGGAATAGGGGATTGATTTACTCCACTTGGATGTATGAACAGAAAGAGGATGAAGAATGTTATGGTAAGGAGAATGAAATTACATGTATTAAAAATGATCACAGAGAAATGTAGTCTGTCAACTATGTATATTTGATTCCTCGGCAGCAGCTATTTATATATCTATACTTAATAAGAATTCACTCGTCTCTATCCTCTCTGAATGCATGTTTACTTCTGTGTTTATGTGTTGTTGGTGCTTAAAATTACAAGTTAGTCTTAATAGTTCTACGTGGTTGTGATTCCTCTCTGGTTGAGACTTAGAAGAATTTACATTGTTCTGAGAATTAGTGATAGACTATTGGGTTGCTCTGTCTCATTTGGGGGAAGAGAGAAAATAACTATACATTTTTCCAAAGAGTAAGTTCCATTGTGGAAATAGATTCATGAGATTGTATGTGTTTATACTCTGTGGAAAATTGTGGTTGAAGCATTGCTGTGGGTGTTTCATTGGCAAGATGGGCATATTTGTTTTACTAGATTGTGTCTCTTAACTCTACCTATGTCTTTCTAAAGCACCGTCTGCTAATTGGAATGAATTTTTGACATCTTGTGAATACTATTATTTTCTTCCCTGATAAGGTACAGAAAAATCTTTATCATAGGGCACTTCTGTCATACAGAAATGTACATTTTGATTGGATACACATTTTTTTAGAAATATGTAAGGTTTTATTTTCATTTTCTCACAATTTTCCAATCCTAATTATTCCTACATAGTTCTGAGAAAAAAAATCTCTTCCTTTTAGTTCGGGTACCCTGGAAATACTACCTTGTAGTTAATCTCTTTGTAGGAATCCAACAAATAGTAGTTATTTTCTTTTATGCAACTATGTCTTTGAACTGATTTCATCTTTACTTTGTTCATCACCATTTGCAATAACTGGAATGACTCTAACTCTTTGAACGAACAATATGGCTATTAAAAGGGCATATTTACATCTAATAAAATTCCCTCATAATCCTTCACTTTTACACTATATGTGATTTTACTTTGCATGCTTTTGTTCACTTTGATAATTTTAGAATTCAATGTGTCAATCTGTGATCTAATCAATGTAGACATTTCTATTTGTCCCTTGGTCAGTTCAGTTACACATACTGGACCAAATGTTGAGTTTTCTCCTTGACCCTCTCTTTCTCCCTTCCTCTCTATCAGCTTTCCTTGACTTTGTGTTACTCCACTGTGCAGCATGGACTAAGCCCCCACAACCATAACATCTTCCCTCCTGTGACCCATTCAGAAATTCCTTTCTGCCTGTGTCCCATCAGTCTGATGATCTGCCTTCTGCATACCTGCTTATTCATAACGGGTCTCAAAAAATTATGAATCACTCTTGATGAAACCTCCCCTTTGTTTTCCAAATTCAGCTGAAGCTTCAATGATCTATGACATTAT
This sequence comes from Chinchilla lanigera, assembly GCF_000276665.1. NCBI lineage: Eukaryota > Metazoa > Chordata > Mammalia > Rodentia > Chinchillidae > Chinchilla > Chinchilla lanigera. The sequence goes on along the minus strand of NW_004955488.1, from coordinate 2,725,837 downwards.
TTTATATATCTTTCATCATTTTTCTTTTCCATCTTACATAGATGTTCTCTTCTTTAGAAAGTCTGATTGCCTATTTCTCATACATCTGAGGGTAGGAGAGTACTTTTAATTATCATTATGATTATAATCACTATTATTGCTATTAATGAGGATTGATAAAGTATCACTTTTTCCATTCATTTCCATGAATTTACAGAACATGATAATGTCTGAATTAGTGAAAATGTATCTAAATAGAATTAGTTGATTTTATATGCCAATCACTAATTTATTATCCTTTAGTCTATGTAACATTATATATTTTTATATTAGGGTTTTAATGGTATTATCAAGCATGATATTCACTTTGCTTTCTTCATAATTTTCCTCCATGCATTTGTGACTTATTTGTTCATATAAAATGTTCCTTTGCAGCAGGTATGCTTGCAAAAGAATATATAATTATCAGAAAAGAAGCATGAACTTTTCCTTTTCTTCAAGAGAATAGTAGACTAACTCACAAACAGTGTAAAATAAAATAGAGCATGATATTTCTTCAGAAAAATATTTTTCATATTTTTACATTCAGATGCTTTTTATATCTCAAATTGTCTTCATAACTTACTTGCATTTGCCTATCTTACCATATTCATGAGAATGCATAGCTTTTAAGAATTTTATTAAGTCTTAAAGTGTAGCTTTCCAATTTCTACTTCACTCCAATAGAGCAGAACTTATACCCCTCATGAAGATGCTCCCCAGTGCCAAACACTTGCTTGTGGAGATAGTAAAACAAAGTGTTTTGATTGATAATAAATTACACAGATAGCTAAATATACAGGTAGACTGAGAAATAGATAGCAAGATGGACTCATGGGTACTTTAGAAATGATACTAATAAGATATATATCTGAAATAGGTTTTCTTCCTTTAAACAATTTTCTATAATCTCAATTATATTAATATTTTATAAGAAAAATCCTTATACTCTCAAGCATTATTTTATTGTCCTCTACATGAGCTCAGAGGCATGAACTATGAATGAAGTATGGATTTATCCTACTTGGATAGATTATGATATGTTAGAGACTTAATTATCTATTGTATGTTGGAATAATACAAATCCAACAGTTTAAACAACTCTGTGTTGTTTTAAGAGTTTATTTCCATGCATTAATAGTTCAGGCTCTGATTAGATGATCTCCTTTCTGATGAGATGATCGTCTCCCTCTCCTGGAGTTTTGCCAGGCTAAAATCATGGTGTTGGATTGGATTTGTGATCTTGTTTGAGATTCAGGGTCTCCTATTGCATTCCCTGAGAGCTGTCATAATTTGATTCTTGTAGCTGTGACGCTGAGGCTCTAAATTCTACAAGGAGATGTAACTTCGCATGCCTTATAATCTTCTCTGCAAAACGAGAGTTTGATTCTTCAATCCTCTGAGAAAGATTCTCTGCTCCACTGAATTTCTCTGAATTTTTCTTTGATTTCTACATGTTAAAGTGAGCAGGTGATTAGTTCAGGTATAATAATTTCCCTTTTGATCCAGTAAAGTCAACTGATTAGAATATTTAAATACACATAGAAAATCACTTAACCTATGCCACATACAAAAACTTAAATAAAGAAGTGGCATGACATCATATTCACATGCCCCACTAATAATTGAAGGGAGAGGATTAGAGATATCATGCAGATCAGGGAGGAGAAATCTCATGGTGCATTTTAGAAGCAGGAAGATTACTGTTAGGTATTTTGTCTCTTTCCAGATTACTTCTCTCTAATCATTGCCATGACTTCAGAGTATTTTCCTTGTCATTATGCCAAGCAGACAGAGGTGATGCTCAAGTAAAAGAATTAATAATATTGTAATTTTAGAAATCTTCCTTTCTTAAGAAACAAAAGTACCACCAAATCATCACATGTCAAAATAAATGATGTTTTTAAAAATTCTTGCTCTCATTGTGCTAGCAAGGAAAAGTTTCAGAATTTGAGACAACTGATATAATACAGAGTTGAAACGCTAAGGGTATGAACACATTCACTGTTGCTATCTGTTTTTACACGTGTTGTTCCACAGCACCAGAACTAGAAGTTGAATCAAACATTCATAAAATTGTACATAAAGTACATTTTTATAAATGTTAACTATATTACTTGAGTTACTTATATTTTCAATATTATCAATTGATTATTTTTGTGTAATTAAACAATAGTAGTCTATTTTTGAAAAATTATGTTAAGGAAGGTAGGGTTCTGGCACCAAGAGAGTGGGCAGGGGTGAGCGTAGCTGCATGGGTATGGTTTGAGCCTCAGGCCTGGAAACAAAGGAACTCATGTGTGTGGTACCAAAGTGGGGAGAGGATGCAACAAATTACACATGTCATGGCTCCTCTTCCATCCTCAGGTCCCTCTGTCCATCCCTCCTCCATTTCCTTTCCTGCTCTTCCCTTCTATCCTCCTGCTCCCCTCCCTCCCTCCCTCCCTTCCTTCCCTCCTTCCTTCCTTCCTTCTTTCCTTTCTTCCTTCCTTCCCTGATTCCCTATCCTATCTTTCTTATTCTCTCTCTCATGTTTTTTTCATACACGATTAAGGCATACAACAGGAGGTCTTGATATGTGTATATATACTGATTAATGCAGTCAAGCAAATTACTATTTTCCACCATCATACAGAGTTAAGATTTCTCCTTTTAAAGACACCTAAAATTTACTCTTGTAATTAATCTCCAGTTTTTGGTATATTATTTGCTGTAGGCATCTTGCTGTCTAGTACATTTCTGAACTTAATATTTTCTGTCTAGATAGTCCATGTATTTGTCCTGAACCAACACTATACCAACTTAATTACAGTAGACTTATCCTGCAATCCAGTAGTGTTGTACTTTTTCTACTAGATTTGTCCATAAATGCCCTCCTCTATCCCCCCATGGTTGAACTCTCTATGCCACAGTTTTACAATTTCACATAGCAATGAGATTGTACAGTACTTTGCATTCTGGGTCTGTTTTTGTTTTTTTCTTCATTTCCCACTCAGCATAAGGTTTTTGTGGTTTACCCGTATCTGTGGCCATCAATGCCCGCTGGCTTCCTAAAAGACACTGAGTAATCTCGATTTCCAAGCATGCTTCCTCGCCTGTTACTTCGTAGATATTTAAAAGTGTAAAATACTTTAAAGTTTAGCAATTGGCTTACTTCATTGTGACCTTTACATTCATTTTAATGATGCTCAGGATGCCAAGAAATTCTCACAGATAGTACAAATTCTTGTAAAATATCTACATCTATTTATTCTATCTTCTCCATGAATATTTAATTGTCCCCTCTCAATTGGAAAAGCCCTCATTCCCGTAACGTTCCCGTAATTCCCAATGCCATCTCTGTCATATATGAAGTGCTCACTATCTTTGCGGTGTTTGAGAACTCCATTTTTTTTGTCTTTTTTGTCAGTATATCTATCACAAACCAACAATATGCCAATTTAAATTTAAAAAATAAAATAAGATGAGAAATTTAATAAGGCACATCTTCCAATTTGGTCCTTTATCTTTTCTCGTCCTTGAGTTTTCTTTTCTTTTTTTTTTTTCTTTCTCACCTCACTTTTTATCGTGAGTGTCCAAGATTTAAGGGACCCTAAGCATTTCCACAAAATTTTTCAAACAGCTTTCAAGTCTCCCTGAGAAATCTGGAAGTCTATTAATTAGAGTTACATGAAATATTTAAGTATTTTGGTAGGAAGTGATATACTTATAATACAGATTTTTATATGGCAATACTAACAATGTTATTTATTCATTTATTTGGTTTCATATAACAATCTCTCCATGAAGTTTAACTGTTTAATGATAGTGTTCTTTTATACACCTTTCTCTATAATTTATATACAGCTTCCTGTGATAATTTATTCTTATCATTGCCTGATATTTTAGGTAGCCTTTTTATTTCCTTTTAATCTGTTTGTCTTTTGCATAGGGTTCAGTTGACATATTTGTATTATAACCAGAAATGGAACTCAACTTTCTCATTCTGATAACTTTTCTGTCCATTAATTTGGACTTTACAATTTAGAAATTAATAAAAACCATGGTCATCTTGTAAAACTGTATACTCAAAGAGAGACAATATTGTTTGCATGTTACTTATATGTGATGAAACAAATATAATCACAGAATGCAAATTAA
>NW_004955488.1:2699955-2721549 GCF_000276665.1 Chinchilla lanigera | reverse complement strand
TGCAAATTAAAACACTGAGATTCTATCTCACTCCATGAAGAATGACCATTATCAAGAAATCAACTAATAACAAATGCTGCAGGAGATGTGTGGAAAAAGCAGCCCTTCTCCACTTTTCGTGGAAGTGCAGACTGGTACAACCACTGTAGAAATCAGTGTGGAGATATTCCTTGTAAAACTAGGATTAGAGGTCTCATTCAACCCAAATATTTCCCTTCTAGGTATCTTCCCAGTAGAAATTAAAACATTGTACCACACTCATATATGTGCACTTATGTTTATAGTAGCACAATTTGTAGTAGCGAAATCTTGGAAACAGCCCAAATGTCCATCACCCCAGGAATGGACAAAAAAGATGTGGTGTTTTAATTCAATAGAATACTACTCAACCATTGAGAAGAATACTACTCTACCATTCTGAAGGATACTTAGGATATCTAAGACATCTTCAGATATCTAGCCTAAGATATCTTAGGATATCTGAAGGATAACTTCTGACTCGTATAGATAAATGGATGCAACTTGAGACCATTCCCATAAGTGAAGTAAATCAAACCCATATGTTTAAATATCATATTGTCTCACCAGTTTGACAAAATAAACAAGTAAATAAGATTTGAAATGTAAAATAGATATTGTGAATTGAGAAGAAACTGTGCTAAACAAGAGACAAGTTATCCTAGGGAAAAGAGAAAAGGAAGAAAATAAAATAGGAAAAGCATATGTATGCACAAAATAGCTGTTAGTTATACAGATAGTTTCTCTTAGCTCATTAAAAAGAAAGTTTTGTGCTAATATTGTATAGATAAGATATCATGCCTGTCTCATCCACCCGGAATAACTACAGGAGGACAACAGTACCCAGTATATCAATTATTGTAACTGTCCTACTAACTTTTGAAACTCAGCTTCATTGTTATGTTTATATTTACTTCCCTTTAAAATAAAAAAAGACAGAGAAAATCATAATTCATATTGTAAAACCATACTATTCTATTTTGAATTCTATGTAAAACATTTAAAAAGTAGATGATTACATCCTACAAAAAATATTTTAAAGATTAAAGTCAATAGTTATTGAAAGGACATGCAAAGCATTTTTATAGTACAGAGAAATGAAATTCTGTAAATATAACACTACAAGGGAAATCATCAAGAACAGTTTAATTTTGGACAATCCTAAAAAATATTCAAATACCAAGAATTTGTGATATTTCATAATTTCATATAAAACTAGAGAAGGTTAAAATTTAGACCTCTAAATTTCTTTCTAGGGCAAATATAGCTTCAATACTTAAAGCTTATGAGTACAGACACATTTACATAAATGGTTACCATGTTCCTAGAAATAGTCATGTAATTAAGACTAAATAATATTTTCACAAGACAAATGTTTAGCTTAAAACACTCAATATCTCCCTCCTTCTCTCTCTGTCTCTCTCTCTCATATACATACATATATATGAATTACACATACTAATTTATGTTGATAACAAAGTAAGATTTTTTTCCAGTAATGAAAGAATTATTCAATGTTTGGAAAACGCTTTAATATAATTCATTATATTAACAATTTTAAGAAGAAAAATCTTAACATGATTAATATGGAATCTAAAATATGCTTGATTATACTAGAAACTAAAACCTAATGTTATGAAACATATTCTTTTATGCATATTTATGGCTAGAAATCATGCAAAGTACTGCAGGGAAACACAGAATTCCACGATATCATGTAATTTGGGGACCTGGAAAAGAAGCAGAGATTTTCTTAGAAATGTGTGCTTAAAGAAATATCTAAATAAAAATCAAGGATGGCACTGCATACGGTGAGAATGGCATTTGTGAGCACTCCAGAAATTCATCAACAGCCTTGCGTGGTAAATGAACTAAGTAAGGTCAGGGAGTAGTGTGAAGCAGAGGAAAGTTTTGGAGGAGTACGGTAACAGCAAAACAGAGAAGACTTACTGCTCTGAAAGCACACTAGCTCATTTCTAAAAAGCAATGTAATACTGTGTGCTAAAGTCTTAAAATAGGAATGCTTTTGTCTAAAATGTAGTTTCTTTTCTTTTTTTTTTTTTTTTTTGGTTTTTGGTTTTTCTCCGGTACCGGGAACCGAACTCACAACCTTGCGCTTGCCAGGCAGGCGCTTTTGCCACTGAGCTAAATCCCCAGCCCCTAAAATGTAGTTTCTTATTAGTCATTCTAAGTAACATAACACAGAAAAATACATATTTAAGTAAAGGAGAGTCAATATGTATTACTTATATATAATCCACTCACAGACATATACATATATAACATAATTAATCAAATTATTTTGTATACATAAATTAATCATTTGAGGTAATAACTGTTCTGAAAGTAGCACTATTAAAAATTTATATTCATTATATACTTTGAGGTTAAGAAGAATGAAATTCTTTCAAATTTCTAATGTTTTCTGATATATATTTAATTTTCACTGATATTCTAAAATGAGATGTTTGCACTTAACATCAAAACAAAATTTCCTTGTGGAACCACATGTAATAATTCTTCACGTATTAATTATAACTTTCAGTCTTCAGGAAATCCAAATGTCCTATTTGATGAGTTCGTGTATTTTTACTTGTTTTTACTTTAAAGGGAAGAAAAATAAACAGTAAAAAGAATGGTATAAAATTTCAAAACGAGATTGTAGGAGAGTAACAATGGTTAGTACATTGCATACTTTTATCTTCAAAGTATTTGCCCAGATTACAAGATATAGACATGAAATATTGGAGTGAATTTCCCTGTATCACGATAATACTAGATCACATAATCTTTTAAATGCTGTCATTGTGGCTACTCAAGATGTTCACATATCATAATTACTTCTGACATTAATCATGTTTCAGAACCATTTTATCCATTTGCTAAGTAAAATACCCTTGATCTAGTAAATGTAATTAAATTAGACCATGGGAAAGTCCAATAATAAGCAGGATTTTAACCAGCCATCTAAGTTTTTAAAAATCATTATGCATTCATTTTTATTTCACATAATAATTTATTCTTGATAATTCAACACTTAGGGAAATAATTTTAGAATATAGTACTATTTATAAGGATATCTCTAGCTCATCAGAAAACTTGAGCAGAAATTTCATTTTAATGAACTTTATCAACCTTTCTTGTTGTGTCAGTGAATGCATTTGTTTTCCTGCCTCTATTAAGAAAACAATACAGCATGGCTTTTAAGATTGTAGCTAAAACTTCATATGTTTAACAGCTGCTTTACTAAAGCCAAACAGAACAATATCTTAGACCCAATTTGCTCCAATAATTAAAAAATAAATATATATTGAGATTTAAATTTCTGAATATATGTATACCCCTTCTAGAGATTGAAATCTAGTGGAGGTCTAAACAGGATAAAATATTTCTCTTCTGATCATAATTGATATATGATTAATTTCTGAGAAATGAAAATCCATATATTATAGAGAATATGTTCAATTTATGCATTTAATGTGCAACATTACAGATAGTGAAGGAAAAGGTTTTGCAATGTCAAAACTATATAATTATAAAATAAACCTAATTTAGAGGTGGTTTACTACAGCCTTTCCATCTCAGTGATGAACAAATTATGTATTTTCCTATAAGTTTACATGCTACATATACCAACGCTCCACTAGTACCATCATTACATACTGCATCTGCTATTAAAATGATTTTAATTAGAGGGCTTGTCAAGATTCAATAACTGATTCAAACTATAAAATAGGGATGTAACGACTAACATAATTTTCCTTTATAACCCAGTGTCATAGTCCATTGTGTGATCCTCTGACAAACTACTTGAGGTTAGGTTTCTAAGGAAATGAAGAAGTTCATTTGACTGACATTTCTGATTGCTGGAGATCTGGAACAAATGGTACTGCTATCCCGCTGAGAGCTCCCTGGCTGTGTGACAGCCTCGTGAAAATTGTGTATCATTTCTAATGCTTTTTAATTATTATTATTTTTTCTCTTTTTTAAAAGAAGCAGAAAAGGCAATGCTGTTTTTGAGAAAAGCAAGTGCTTGGAAGACCTCAGTTCTCTGTGTGACGCTGATTCTGTTCCGGGACGCCAACCTGAGTTGACGCGTAAGCTCAGAGGCACCCTGATGTAACGTTTTCCGCTGGACTCTTAAAGGCTGCACCGCGCCATCACTACCGCACTGGTGATCAAACTTTCAGCAAAGGAACGTTTGTGTGAAACTACGTATGTGAGTATTTTGCAGATAAGGTAAATGGCCTGAAGCAAAAATTAAATGCATTGTACACCATGCTTTTAAACAAAATAAATTAAGAAATCAATCATTCCAATAATTGATCCATTACAGAAAGGTGGCTATCGTAGCCCTCTAGTTCCAAGTGCATTCTGACATTCTGTACTCAGAGATACACGTGAAAATACACTCTATTACGGCACATAAGTAGAGCATTCTGTAGCATTTTCTCATTATAGTAGTAGCATCCGAAGGCACTCTGCTATGACTGAATTCCCTCACTGCTCCACATACTTAATTTTCAATTTTGTTTTAGCAAATAGAAGCAGAAAGAATTCTGGGTAGGGGCTGGGAATTTAGCTGAGCGGCACAGCACTAGGTCATGAGTTCGGTTCCTGGTACCAGAGGAAAAAAAAAGAAAAAAAAAAAAAAAGAATTCTGGGTAAAGAATTCCTAAAATTCAGAAAGAAAGGAAGCAAAGACACAAAGTGGGAAACTATTACATAACCGTTATTCACATGTACATTTTTATTCATGAAAATGTTTAGCTATATGAAAGTAAACTAAATTGAAAGTGTAGAGAGAATTTAGTTGAAAAAATATATTAGTACAATATGCAAAATGCAATCGGCGAAATAGTAAGCAATGGTGTGGTGTAAATTATTCAAAAACTCAAGAGTTAAAAGCCAAATTTAACAATGAGCTTGTTGAAGATATATGCAATTTTTTCAAATAACATGTAGTAGTTAAGTTTAAATTTATCAATATCAAGAAAATAACACCTGGATCTCTACTGAGAAAATGATTATCACATTCCACATACTCATCTTTATAGTACCAGTGTACTCTCTTACATAATCGTCTTTACTTTCCAAATATCTACCTACTTATAAGTAATTTATGATCAAAAGGGCTGGTACATTTCACAGAATTTATTTTCCTATTTTATAAAACAAAGCAGAGAACACATAGGACTTCAGATGAGACTCTCAATTAATGTAAAGAATGAGATCTATTTACTTGGGCTTTCTCATATACAACTTGACATTATGAAGGTCTTATGTAGACATTTCAGTTTCAACCACAGGGTAAAAGAATATTGAATGACTGTTCACATACATATAGTTTCATAATAACAATATATTTATCTTGAAACAATGTATGGCATATAATATTCATTCACTTTGTTCCTATGGAAAACTACATGGACCTAGTTTCAAGTTTCTTGTAAAGATGCCAATAGTCCTGTTAAATGCACCATTTCTACTCATTCAATTAGATAGATATTTTATTAACACAAAGTTGTCTTGCTATTATCATTCATTTGGTCGAGCTTACTGACTGGATGACTATGTTATCAGGAAATGATTAGAATAGTAATTTGTTAAGAATTTCCATGAATCAGATTGTGTTATGTGAGAAAATAAACCAAGTATTTGGTATTTACTCTGATGTTATGCATTTTTACTGCTTTGTTAGTCTTAACTGAGTAAAAATGACATTTTATTCTAAACGAAAGTACTATGAAAGCAGACTGTCTCTATTTATCTTATATGTAGCTTTTTAACTAGGAATTGAAATTGGAAGTTGAACAACTAAATTAGCATATATATATAATTTTATCTCTACTTTCTGCAATACATTTATAATCAAAATAATATTGCAAAAGTGAAAGCTAGAAGAAATAGTTTTAGTTGATATCCCAGAGTTGTCTCCTTTTTATCCTTTTTCTTACCAACTTTGGCCTAGGTGAGACCTCATTTATCCCCTCCCCTTCGATCATCATTGGCTGCAAAATGTGTAGCTAGGTGAGGACCTACAAGCCACTCAGAAAGATTGTGAGGGCTTAATTTGAAAAGTGTAGCATTTTGGCTTATTGCAGATTTGGATATCGAGTGAACAATGAGATTTCTGGGAAAGCACCTTGGAATACTTAGTTTAGAGGCTGCCAAGAGAGAAATAGTAAACCATAATTTGTAAGGCAGGGGAGCATAAAATTCAACCCTAGTCTAGAAAAAAAAATGACAGATCTCTCTCCTGAGGACCCTTCTTCACCGTGGTGGTGGATTGTGGCCTTCTCGTAAGATTTATGACACAATGACATGTTATAAAGAATCGCCTGCCTAATTAATCTCTGACATGATCAACTATATATACTTAAAAGGTTATATGATATTCTACCTGCCACAGAAAAGACTAGCCATTTCTTCTTGAATAAAGCTCTACCCTATAGTCCCTGACAGCTTCTCTCAAAATTACACTACAATGTCTACAAGCAAACACACACACACACACACACACACACACATACAACATATGCAAAGAAGAACAGGAAAGCTCTAAAAGGAAATGAGAACTAAATATGAAATTATTGCTAAAATTAGTGGTTTGTTTTCCAAAAAGCAAATGAACATAAAGTATAAAACATTCAACTGCTAAAAACATGTTAAGTCTACTGTCCTAAAGAAGAAAAATGAACAAAAACCTTCATTTTTTTAAAATGTGTACTTATTGTCTCAGAATGTAATTGTTTATTCCTTCACTTAGAGTTTTTCATTTACTACAAACCATTGCATGAGATATAGATGCTTCTGTTTAGCGTTGTGAGTGTATGCTAGTTATAAAATAGCACGACAGGATAAAGGTGGCCCTGAAAAATTCATGTGCAGTGATTATGTTTTTAACTTTTTACCCCTTTGATTCAGAATATCAGAAAAGCAAGCAGTAAGAAGAAATGAGAATAATTCGTGACAAGAAAAGCAAAGATCAGGGGAAAAGACATAAACTAAGTTTGGACTTCTGATTTCCAGAAATTTAAGATAATAAAATTGTGCTCTCTTAAACCACTGATTTTGGTGGGTTCCCTCATCAGCAGGGAAGTAGTGTAGTGTGTAAATGCAAAGAAGTCAAAGAAGGAAGCAAATCAAATCAATGAAGTAATATAAGATGCGAGGCAAGATTTCAAAAAGGAGGAATCTTGAGACAGAAAAAATTATAGACAATATGAAGCAAAAGAAATAGGATTCAAATAAATAAATAGATCATGTATGTGAATTAGAAAGGACATATTTTAATACTTACATTCTTATTAAATCATATATTTTTAATATAATTCTAATAAAAGTTTCAGAAAACATCTTAATTGATAAAATGCTCCTAAAATGTACTGGGCAATGCAAATGATTTAAATTAATTAATGTAATTTTGAAAAACAAGGGATTTATATTTCAGTGCCTTACATTTACCATAAAAGTATAATGGCTGAGATAAAAGTATTAAAATAGTAGTGCTAAGAATAAGAAAGAGCATATAAAATGACACATATATGATCACTTGATTTTCAAGAAAGTATTCAACATATTTTGGTGGAAAACATGACAATTCTTTTAATTAAAATACATTAGAGAAACTAAATATTTTTATTGAGAAGAACAGAAATACTGGCTCCATTTTTTAAAATTCTCAAAATGAATCCCTAGAATGTGACAACTAAACCCTCAAGGCTCTTATAAAATAAGAAACAAAGAGATTAAGATGGTAGGGATGGTACAATGGTAGATGGCTGAGACCTTCAAGCCATCCTGAGGTCAGTGCTTTTGCTTGACCTTGAATCAAACTATCACTGATGGAAACTTCTCACACTATAAGGCAAAATGAACCTTTCTTGTTCTCTCCTTCTTTCTTTCTTTCTTTCCTTCTTTCTTCCTTCCTTCCTTCCTTCCTTCCTTCCTTCCTTCCTTCTTCCTTCCTTCTTTACTTCCCTTTTCTTTCTTTCTTTCTTTCTTTCTTTCTTTCTTTCTTTCTTTCTTTCTTTCTTTCTTCTTTCTTTCTTTCTTTCTTTCTTTCTTTCTTTCTCTGTCATTTTTTTCTTTCAAGTGTGTACATGTGGTACTGGGAATAGACAGCAGGGCCTTGGCACTGAGTTACATCCTCAGCCTTTTTTCATTATTATTTATTCTTTAGATACGGACTCACTAAGTTGCTAAATTGCCCAAGTTGGGATTGGACCTGTGATCCACCTGCCTCAGTCTCTTTGAGTACCGAGATTACAGGCATGCACCACAACTCCGCACTGAACCTTTGCATTTCATCCCCTGATTTTCTCAGGCAGTTGTTATATCAAACAGCTAACAGCCTTTCAAAGTCGAAAGAGTCTTATAGCTTCTTCAGAAAATGCCATGCAATTTTCCACTTAGATTTACAATCTACTTCATCTATTTTTTTTTTATCATTCAGACTGGGGTTAAATTTTACATTTTGCATTGTATACCAGTGACTTCATCATAACTACTTACAAAAAATCTTTTCCCATATAATTAAGTTTAGGTTATTTTGGCTGAAAATCAATTTCCTTACAATCTATTGAATATCTGACTCATCCCACATATCCACTTTTCTTTTCCTACATGGGTTTTATCTCACCTCAGAAGGAAAATTCTCCTTACATTAAAGGGTTGTAAAATTCCACAAGAAACCCGCAGTATTTCCTTCCCCATGGAACATAATGATTCATCTTTGGTCATGAAAATTCTCCATGTGTTATTACAGTTCAGCAGCACACAAACTAGCATGAGTACCCACATATTCCATTTAACCAAATAGGCTTAGTATTTACAGCTTTTGTGAAGCAAAACCCAGTTTAATGTTTGTTTGGATGGCATTATTTCATAATTTGATTTTCTCATTTTGATTTGATTTGATAATTTGATTTTCTCATTACTTATACCTAGAATATATACTGGTTGAGCTTTGCTTATGTACTTTGTTGTTTTTTATCAATTTGCTAAGCTCATGTATTGATCCTCCTATTGGTCTGAAGTACAGACATATTTTGTTCATAACCATCCAGTCATTTATGGACTACATAAGGTTCACATTTCATTCATGATTTAAATGTGCCTTTCTTAAATTTGTGCAAATATTACATGACTTTTTTTTAGTCTTTTTTAATACAGGGTCTCAGTATAAAGTTAAGGCTGGCCTTGAGCTTACTTTGTAGCTCAGGTTGGTCTCGAATTCACAACAATCCTCCTGCCTCAGTCTCCCAAATACTGGGATTCCAGATGTGTGCCACGACCCCTAGCCCTTAAATGACAGTTTTACTTTAGATTTTATCATGTAAAAGTCTCACCTCCAAAAAGCACTATTCTGACAAAAATTGACAGAAACAAAATCTAAACGATAAAATTGAAATATAAAATAATATTAATTTGTAGTTTAATTTTGTTGGAAAAACCGTGGTTTACAAACTGATACTAAACACTTTAATGAGACAAGCTATTAATTGCTTAAATTTATAAATTATGTGGAAGCATCTTATCGTTCACGACAAATTACTGCTACTTTGGAGGAGAATAGGAACCTGCTTGATTCTGTGTTGGGTATTACATTTTGTTATTAAAATGTGTTTTAAAGTGATATATATGCATTAATGAACATCTTTGACTATATAATGTACTTTGGTGTAAATATATACTTAAATATATGAAACCATTCTTTTTTTGATGTATAAAGTCAATAGTAGAGAGATAGCTGAATAAACTGATAGATTAACATTAATTATGTAATGTATTTTAGAAATGTTTTTGATCTTAATGAATATTAACGTTAAGATTGAAGCAGTTTATTAATTTTATACAAAAAGACTATAAATATAAAAACAATAATCCAAATACAGAACAGGAACACATTGGAAAATTTATTTAACTACAAGCAGAAAATCCAAAAAATTCCTAGCCAAATTAAAATAAACATTATCGTATATCAGCTGCCTTCATTATTTCAGTAAATGTATTCCATAAGTAAAAATAAGTCATATCCACATAAACAATTACCTAGTAGAGATAACCACAAAATTTTTCTTTATATTCAATTTAAATATTTTCTTATCATCCAAACACGCAGGACAATAAAATAAATGCTGCTGCTTTGTGGAATAAAACTATTAATAATATTTCCATTAAATAATCCCCATATAACACTGCTTAATATTATAATTTTCTGTTTACAAATAAGTTTGGTGGTTTCATGTTGTTTACATTTTATGTCCTCTTTTCAATTTGAAAGAGAGATTTAAAGTAATTATGCAGCAATAGCTATGCTTAGTACAATTTATGTCATAAAATCTCCAAAGCAGAAAGAACTTTTCACAATACTACCATACAGAATAAATTCTGATTAATAACTTGAAGCCTATGATGTGACTACAAATATTTGTGTAGGTGTATGCTTTGTAGGATTGCTTTCACATGACAAGCATAGTTTTGAAATTTGTTCTTTTAATTTGTTGAAATAGTAATCACTCAGGAAATATAAATTGATTATGGTTACACTATACTTATCACATGCTGTTTCATAAAGCCAGTACACATAGTAATTTTTACCTTAGGATACAAATTCCATAGCAACTGCATGTCCATGTTGGGGTACAAATATAGAATAAAGAAGTCGCTCTCTGTGCTCTGTGCATGATGGCATTGACTGGCTCACACCTTGAAATGTAAGAATTAGTCGAGATGGATAACTGAGGAATTATCTTTCCTATTAATTGGAAAAACAAAAACATATTTTCCTCAAGATGCAGAAAAATACTTATTAAAAATAGCATTGAAAAATATGAATACAATGTTTCAAAAGTAATAAAATCATTATTTAAACCATATGTTACACCTGATCATAGATCACGTGAAAATACAATAGTTAACGATCCTAGTAGAAGGAACCAATGGAAAAACAGCTGGACCAATTGCAGCTATTTCAAGTTTAGAGTCTGTCTTATTTCACAAAATAGTGTCACTCATGGGAGCAAGACTACATGTTGCAGTTCTTATGGAAAATAACATGGGTGTTTCTCAAAAGTTAGAAATAGAATTACCATAGGATGCTATAACCCTCTTTCTGAGTATACACCCAGCAGAAGTAAAAATGGGAACCTGAACATGTATCTATCCTTTCATGCTCATTACAGCTTTATTCATGGTAGCTAAAATGAGAACAGTGCAAATGACCATCAACAGATAAGTGGATTAAGGAAATATGTTATGTTTTAGGTCTAAAATGCCCACCCAAATTTTCATGTGTGTGGAAGATGCTTGGATCATAGGGCATTTCATTCAAGGGCAGGTTCACCCACTGATCAGTTTAGTGTTTCAGTGTGCTGTTAGAAATGGCCCCAGCTTGATATGAGTTCTTAGGGAGAGACCCTGCATTGCCTATTTCTCCTTGCTCGTTACTTCTCTCTCTCCCTGTTTTCAGGTCACCATGAATTGACCTCATTTTCCTTCCTTCACATCTTCCTGCTATCTTTTTGCTTTACAGACAGGCAAACATGGACAGCATAATAAATAACCTGCTTCTCCTTAAAATTGTGTGTGTTGGACATTTTGTGACAGTGATAGGAAAGTAACCAGAACAGACTTCTGGAATTCTCAAGGGTCCTTTGTTGTAACTGTATCTGTGTGTGATGGAAGCTTCTGAATTGTGTCATTGGAGGAATTAGAAAAGATTTGGACATGCCAGCTAAGAAGCCCTAGGGTGTAGCAAACCTAACTTGATGAGAGATTCTGTTCAGATATCAGAAGACCAGAATGCTCATAGAAATGCAAACAGTAAAGGTCAAGCATAAGAAGTTTCACTAAGAAACAAGGGTTCCACTGGCCTTTATAAAAGAGGCCATGTATGTTACACTCTGGCAAAAAGTTTGTCTTCATTTTGTTTATGTCTTGAGGCATTATATAAGATTGAGCATAGGAGGGTGCATTAATTTGCCTGTGAGAGAAAACTTCAAGGTACTCCAACCACTGTGTCATGGTTACTGCTATTAGCCAGATTTGTAGTGAGGATCAGAAGAAAACAACAGAACTGAATAATTTGGAAAATGTTGGTGTTGGCCAGAAGTATTGGACGATTGCTTCATTGTTGAAAGATGACTATTAAAAACATTGCTTTGTATTAAAACATAAGAAAGTTGAGGCTATTTCAGAAATCAATAGTATTTCATCCATGGAAATTTCAAAAGTATAAAAGTATAAAGCTTTCATTTGAGAAGAGATTCTCTGGGCTCCATACATGAGAAGGACAGTTTAGATAATTGTTCTTCTTGAATTCATTTCACAGGGTTCAGCCATCCAGGTGCTCAGAGGCCTCTGTAGCCATGATGCGAAGGGGTATGGCTATTGCTTGAGCATGTGACATACTTTGATATCATTGAAGGTGGTGCTGCTTTGATGGAATCATTTACAGCCAGATTTGCAGGGTCATAGAGGCTTCAAACCAGACTGCAGAAGGCCTGGGAGGCCAGGTAGTGTGGTCTTGTATGTCCAGTGTTTAAAGCTCTGGCAGTTAAATTGAAAGTGCAGTACAAATATCAAGAAGTTGAAGATGCTTGCAACGTGGATCACACAAAGCAAGACCACAAGGGCTGCAACCAGCAACATAATAGGAGTGTAAGCTGCCCAAGACTTTTGGAACGCAAATCTTGTCACCACTGCCTCTGACTGCTGGACATAAAACTACAGGCTTTGCCCTTCTAGTTTTCACTCTTGTTTTGGTCCCATTCCTTTCTATCCCCCAACTCTCTACTTTTTGAAATGAAAATATTTATTCACTGCCAATATTTGTTTGATGAGTTTAACTTTCTTTTTTTATTTTAACAGGACTCCGAGCAGAGTGTTTGTCTTGATTCTCACAGAAGACATTACACTTTAAATTTTAGCAATGCTTGAACAGTTAAGATTTGGGCAACTTGTACAGATGGACTAAACTCATGTTGCATAATAAGACAGACATAAGTCTTTTGGCTTGTTTTGGTTTAGATCTAATATCTGCCCCTGAATTCTCATGTAGTTGGAAAGTAAATAGATTTTGGAGGGACTGTACTTCTCTAGTGAGTTTGGTAGTTGAAAGTGCTCTTCCAAAGTAAAGACTGCTTGGAAGTGGGCCAATGGTGAAGTGATCTGGAAGGCTCTATCTTTTTCTGGCTTCTCCCTTCTCTCTCTGCTTGTAGCCATCATGGATTTAGTGGCATTTCGTCTGTCATGCCCATCTGCCATCTTTTTTACACCTTTGAGCTAGGCAACCATGGACTGAAACCTTGAGCCCAAATAAACCTCTCTTCCTTTAAGATGTGGTTACCCAATTTTGTCTCAGCAATGGATCAGTTAGTATAATACTATCTATATATCCAGTGGAGTAATATTTTTAAGGAAATTCCTGCATTCATGACAACATGAATGGATCTGAAAGAAAAAATTCGAGGTGAAATGAATTATTCATGGAAAGACAAATATGATATGACTGACAATTTTAAGAGTACATCAAGTAAAAGGATGGTAAATTCTTTTTCGTTGGTAAATTCTTTCTTGTTGCAGATCTGGAGCAATTAGTGGCTCTTATTACAATCTGTGATTGACAAGATCTCTGGGGAATTTACTGGCAAGCCTCTGATGGGAAGGGTACAGAATAAACCTTATGATTCCTGTAACAGAATTAATGTTTGTTCAAAGGTAGATTTTGATAGGTTATAACTCTAAATTAAGATTCTCACAAGGAATGTCAATTGATACATAAGTGGAATGGGCATTAAGACTTACATATTATTAGAGTCACAAGCTAAGAGGTGAAGTAATCCATTGTAAGATGAAATTTTACAACCATGGTTTGACTTACCTACATGTAGAAAGGATAAGTATATAAGTTAATTATTTAGTCCAGGACCTGTATTACCTATCTTAATTATACTTTTATATTTAATTTATCATATACTTATGACCTCAAAGACACATTATACCAGAAAAAGAGAAGGAAAAATTCTAGCATGATTGTACCAATATTTTTGTGTGGGCTGATAAATATATAGCTCCAGTCATTGAAAGTCTCCACCCTTAATATGTTCTGACATATTTTCAGTGAACATACATTTGAACATAAGCAGATTCTGGGAGAAGAAATGTGGTTGAAATTAAGAAATCCTGTATAATAATAAATTATCTCAGGCTGGGCATTTATCTCAGTGGCACAGCGCCTGCCTGGCAAGTGCAAGGTCATGAGTTCGATTCCTGGTACTGGAAAAACAAACAAACAAAAAAAAAACAATCTTCAACCTATGCTGGTTTATCCCACGAAGCTATATTTCACAATGAATGGAGAAATATGATATTTTCATGACAAAAAACAACTGAAGAAGTTCATGACCACCAAACCAACTCCTCAAAATATTCTAAAGGGTATTTTAGAAAGAGATGAAGAAGACCACAATATCAAAAACCTCAATAAGAAGAAATCACTAGACACGGCAAGCAATTGAACAGAGAGGAAATATAGGGTACCAACAACAGGAAAATAATATGAGAAGGATATCAATACATATTAGTTATAACTATCAATGTAAATGCTCTCAATTCACCAATCAAAAGAAACAGACTGCCAAAATGGATACAGAAGCAAGATTGAACAATATGCTGCTTACAAGAAATATTTAACTAAAAAGAAATTCATCGGTTAAAAGTCAGAGGATGGAAAGCAATACTCCATGCCACAAGAACTCAAAAAAAGGCAAGGGTAACTATTCTATTTGCAAAGAATGTGAATTTCAAGCCAAGACTGATCAAAGGAGACAAAGAAGTTCACTACATACTTGTTAAGGTAAAACTCCAAAAAGAAGAGATAATGATCATAAATATAAATGCAGGTGCACCTAACAACATAAAACAAATATTAACAGACATAAAAAAATCAAATAAGCACTAACACAATTGTAATGAGAGAAATAAACACTCCACTATCACAGTTAGAGAGACCAACTGGACAAAATATATCAATAAACAAATATCAGATTTCAACCAAATCTGTGAACAAATAGATTTAATACATGTCTACACAGTATTCCACTCCACAGTATAACAATACACATTTTCCTCAACTGCACATGAGAAAATTTCTAAAACATACCACATACTAGACCATAGAACATGCTTAAGTAAATACAAAGAAATTGAATTTCTCTCATGCATATTATCAGACCATAGTGCAATTAAATTGGGAATCAAATGGAAAAGAAAGCAAACAAACTACATAAACACCTGGA
Organism: Chinchilla lanigera; assembly: GCF_000276665.1. Lineage (NCBI taxonomy): Eukaryota > Metazoa > Chordata > Mammalia > Rodentia > Chinchillidae > Chinchilla > Chinchilla lanigera. The sequence goes on along the minus strand of NW_004955488.1, from coordinate 2,706,226 downwards.
AATTAAATAACACCCTCCTGAAAAAACAGTGGATCGCAGATGAAGTTAAAGAAGACATTAAACATTATCTGCAATAAGATGACAATGTCAACACAACATAGCAGAACCTATGGGCTGCAATGAAAGCAGTCCTAAGAAGGAAATTTATAACAATGAATCTCTCATCAGGAAAATGGAATAAGCTCAAATAAACAGCCTAATATTGAACCTCAAACTTGTAGAAAAGGAAGAAGTTAAAAGTAAAGCTCATATAAAGAAGGAATTTAGATATATATTAGAGCAGAGTTAATGCAACTGAGACTAAGAAAATAATACAGAGAATCAATGAGTTGATGAGTTGACTGTTTCAAAGATTAAGTAAAATTAATAAACCCTTAGGCAACCTTATCAAAAAAGTTTAAGGCTCAAATCCATGCAACTAGGAATGGAAAGCGTGGAATCAAAAGGGATCTTATGGAAATCCAGATCATCGATACCTACTTCAACAATCTTTCCTCTATTTAGATGGGAAAGCCAAACAAATAGACTGATTCTTAGATATATATCAATTGCAAAACCTGAATCAAGCATATAAAAATTCCCAATAACCCCATATCAGTCAGTGAAATTGAAAATGTATTTTAAAACTTACCAACAAAGAAAACCCCATGTCATAACTGATTCACTGCTAAATTCCTCAGGAAATTTTGAGGAGATCTAATGCCACTACTGGAAACAATACTCCTGAAATCATTCCTGGAAGCAAATGTTACCTTGATACCAAAACTAGAGAAGGATCCAACCAAGAAAGAGAACTACAGGCCAATCTCCATAATGAATATAGATGCAAAAGTTGTCAATAAGATATTGGCAGAGAGAATGCAGCAAATTTTCAAGAAGACTATTCAATGTGGCCAAGAAGGATTCATCCCAGGGATGCAGGGATGAGTTAACATACACAAATCAATAAATGTAATGCACTATATCAACAGTGTCAATGACAAAAATCATATTATTATCTCATTTAGGCAGAAAAAGCTTTTGACAAAGTTCAACTTCTATTCATACATAAAGCCCTACAGAAAATTGGAATAGATGGTCTTTATCTCAATCTGATAAAAATCCACTTATGAAAAACCAACAGCCAACATCATCCTAAATGATGTAAAATTGAAAGCCTTCACTCTAAAATCAAGAACAGGAGAAGGATATCCACTATAAGCACTCCTATTTAATTTAGCTCTGGAAACATAACAGCAATTAGATAAGAGAAAGAAATAAAAGGAATAAAGATTGGAAAGGAAGAAGTTAATTATTATTTGCATATAAGATTTTATTCTTTTATGGCTGGTAAGTAGTATTTAACTATAAAACTGAACTGTATTTTTTTAATGACTCACCAGTTGATAGATTTATGGATTGTTTCCACTACTTTGCTATTGTGAGTAATGTTGCCATAATCATGGGAGTGTAGAATTCTATTCAATATATATTCTCTCACATATGTTCAGTAGTAGGATTGCTGGTCATATTGTAGTTTCTCTTTTAATTTTGAAATAATATTTATACTGTTTTGTTCAATGGTTCTAATAATTTATTCCTCCAAATAGTGTCCAAGATTTCTCTTTTCTTCACATACTCACCAACAGTTGTTATTTTAGTCTTTTTGATACTGTCCATTCTTATTGGAGCAAGATGATGTCTTACTATATGTTTTGCATTTTCTGAATGATTAGGGATATTGAACACTTTCAATACCTATTTGTCATGTGTATGCCTCCTTTTGAGTAGTCTCTCTAGTTCTTAAATCTGCTTTTACTGAGTAATTGTTTTCCTTCATAATGAGTTGTTTGACTTCATCCTATCATATATTTTGGATATTTATCCTTTGTTATATGTACGGTTTACAAATAATATATCTTCCATTACGTAGGTTGTCTCTTTGTTGATTGCCTTCTTTTCTGAGCACAATATTTTAATTTTAAAACAATCCTGTTTACCTATTATTGCTTTTTTTTTTAACTTTGGCCATAAACTTCTTGCCCATTTTAATGTCCTGAACCATTTACCTTTTTTCTTCTAGTAGTTTCATAATATTGGGTCATAAATTGATGTTTTTGAGTTTTCCATAAAGTCAGAGATAGGAATTTTGTTCTACTTGTGGAGATGTAGTTTTTCTCAGCACAACTTACTGCAATTTTCTTTCCACAGTGCATATTTTTAGCAGGTCATTCTTTGGATGTTGAATGCCTCCCAGGGAAGCATATGTTGAAACCTTGGTCTTTTGCTGCTGGCATTATTGGAAGATCAGAGAAACTTTAAGCAATGGGCACTAGTTGAAGAAGAATCGTTTGGGACATACCCGTGAAGGACATATGTTATATATTTTGTACCTGGCTCATCCTGTGTTGGCATTTCCCCTCCCATCCCTTCACACTTACTGACTTGCATATGCTGAAACATCTTTACATCCAAGGAGTGAATCCCTTTTGATCACAGTAAATAATCTTTCTAATGTGCTGTTTGGTTAAATTAGCTAGTATTAAGGACTTTTGCATATACATTAATTAAGCACATTGGTCTGAAGATTTTTTGTTATACTTTTCTGGTTTGGGTGTCATTTCTGTAATGTGAATATAGAGGAAAACCCAGATTTTCAAATTTTTGACATAATGTAAGAAATATTGGCATTAATTCTTCCTTGCATATTTCATCAAATTTAGTGCTGAAGATATCTAGTCCTTTATGATGCCGAGTTTTTATTCTTGATCTAACTACTGACTATCAGTCTGCCTCAGTTTTGTATTGATTGATGATTCAAATCTGGTAAGGTTTATTGGTCCAAGAATTTGTTTATTTCATCTAGGTCATCATATGGTGTAGAGTCATCATATGGTCTACATCATCAGGTGTAGAGTTCATGATAATGTCTATGGTCCTTTCAATCTGTAGGGTCAGTTGTAATTTCTTTTTATTCTCTGATTTTGGGTCTTTCTCTTTTCATTAGTCTAAGATTCTGTCAACTTTATCTTTTTGAAGGAAAAGTTATACTTTTCTTCTATCTTTTATAATTTTTAGCCTTTATTTCATTTTTGTCTATTGGGATATTTATTATTTCCTTCTTCTTACTAGTTTTGAGTTTGATTTCTCCTTATTTCTGTAGTTTCTTGAGGTACACTGACAGTTTGTTTTCTGAGCCATGTATGATTTTATCATATAGACATTTACTGTTATAAACTTTTATCTTAGCATTAGTAAGGTTGCTATTAGGTTTCAGTGTGCTGTTTCTATTTTCATTTGCTTCAAGAATTCTATAAATTTTCTTCTGGATTTCTTACTAGATCCGTTCTTCTTTTTGTTCAGAAGTAAGCTATTCAAGTTTTAGGTACCTTTATAAATTTCAAAATTTTATGACTTTTGATCTTTAGGGTTTTTTTGCATTGTATTCCTATAATTTCATTTTTTAATATGTTGACTCCAGTTGTATGTCATCATATGATCTACCTGAGAATTTTCATGTGCAGCAAAAATAAATACATATTCTGTAGTTGCTTTGTGGAATGTTGTATAGATGCATTTATGATCATTTGGTGAAATAGTGGTATTTATATTGCATGTCTCTGTTCTGATTTTCTATTAAAGTTACTTTCTATTAACATATTGGGAGGTATCTCTCCCTTTAGGACTATTAATATTTGCTTTTAAGTTTGTATTTGGTGTGTTAGTACTTGGTGCATGTTTGTTTAGAATCATGCTTTCTCTTCTTGAGTTGACTCCTGAATGATTATAGAACGACATTCTTTGTCTCTTCTGACTGATTTTCCTATAGTATGTTTGTCTGACATCAGTGTGGCTACTCCTGCTTTCTTCTGAGCTTCATTTATAGTTTCCTCTGTGTTTAGAGTGATAATGAGTTCATGTAATCAGCATGCAACTGAATCTTGGTTTTTCTTTAAATCCACTCTATCATTAATATGTTAAAAGGGGAAGATCAATACACTGACATTTAAGAAAATAAGTGCTATTTAAGTTATGACTTCCACTGTTCTGTTAGATGTTGTCCTGTATTTTTGTAGTTCCTTTCTTTTCCCTTCTCTTGCATTTTCCCTCTGTGGCTGTTGTTTACTCTTTGTAGTGTGATTTGATTTCTTACATATAATTTTTGGTGTACGTATTATTGTTTACCTTATGGTTACCATGAAGCTTACAGAAAATATCTTTTAATTATAATAAGCTTTTTTAAAATGACAGCATCTAAACTTTGATCTTAAAGATAGGACATGAAAAAAAAAAGAAAACAGTAAAAATACTAGTATTTAAAATAATACTTCACCCTGTATAACCACACACATTTTACATAACTGATGTTTCTTTCTATGTCTCTTTGTTATGTTTTTCTGAATATATTAATGTGACTATGATAAAGAAGGGAGATAGACAGCATATCTGGTTGGAATTGCTATTGCATTTCTGCCTTAAATTGTATTTTGAGGATCCTGGCCAGCAAAGCAGGGATCTAGTCTTGTTATTCATCCAGCACAGTTCTGGTGTGATCCTACTTCAGTGTTGTGGGTACCTCACATCTCTAAGGTTTTTGTATACACTGACACAATACTACTTTTTGGGAATGAAGTCCTGAAGTAATCTGAAGAAAGCATACATGACCTAATAAGCCTTATTATATGTAGAGGAACTATTCCCTACTTGTATCTAAAGGAAGACCAGTGTAATAAAGATAGCAAAATGCTTAATGTAAGATGCAATGGCTCATCGGAAACTGAGTTACTCATGAAAGTAGAATCTTTGATTGGATTTGTGTGAAATTTGTATATCAGTTTTGAGAGTATGGCCATTTTCACAACATTGGTTCTTCTTATCCATGAGAAAGGAATATCTTCCATTTTCTGAAATCCACTATGATATCTTTTTCAGAGTACTGTAATTTTCAATGTATATATCTTTTATTTCCTGAAAAGAAAAGTGTAATTGAACTGAGGAAATGGAGAAAAGAAGGAATGGAAAGATATATATATATATATACACACACACACATAAGATAGCTAAGATGACTATACTACTAATTTCTATTAGTTCATTGAAAGGAACAGTTAGTGCTTATACTATTTAATCATTTTTTCATGCCTATATCTTATAATCTGAGCAATTACTTTGAAGATAATAATATGTAACATAATAACCATTGTTAATTTTCTACCATCTTGTTTTGAAATTCTGTGTCGCTTTTATTGTTGTTTTGTCTCTTTAAAATATAAATAAAAGAATGTAAGATCTTTGCAAAGGCAGAATATGTTCTTTATTAAACTGGTACTGACAAATTTTGACAAGTATCTGCTTTTCAAAGGGAACTCAAGGTGAAAGATTAGTTGGTCAAAATACACCATAAAACCTCTAGATAGTTTCTATTTCATAAGTGTGTATATGTATATACACACTACATATGTATACACATTGGTTTACAGTAAAAATATGCATTAGATAATATTTCAATTATATTACTGCTGATTAAATATTACATATTTTAACATTCTGGCCAGAGTAAATAGAACATAATTAAATACAGATGTTTTACACAGTATGTAAGGTGTCACAGATAACTATTTGCTTTAATAGTTCTTTATTTGAAATACATTTAAAAGCTGAAGAACGGTAGAATGCAGATAAATATTTTTCTTCAAAATGAACACACAATTTTATAATTGAAGGGTAGAAAATTAAAGAAGACAGCCCTGAATACAGCCACAATTGAGTCCAATTTCCTTTTTCAGTTTGGAGTAAAGAAATAAATTTTGAGAAAATGCAAATAAGGATAAAGCAAAGATAAAATTTAGACAGTGCAATATAGTATGAATTTTACTTTCAAGAAGCTAAATATAAGTATGTAAGTGATCTTTTCCAGTTACTTTATTTAAAGAATAAAAAGATGATTTATTTTATAATTATTAGTATCTAGAAATTTGGAAAAACATATGAAGCTGGATTATTTTGTCAAGTACCACAGCGTTTTGCTAACTGATGCTTGGGCTTTTTGTTATGTCATTATTTTCTGAATATGTCAGAATATGACAAAAATACCTTCTTTATTTATTTCACAACATATCCACTTCCATTGCAGAAAAATGTTTGGGGTTTGCAATCAGTAGTGATTATTTCTTTAAATAAACGAGAATTAGGAAATATATGTTTCACACTTGTTAGCAATATTCTTTGAAGCTTTCAGAACGTACCTTAAATAAAAACTCAAACTATAGAGGAGTCAAATAATAATAATAAT
>NW_004955488.1:2686075-2699855 GCF_000276665.1 Chinchilla lanigera | reverse complement strand
AGAGAGATGCTTTTTTTAACTTTAGAAAGGAAATATATTTTATTAATTAAATACTACATATTCTTTATCAATTTTATTCATGTAAGAATTGCATTGATTATTGAAAGTCAGTGCAGTTCATTTCAATTTATAAAATGAAGTTCTTAAAGTGTACCTATTTTTACAAAATGATGTAAGAGCAAATCTTTGGGTTTCAGTCAATGTTTCTGATCATGTCAGGAGAAAGCAGACCTCTCTCTCCTTGTTGCTCCTGTTAAGCAGACCTTTCTCTTCATGCAGTGATTGCTGGCTAAGTTATTTGCTTCTTTCAATTTTATTGCCGTTTAACAAGTGTATAAAGCACTTCCATAGAAACTGCATATTTGATTTTAAGTTATCATTAAGATATGTAGCCACTGGTTTAGTACTTTAAATCTAATTTACTTCTTTCATTAAGAAGCAATGTATCCATGTATTAGGAGCCCTTAATATTGCTCTAATGTAGGGGTCAATGGATTTAATGCAACTTCCTTGATTAATGACATTATAACAGTTTAATTAAAATAAATGAGCAAAAAGTGGGAAAGATAAAATATTGTATTAGTATGTGACATGGTGAGTTAAACAGGTGAACTGAAGGCAAGTTAAAGCACTTAAAAAGTAAATAATTGCTTTCAAAAGAAATTTGACCATCACTCAGCAAATTAATGTTTGTAAAGATTGTGTACAACTTCAGCAGATATTAAAAATCTAGAGTGTACACTTTGGATCACAAGTAAAATAAAGATGTTACATCACATATAATATGTTATTATATATCACATAAAAATCTTGAAGGTTATTATGATATAATGTAAAACACTTTGATAAAAGATATATAAGCTGGGCATGGTGGCATAAACCTGTAATCTCAGCACTCGGAGGCTGAGGCAGGAGGATTGTTGCAAGTTCGAGGCCAGCCTGGGCTACAAAGTGAGCTCAAGGTCAGCCTGAATTGCATAGCGATACCCTGTCTCAAAAAGGCAAAAAACCGGCCAACCAACCAAAGATATGTACAAAAGGGAAAATTAAGCACCAGGAAAATAAAATAAAATGCTACACAGTGACATTATTGGCAATTCCTTTTCATTTGGGAAATTAACTAAGGCTAGGTAGTGCTTGAGGGCATGCAGTGATATTATTTGAGTTTTAAAGTTGCAATTCCAAATTATAAAGTATGTTATTATAATTAATCATCAAACTTTAACAAAATATTTTCTTCAGATTTCCAAGTATTTTGGATTCATCTCATACATTTATTTCAGAATAGGAAATGATATTAGGCTTTAAAAGTAAAATATTCTCCAGAAATAAGAAGATATAAATGCATCTGTACCACTTTCTTTATCTTTCAAGTAAAAGAAATCCCAGGAACCCTGATGAACTGGGATGGAGATACTAAGAATACATATGTAACATTAACTTTTCTTTCAATCAGTGTGATTATGTAGGACATAGGTGATTACGTAGGGGTTATGATACACTAATAAATTTGAAACTTCCTATGTTAATAAAATAATTTCTTTTAATCCATAATGACCTACAAATTTCAATGAAAAAGAGTTTTCTAAGAATTTCTAGATTTGCTAGTGAGCACACACAAAAAAGCTTCAGGCACAATGTGCTTTTCCATCTCAACAGAAATGAAAAGGATATTAAACCAATACATGAAGAATTTCATAAGTATTACGAAGACAAAATGAGATCAGAGAAGGCCTTTGTAAGAAGTGAGTTTAAGAATAGATTAAACTAGAAATGGCGCCATCTGCCCTTTAGGAAGCAGAAATAGTTCATTGAGAGTAAGCAGCAAATGTCATGGCCCAGATTATGGATAATTTTGTTGTAGTTACAGGAAAATATGAAGAAAATGTGTTTGAAGGAGAGAGGCTATCAAACAGAACACAGGAGAAGTAACTGGGACCTATGATAAGGAGTCTCCTTTCTTTCTTTCTTTCTTTTTTCCTTCCTTTCTTCCTTTCTTTCCTTCTTTCTTCTTGCTTTCTTGCTTTCTTGCTCTCTTTCCTTCTTCCTTTCAATATTTTGTTTCTGTGTTTCACTGATTTTATTGTATGCATCTTAATTTACTACAGAATGATTTATCTTTGCATATTTCTGATGGAAATATAGGACGTTTCCAGTTTGGTGGTATTCTAAATGCTATAATTTTTTGTGTGTGTTTTATGGTATTTACTACTAGCCATAGAATTCTTAATCATAGGTTAAGTGTATGCTCACCTTTAAGAGTTACTCAACCATTATCCATGTTGATTGTTCAGAATTATATCCATACTAACAATGCATAAGTATTTTTGATTATTCCACACCCTTGTCTCATATATATATATGTATATATATATATATATATATATATATATATAATTTCTAGCCAGTTTTGTGAATCTGTGTATTTATTCATAATAAGTAGAAATTTAAATCATCCTTTCCCAATATGCTGTAAAATTCTCACTTATTATTTGCTTATAGATTATTAGAAAATTGCTCATTCAAGAAGTTTAACTATGTTTCTACTGATTTTTACAGTTTTTTTAAAAAATGCATAATTTGTGCTTTAGCCTGAATATTTTCCTTCCACAATTTATATATTGAAGCTATAAATACCAAGGTGATCATATCGGTGGAACTTTTGGAAGGTAAAACAATCGTGAAGATGATGCTATTCTGGATGGAATTAATACTCATCGGAAGCAGTTCTGGAGACCCCTTCTGTCTCTTTGTTTGTCCCTTGTGAGCACAGAAGGAGGTCTATGAACCAAAAAGCCAGGATTTACTAAATATCAAATATATTGTCTCCCTGTACTTGCAGTTCTAGTTCCAACAAATATGAACTATGCAGAATGAACTTCTATTGCTATGAAAATAATCTAGCCTTTATTAATTTCTTATAGCAAGCCAAACAGATGAGGATAATATGTTTATTCCAAGTATTTTCTCTATTTGTACCTGAGTTTAGTGGTGACTTTGATGAACAGATATTCTTAATCTTAATTTCAGTAATATCCATGCTAATAATTATTTATTTTATCATCAATTTTCCCGTCTCTTTTAAAAATGTCAGAAAAATATCTTGCTGTGTTTTCTTCTAAAAGCTGTGAGTTTTTGCTTTCATACGTGAAACAAATCTTTTGTGTATTTTGAGGCAGACATAAAGATTCATTCTTTTCCCTGAGGCTATCCATCTTGTTTAATCCTATGTAATTAAAGAGAATATTTCCCTGGTTCATCCCGTAAATATTAAATCAGATAATAATGAGGTAAAGATACATGCTGGATCTGTTTTTATGAATTCTGTTCTCCCTCACTTTAAGCACTTTCTTTCTTGGGCTAGTTCTATATTGTCTTGCTTCATATAGCTTTGTATTTAATCTTGAAATCTGATAATATAATTCCTTCACCTTTGTTCCCTTTAAAATGTTCTCCATTTTACTTTCCATGTGCTTTTCAAAACTAAAATTGATTTCTAAATTTCATGGTAGCCTGAGTTAATATTTAATACAATTTAAATTACCAAATTTTAGTCTTAGAATGTACATGTTGAACAAAATTGATGTAATTAATAAAATATTTAATAGTATCATGTGTTATAAGATAATATACTTAAATTAGCTATTGAACATGACTGTTAGCAAGTATCTGCACATTCTGCACACGTTTGATTTTCTTCTTTTCTTACTTTTTACCTTTTACATTTATGTTGAATTTATAGAAGCCATAAATAAAGAATAGAACAAAACATAGGTAGTAGGAAGTAAGGAGACTCTTTCAAGGGGAAAGAGAGAACAAGAGAATGAAGAAGAGGGAAATCAGAGAGAAAAAGGGAATTAAAAAATAAACTGAAAGAAAACAAATAAAAATAGAGCTTTTGCAAATGAGAAAGAGACCAAGACTATCCTTGAACCTTCCTCCCCCCCCCCCCCCCCCCCCCGGTACCGGAAATTGAACTCACGACCTTGTACTTGCCAGGCAGGCGCTGTGCCGCTGAGCTAAATCCCCAGCCCCGAGACCAAGAAATGGAAGGAACAAAGAGGAAGCCAAGCAAGAGTAGAGGACAAAACCGAATTACGAGGTGTTATGCACACGTGCCCGTTCCCACAGCAAATGTCATCATTATGTACTGCAAACGATACTGAAAAAAACTAAAATTCTTAAACACAAAGTCAAAGATAAATAGCACTGGGTTTAACAGATTATAAAAATTTTGGATGGGAAACTTTTCTCTAAATAAATTTGCGGTTTTAAAAACTACCACAATTTTGATTTTAGTTTTATCATATAATTTCTCATAGATAATAACACAAGTCCTTTGTAGAGACCAAAACAAGAAATGAAAATAAATATTTTTTGTTACTTAAGCTGAGTAATTCTTGTCTTCAGGTATAAGTTCATAACTTCCTTTCTTTGGAAAATCAACTTAAGATCAATGAGGAAAGACAAAACCATGCTGTCTACTCACACAGAGGCAGTAATTTCAGCCAGAATACGTGGAGCTGGCTCTGATTTACAGTAGCTTGATCTCACCTTAATCAGTCAGTAGACACTCAGGTCTCCAAACAACAGGAATATGGAATAGTGCTGCATGTTACTGTGTTCACTTTTGTAACGTATATCAGCCACTTGGAACCTACCAAACACCTTGTAATTGTTTTCCTTGATTTTCTTGTTAAAAATTGTTTTCCAGAATTAGTAAAGACTTTCCTGAATCTAAAATCAGATCATGTTAGAACTTTGGTCAGAACTCTGTGTTGACTTCACAGTTCACTTGGTTCAAACTGAAATCTTCACATATCTTGCAAAGTAGCATCTAAGGTATGGCCCAATGTCTAACCCAAGGTCATATGGTTTCTCTTGGGTCACCACAAGCTTGCTTTTTTAACCTCTGACTGTTTTGAAGGAGAGAAGGCATGGTCTTACCTCAGGTCTTTTGTATTTGCTGTCTCCTCTTGGAATGCTCTAATTGCACAACTTGCTTTTTGATTTGCATATATGCTCAGGTTTTTCTCGACGTACAGAACACTATGACTACTCAATCTAAACTTGCAGAATGACTGGGATGAGGGAAAGGAGAAAATAAAGAAGGAAGGGAAAATATGGAGATATATGTATATAGATAGATAAATCTATCTATCTATCTATCTATCTATATAATGGCTGGTATAATTGTACTGTTAATTTCTATTGCTTTTTTGAAAGGAACAGTTGACATTTAATTGTTTGATCATTCTTAAATGTCTATATTTATTTATCTGAGTAACCAATATGAAGATAACAGTATGAAATACAACAACCACTGTTAATTTCCTCTCACTTGTCTGAAATTCTGTATTGTTTATACTGATTTTATGTTGGTTTGTTTCTGTCTGTGTGTTTGTTAATATGTTTTGATTCTTTTATCTTTAAAAATAAAATTTAAAAAGACAAAGAAAAATAAAATTGCACCACTTTTAATCAAAGTTCATCCTGCTTTCTGGGATAGGTCCCTTTAAACCTAAAATCATTTTTGCCTTCCTAGCTTTTCAAGCAGTGTGTGCAAGGTCACCGCTGTTCACACTGCCCCTTACTACTTCAGATACAACCTGACATACAGCAGATAATGAGAAAGATTCCTTACATACTTGAAAGAATAGCATGTTCGCACTCTGCAGAGGCTCTTAACCTCTGAAAGTTCAAAGGCCCAGACCTTCTGCTCTGTTTTCCTGGGAAACCACATTTCCCAAAGCTTGATGAAAAGAATGGATTTCTTGAACTTAATCTTCATTAAATTCTTCCCTTCTTTGAAACTAATGCCTTTAGGGAAAAAAATGTATATAAATGTTCACTGTATTCCACTCATTCAACATAAAGTTTTAAATGTTATAAAATATATTGGAGATTTAGTTGTTTATAAGAGACTGCACATTCTACAAGAGGAGATGCTTGGGTAGGGGAGAGAAATGTACAAAGTGCTGTTTACCGGCATATCAGATCCTGAGGGAGAGAGCAGCTCACTCATGAATGAACACATTAGGAAAGTCTCAGCCTCAGCAACTGTGGGTCAAGTGACTCCTCAGGGATGGAAAAGGCTACACTGATTATTACAGGGTTCTCAAATACTTTATTATTCCAATACTATTTTTGAAATTTTAGTTTCAGCCAAGTATGGTACACTCAAGACTTGAAATTCTATTTTCTCACCCATTGCTAAAATTATTAGATCATGTCAAGCAAGACTTGGCAGAGTAAGAGAAATCCTTCCCTGAATCAATACTAAATTACAAGAATGAATACTAAATTACAAATTGCTGATCATTTTAAGTTCTGACCGACAAAGTACATAACAACAATAACATTATCTAAACCATGTTCAGTACTGTCAAGGGAAAAATAAAATACAACATTTAGAAGAAAAGGAAATGATTTCTGGAACTATATTTGCTCTTTATTGCAATTGGTGCAGCCTTTCATGTTGCCACAGAAAGAATTTTGTTTGATAAGCATGTGTCTTCCTTGTGAATTCTTCTATAAAGCAAACACACTTTCTATGACACATCTAATGCACTTTGAGAAAGCTTATTATCTTCCAAAATGGAGATATTTAAGTATATCTAAAATATCAAACATATGTTCACAAATCATATGTTTCCAGCTGAATAAAGCTGATGGGATAATAATATAAATGAAAGAAAACAAAACTTCAGAAGGAAGAATGTAGGACATATTTCATTGTAGGAACTCTCAACTTCAAGTTTGGCATAAACAGTAATCACTCCGATGGAAGATAATAAAATGAATTGGAGAGTGTTGAACAACTAAACTCTATGAATTCTCCACAAGAGTAATGCAGTATTGAAACAGAAATGCGGAGGTATGTATAAAAGGGACTGAGTGGATAGACATTTTAAATATATTTACAAACATAGGGGTTTGTTAGAATAATCTTGTACCAAAGTTTTTCGATATGCTTCTAATTAATGAAATGATTTAAGATACCTAGAAAATATTTCATATACACTCACCCAAAATATAGGATCTCACAGACTAAATTAATATTGAGACATATCCCAACAACACTTTAATAGTTTATGGTGACATTGGAGACTTACTGCCTATTTTCTTGCCTTTATATTCTTATAAAAATCCCCAGTTTATAGGACATAGTTCTAACTAGCCTGCACTATCAGTTCCAACAAAAAAGCGTTTAAATTTAATAGGTGACTCATTTTAGTATTTACGGTGTAAATGTAAAAGACTCAATTTTTAAACATTGAATATGCTATTTCCTTACATTGATCCTCAACTGGCCTACACTTCTTTCATTTTTTGAAGAATGTTTTTATTTGTTCTTTCTTTCTTTCCACTTACAAGATTTCATATCTTAGGATTACAAAGGTAAATCAACCAAAATAAATCAAATCAGTCTTAAATCCAATCATAGCAAAATGTTTACTTGTTTGAAAATCTCTGGCTTTTCTTTCTTTTCTCAGTTGATAAGAGGCTGAGATAGATAGCACAAGCTTCCTCACTCACAAATCTCTCTACTGTGTTTTCAGGGGTTGTAAATTACGCTTCAGTGAGGTCAAACTCTTTGGGAACTACTTTCGTCTTTGGGTAGCTCTTCCTTCTTTCTTTTGGGCTGTCTTTCCCCTGAGTCACTGGTTTATCACTGACCCATCTGCATAATGTCTTTGTGTGCCCTCAGCCTTCTGCACTTTTCCAGGGACTCCTCATATCCCAGCCTGCCCAAACCCTTTCTCTGATTCATGATTCTCCTTGAAGCTTAGTTCACATTTGTCATTTTTTGAGGCTACGTTATAATTCACTTTGTGCTGTTACCTAATATAGATACCTGAATAAAAACTGTATGCTTGAAATCTGCTCTTCTTACCCAGAAATGAATTTTCTAGTTTCATACTGTGCGTGCATTTTTATTATTTTAAAGATAAAAGGAGGGAAACATTAACAGACATACAACATTTTACAACATATCACAAGCACAATACAGACAATACAGAGTTACAAACAAAGTGGTAGGGAATTAACAATGGTGGTTGTATTACATATTGATATCTTCAAAGCGGCTTCTCATGAAAACAGATCTAGACATGCAATACTGGTCAACCAAAGACTCATTGACAGTTTCTTTCAGCATAGAAATAGAAGACAGAAGAACAACTATGTTAACTCTCCTGTATATACATACATACAAAGCTGAAACTTCTCATTAATTCCACCTTCACCAAGACGCAGGTCTTTAAAATCTGTTGCGTAAACTTTCAAACAGAACCTTTACAAGTAAAGAAAAAGTGCATGTCCTGTTTTGAAGACAGGTTTACGGAAAAGCACATCACCTAAAAATTAAGTTCATGCCATTTAAAAACCAGACGTTAAGCACACTGCCTGAAAATTAAGTTCGTGTCTTTTAAAAACCAGACATTTGGCATACAATCTGAACTTTCACTTTTTTTAAGTAATTGGATATCTGACAATTATTATGTGAGTTAAAGAGTAGACATAAAACACTGTTGATAAACCTATTCCATCACTCTGGGAGTCTGAGACAGAAAGAACTCAAATACGAGTCCTGGGCAACTTAAAGAGACCATGTCTCTCTCCAAGGAAAGGGGAGAGGGAATACAGGGAGCAGGGATGTCGTTCAATGCCAAAGGCTTTGGGCATTTCCACACCCTGTACTATAAAAAGAAACCAATCAGAAAAGAAATTCCTCAAATGTGCAAGGTCAGAGTTTTCTCAAATGACCACATAAACCTCAACGGGAAGATCCATGACAAAACAGGGAAAGAGTGTAGAAGAGCAGACATTTTCAAATTTATATTTAAGAATTTAGATTTCAAACAGTGGTGAAAAATATCTTCATTAACTCACAGAGTATTTGCAAAATTCAAATTGTCCTCCAGTTCCTGGCAATGATAAATTGCTGTTTCCCCTAATTAATGCTTCAGACATAAGTGCATCATCTTCTGTTTTGTTTGTTTCCTACTGAGGGGCATTGTAGGTGCTCGTAGATTTGTCATGGTAAAAATTGATGCAAGAAACATTTTTAGTCTCAGATAAATGGAGTGTTTTATGGCTTCCAAAGTATTTGCAGGCAACTGTTTTTATTTCTATATATAAATATATTATCTTTAAACAATGTACATTTTCCCTTATTTACATTTTTATTTTTTATTGGCTTATTTATTTATTTTAAAAGTAAAAGAATGAAAACATATTAACAAACAGACATCCATTTACAAAATAGCACAAGATCAATACGAACATTACTGATTTACAGACAAGGTGACAGGAAATTAACAATGGTTGTTGTATTATATATTAATAACTTCAAAGTGGTTACCCAGGAAAACAAATATGGACATGCAAGCTTTATCAAATAATTAATCATTAACTGTTCCTTTCAATAAAGTAATATATATACATAATTTGCCCCTCCTTTCTTTTTGACTTATTAATTTAGGAACATTAAAGAATCATTAAATATGTACTTCTCTATTTTCACCAGTATTTTGAGATGTTAAGGGCATACTGTTGGGGATGGGGATTTAGCTCAGAGGCACAGTGCCCCCCTGGCAAGTGTAAGGTTGTAAGTTCGGTTCCCGGTACTGGAAAAAAAACCTAACCACCCCCACCAAGCGTAAAAGAGCATACTATTATTTTACAGATACAACAGAGACACACACTTGCACACACACATACACACACACACACACACGCACGCACACACACACAGAGGTAGAGAGAAGCCCATAAACTGATGGCCAATTTTATCAAATGCTTGTAGGGAAATAAGGCTCTGTACATATTCCTTCTGAAATTCACTTAATACTTTATTAAAAACAAGCAAGATGATAGCCTTGTTAAATAACTCAATTGATTTTAGAATACTACATTTATAGAAGGACATTATATTTTCTTTGGTAATAGTCTATCTAAAAGTGCTTACCTTAGTTTCAGTAAGGGAGTTGGACAGTATATTCACAATACTTCCCATAGTTCATGGCATTTGCTATTTTATAGTTGTGTTTTGTTTTGGTTCTGCCTTGTTTTTGAGACATGGTCTCACTCTGTAGCCCACACATCCTCCAATTCACAGCAACGCTTCCACCTCAGCCTCCCAAGTGTGCCATTTGTCTAGCTCATTTTATATATGGTTTAATAGTTGTATTCATTTTATATTTCTAGGTTTGAAAAGTTTGACTTTCTAATATCTAGTCTTTACAAACAAATGGAAAATTACATTAGCCCTCATCTATCTAGTCTGAGCTCTTCACCTCTTCCTGAACCTTTGCTGGGGTGAGATAATGATTTTAGATTTCTATTTTCTCCTCATGTAATATATCATATGACTGTACCCTCATACTCCATTTCATCCAATTTAGACAGAAGGCATTAAGTTTTTCTAATAATCACATGAAGTTAACTCTCACAAAATTGTATTTCTATGTCATACATGTACACACATGCACACACAATATTCTTCCATTCCATAGTGTATTTATAATATTTCCTATACCTAGCCAAACTATCCATCTCCATTCCCAAGCCATGAGGGCTCCTTGGTCATTTGGGATAGAAATTATGAATCAGCGAAGTGCAGCACTCGCAACAGGCTGGGCTCTGAGGGCCAGTGACCCTCAGCTTTCTGGGGCTTTGTGCCTAAAACCCTCTGATCACAGTGCATGTTTTTGGGTCCTATGCAACACTTGTTTGCTTCTCAGCAGCCTGGGTTGACCCTTGGCAGCTATAGAGTGCTCTTCTCAACAGTTTGAATAGAGTTGGCATTGTGGCACAGGGTCTGGCACTAGAGTGCTCCCTTCTAGAAGAGTCCAAGGAATGTGAGTGGAATACTGCTTATATAGCATCAGGTCTGTGGTCAGACCAAATTCAAACTTGCTGATTGGTGCAGATTGGACCCTGTTGATTTGGCCCAATGAGGTCTACTCATTCAAATTTATTGAATGGTCCAACTTCAATTCTGCTGCTTCGTTCCCACTAAAGTCTGCTTTGGTTTGGGCTAGGCATGTCCCAGGCCCTGTACAGGGCAACTAGGACAGAGACAGCTCTCATGCCAACAGCTCAGGGGAACACCTGGATTTCTGACTGCTGGATTGACAGATACTTATGTGTCTGTCAAAACAGCAAAGGTGAATTAGGCCTGCTGTGTCTCAGGAACTTTCAAGGAAGGGTATCATTGTTAACCACAGCTTACTGCAATTTGAGAGTTTGGGCATGCTAATTAGGGTCCCATATCCCTGCCTGATCTTTGACACATTTGTGTGCTTTCTCTGCATAGCAGCACCTGGAGCTGGGGATGGACACCCTGGCTGTTGACTGAGTTGTGCTGCCTGCCATTCCACTCTGGAATGTGAGTCATCTCAGGGGTGCTGGGAGGACATTGAGGCAACATGCTTAGTGCGCTGAGGACAAGTGAAGGGTCACGAGGAGGACAGGCAGGACAGCCACCCATTGAGCCTTGCCCCTTCAATCTGTCATAGCTAGAGAGAAGAGTCAGGCCATTTCTTTACTGTCTCAGATTTACCCAATACTTATAAACATTTTTTCCCTCATCCAAATGTCACCCAGTAGTATAAGGAGTCTTGCTTTAGTAGAAGTAAGAATTAAAAGTAAAGCATAAATTTATGGGAAAATCTTTGATTAAAAGTTTAGAAGAAAAGACTCCAGCCTAAGTAACCAGGGGTACAGGGCTTCAGATACACCAAATTGCAAAGGTGGGTGGTCAGCTTTCAAGGATTAGCTGGTGGCCTCTCAGTCCTGGTGTCATAGCTCTGGAGTCCTCATGCCTGAGGGAAACTTGCATTACCAGGACAACTGCCCCTTTCTGTGGTAGCCTCAGTCAAAGGGATCCAATGTTCCTACAATCCCGGTGATCGCAGGTTTAGGACAATGGCTGACTGTCTCATGAACCTCTTATTGTTGTGTGGTCAGTCCTGGAAAGGGATGAGGTCATACAAATTTAGGGCTTTTCTTTCCAACCTAGCAAGTTTGGAGGAAGACACTCCCTAAATGATCTACACACCTCTGTGCAATGCTGAAAAGTGATTTGACCCAAGTTTTAGTGTAACCAAGAATACAAAACACAGGTCAAACTTTGTTCTGCATTTACTTGTCTATTGGGCATCTGTAAGCACAAGTGAAGAGTTATGATTCCAAGCAAGAATGGCTTATAAGTCTCTAGTTGTCCCAAGAAAAAATGCAAATTAAACTTTTGATGGGTAAGAGTCCAGGATTCTACCTGTTCCCATCCATCTGCAATAAGTAAATTAGAATGTGCTACTTTGCTTGGCTCAGTAAAACCTGTAAAATGCATGCCAAATAAAATTTCTGTTTTAATGTATGGGAAATCAGGATTGAAACATAGTTCCCATTAGATTTTATGAAGTTTGTCACACGTGCTGATGCGGTTCTTCTCCATGTCAACAGATGTCTGGTTTGAACCTCTGCTCAAAATATTATCACAGACCCCAGACATAGAATTAATTTCAAAATTTCAGAGTTGTTTGCAAATCTGAGACTTTTTGCTTGTGTTACACTGTTCTTGGCCATATTATGATTTTACTCACAGTCTTGTGTATGTTTTACTGTGTGTTGATTTTAAAGACACATGGACATTTAAAGGAAAATGCTGAATTCCTCTTCTTTAAGAGGATTTTCTTTAAAATAATTGAATTCTGTACTCTGTCTTCTTTCTAAGTACTTTCCAATATCTAGTTTTTAAAATTTTCATTAGTGCATTTTTGCAGTACATAATGATTACATTTAGCATGGGGGTTGATACATGGACACAGCATATTGTCTTGGTTACTTTGTGGTTTCTTACTTGGTTACTTTGAGGTGACTTACATGGTTTCTGTGACTGACTCTTTCAAGGTCATCCATGTTTTAGCATGTGCTTCATTTATCATTGAATAATCCACTGTATGGATATAATACATGTGTCTGTCAGGGTTTACTAGAGAAACAAATATAACACAAGATATACAAATGCACAAGAAATTACAAGTTTTATAATGGTCATTGGTCAGCCACAGAGTTGGATGAGGAAGTGTGCAGAGGGTGTCTGCACGCTGGAGATAGATGAGTACAGCCCCAGGCCTGGAGCTCACTGTACTGTCCCTGCAAGTCCATATCAGGAGGCTGATGGGTCTGCAATGGAATGCTGAAGAATCTAGGACAAAGGCTGAAGAGTCTACAGCAGAAAGCTGAAGAGTCCAAGGCAGAAGCCGAATAGTCTGCAGCAGATGCCAAATGACCACCAAGCTTAAGGCAAAGACTGGAGCTCCTCCCAAGAACCAGCAATCAGTCCTTCCTCATTTCCCTTTTATTTTATGCAGCCTAACGCCATGGTGGAGGGATCCTTTACACCCACACCATCTCCGTACTCTCTTGCACAGGCTCAGGATGAATACAATGTAAGAACCCTGACCCTGTGCTGAGTCACTTAGTTAACTTTCTAAACTTCTCAAGTTGACACAATGAACAACATCCTAGGGCAGGAAGGGTGTGTCTTTTACACTCCAGGATGTGGAACTGCTGAGTCACTTAGTTGAGCTTCCAGACTCCTCAAGTTGACACAATGCATCAGCGATAACACATCTTAGCTCTTCTATTTCACTTTGCCTTTCCTGCCTCCTCTCTCTCCAGCTCTTGTACCCTTCCCATTTTCAAAAGATATACCTGTTTCCTACTATCTATACATTATATATATATATACATTTGAAAATTAAATTTG
>NW_004955488.1:2672007-2685975 GCF_000276665.1 Chinchilla lanigera | reverse complement strand
TTTTTTTTTTTTTTTTTTTTTTTGGTTTTTTTCCAGTACCAGGAATTGAACTCAAGACCTCACGCTTGCCAGGCAGGCACTGTGCCACTAAGTTAAATCCCTAGCCCCGGAGGTATGCCTTTTCAAGAGCTTAGAAATCATCCCTTTCAATTGCATACACCAAGGGAGACAGCACCACTACCTCTCATTTTCTGTGGGAAGGCTCCTCCAAGTTACAATCCAAGCCTTTCTTATACAGATGCAAATCTGTTCACCTCCTCAATAAAGTCAGTTAGCTTGCACACCTGGTCACTTCAGGAACCATGTGAATATGGAATGTATGTGGTATTAGGGTTAAAAAATGCTATCATGTCCTTGTACTTGGAAGCTAGTTATTATCTATCTGGAAAACATGTAAGTAATATGTTGTATGTAGCAAGATAATTCTTCCCATCTTTGTAACTCATTGGAAAATTATCCATTATGCAAATCACGTTCTAGTTTAATGCTTGCTCAATACTTTCATTCTCTATTACATGTGGGAAGTTGTTTTATTTAGGGGTGCTGGTAGAATTTTTATTTTCAAGTATATTCTTGCAAAAAACACATTTTATCAAGTATTATTTAGATCAGCCTAACAAGAACTACAACATACGTGTAAATGTTTCAACATATGAGAGAAAGCTAAAACATATGCTAGAATATTACAATAAAATTTATTAGTGGGATTGTCTCATTTATTTACTGATAAAATCATTTGTATGCATATTCACTGAGTAAAGAAAAAGGATTTATCATTTGTTTATTATTTGTAAAATTCTCTACTTTACACTGGGTATGCATGTGAAGAAGTAATAAAACACAGATCCTATCATAAAATACCTCAGCATCTTTTGAGATTTATTTTCTTCTAAAGCAGTGTCATTAACTATACTGTAGAACTGAGTAAAATAAGCCCTATGACTCCACCTACTTTATAAAATGTCAAAAGGTAATAACTCTTGTACCTCATAATCATCTTGGGGTGTTAGTTATTTTACTAATGAAATTGTGATATTCATCATGAATAAATTTTAATAATAATACTGAAGATAAATATGGCATTTATAAATGATTATTTTATATTATTAAAATAACTTACCTTTTGAAAACTTCAAAAGAGCAAGTGAACATTCTTCTTTAGATGATGGGCTTTAATACTTCAACCATGCTCATAAAATACTGGATATTTCATTATCAGCAAATTATTATCCTGCTGATTTGAATAGCCATGAATATTTTCATCAAAAATCAGTCAAAAAATGAAATTTCTGAAAAAGACTTCAAATATAATGACTAAAAATGTTTTATTGTAAAATGAAAAATACAGTAAGATAAATGAATATGTGCATTCTCATAGATTAGAATATAAATAAGGGATTTTTTTCACAAATGACTTCTCTCAAATGTCAAACAGTCACTGCTATAACAATTGTGAGACTGAAGATTTAAATTATTACTAACAGTTAAATTACAACTGCTTACAGAAGAAAGTATGAAATATATTCCTTGGTATGATTTCATTAAAATAGTATAAAGGAACTTGACAAAAAGTCCATATTAGTAGAATTTTAAAACATTAAGTAAATATCTCAGTGTTGCAATTTAACCCAAGGCTTTGTATCTGATGATTACAAACTCTACCAGTAAACTGCCCCTCCAAAAGTTTTTTAAATATATATTTGGATACAAGACCTAAGAAATTTCTCAAGTGGCTTCACACTTGCAATATTTTTACCTGTTACCCCCACTGATAGCTGAATTGCAGGCGTGAACCACCTTACTTGAATAAAGGCATAAAGTAGTACTGTTCAACTAAACATATCTTTCAAAGAGATAAAGTATCTATGGTATAAGTACTTTTTCATCAATGCAGAAATCTTGAGGAATTATACTGTCAAATTAAACTATCATACACTACTGAATTCAGTTTATTAGTAGTAGACTATAAACTCAGTTTCAGAATGAAACTGTCAGACTAAACTGCTTTTTGCAGAGGATGTTAATTATCTTACAATTCAAACAGCTCTTAAAATACAGAAATTTAAGATTATGTTAAGAATAGATTATTTTAAAAGTACTTTTACGTTAAAAGTGTGTTTATAGACTGCGGCTTATCATCTTGTTGGTTATATTTCTTCTGCAATCAAAATTCTTGAGTCACAGTGTGGTCATTTCAGAATAAAATGAACTATGAAGTTTTGACAGAAGAACTTTTCTTACACTTGCATTCATCTGTATTATACATGTTACTACTGAAGCTACCATTTCCAACAAATGAAAAGGTAAAATTTACATTACATTAATATGATGGTGGAAATTTGTGTAAAACTTACCTATTGACTTTGAAATGAATGAGTTTTTTTACACTAAATTTCGTGTGTAATAACACCCGTGCAGTTACCCCAACAGCTGCATAGTAGGAAATTATGAAGCATTTATTTCCATGTACTTTATTTTCAAACAATTCACAGTAATGAAAGAAGAAGCAGGACATTCACTGTTTCTACCTTAATCAGTTTATGCCACCTTAGCTCAATACATTCTGGGCATAAAAATACGTCACAGGAAAGTTAAAGTGCTGTTCAAGTGAACTTCAGCTCCATGGTCTGCAAAATACATCTATGATTTTA
Source organism: Chinchilla lanigera (assembly GCF_000276665.1). Taxonomy (NCBI): domain Eukaryota; kingdom Metazoa; phylum Chordata; class Mammalia; order Rodentia; family Chinchillidae; genus Chinchilla; species Chinchilla lanigera. The sequence continues at coordinate 2,683,324 of NW_004955488.1, read as the reverse complement.
TAGCTTCTTAGAAATATCTTTAAAAGATAGTAAAACCACCTTAAATGTAAGTAATATAGTGAATTATTTTTCAGTGAGTAAATGAATGGTATTAGAGTTTTTCCAGAAGCAATTTTTTAAACAAGGGAGAACAGATTTTAAAAAATGGAAAGATAAAGGATTCACTATAACTGGAAGAAAGAGGGGCAAATAAATTCATATAAATTGGCGAGGAAGACGTGTTTTGCTCTATAAATGTGTCTGTGGGCCTATTTTTGTTCTACTAATAAGTACTTTTTCTGTCATTTAGAAGTTGCTGATTTGCTCATAACCTATTGTATCTCATTTTCTCTGTCTCATCATTGATCTGAATTCTGTGTTCAGTTTTACCTTAATTAAACATATTTACATATATAGTACCTTAGGCATATTATTATTTATGTCAGACTTTTATTCCAAGTTATTTTGTGGGAAAATACACTCAGATTTAAGAAATATTGACTTTTAAAAATATACCAGTATTACCTTTTCTTTAGTTTTCCATTATTTTATTCAGAAATTGACAAATAAAAGGTGTAAATAGGTAAAAAGGGCAACATGCTAATCAAAGTTTGGAGTAATTCACTTTCTTTTTGGTACCAGGAATCGATCTCAGGACTTTGTGCTTGCCGGGTAGGCACTTGTGCCTCTGAGCTCTATCCCAGGCCACACTGAGCTATATAACCAGCACCAAATTTAAGTTTGGATGCATTGTGGAAGGCATTTGGCTTATTCTTTCCTGTTCCACGTCTTTGAGACCTTTCATTTTCTGTTCTCGATACAGCAGACACCTCTGGAAGCTCACTCCTCTAGCAGGAATGTATAGCCTTGAAATATGGAGGATCTTCTGCCCAGACAGATAATTTTGGGTGATTAGGAAAAGGGAATTTTTGATCAATATTTTCCCTGTTAATCCTTCATGCTCCCATATAGGAAAATAGTTAACTGAATAGTTAACTTTTATTAAATTTTATTTTATTATTAGTACATGTTTGCTGTACATGGTTACATTCATCATGGGGCATGGATGTATGTATATAGTACATTAGTTTTTCATCTCCTACTCCCCTCCCTCTACCCTTCCTCTATTCCTTGGTCCCCTTCCTTTTGCCAAAGATTTGTCTCCCCCTTTTTATTTTATTAATCATTTAATTTGCTTTTTAATATATTTATATCTTGGTTTTCTCATATTAAAAAACCATGTGACATTTCAGCTACTGTGTCCAATTTACTTAATTTGCTATTATGGTCTCAACCTACATCCATTTTCTGACAAACAACTTGTTCATTCTTCTTTGTGGCAGAAAGGTATTCCAGTGTTTACAAGTATCACATTTTCTTTATTCATTCACCTGTTGATAAACATATGGCCCACTCCTAAGGTTTACTTACAATGAATTGTGCTGCTATAAACATGGGTATGTGTGTGTTACTGGTGTATGATGTCTTTAACACTTTGGGGGAAGATACATTAAACAGGAAGAACTTTGTCAGATGGAATTTCTATTTTCAGTTTTTGAGGAATCTTCATATTTAATTCCATAGTTTTTGTACTAGTTTACATACCAACAAAAATGCCACGAATGTAGAAGTAGTTCTTTCTCTCCACAGCTTCATCAGTATTTCTACTCAATTTCTTAATAGACATTCTTTCTTGAGTACAATGGTATTTAAGACTATTTGCATTTCTCTAATGGCTCGAGATGTTAAACATAGTTTTTCATGTATTTATTTGGCATTTGTCCTTTCTGTGAGAAGTATAATTATTTATTGGCTTTTATTTTTGAAGTCTAATTAACTGTTTTGCATTCTTTATGTATTCTAGATATTAGTCCTCTGTCCAAGGTGTAGTAGGAAAAGTTTTTCCTCAGTCTGCAGGTTGTCTCTTCACTCTATTGTTTGTTTCCTTTGCTGTGCATAGATTTTAAATTTGATGTGATCTTTTTAAAAGTTTCTTCATGTTATTTGCTATGCATTTGGGGTTCCATTCAGAAAGTCCTGGCCTATGCCTATGCCTTCGATAGTTTTATCTATTATATATTTTCCACAAGATTTACAACATGACTGAGCAAGTAGATTTAATCTCAGAGATGCAATATTATTTAACGTTTATAAATCAATGACTGTAATATACCACATAAATGAAAATAATATTAAAAGTACATAATCATCTCAATAGATGTAGAAACAGCCTTTGACAAAACCCCAAATCTGGTCATATTAAAAACCCTAAAGAAAATAGTCATAAAAGGAACTTATCTCACTCTGATAAAAGCCATTCATGACAAACCTACCTTTCTCCATCTTAAATGGAGAAAACTTTAAAGCTTTCCCTATAAGTAAGGACTAGGTGAAGGATACTACTGTCGATATAGCACTATACTGACATATTACTATATATATAGTATTACAGCATATTGTCTCCACCGTCAATATAGTACTTTAAAGTGTAGCCACAGCAATGTGGGAAGAGAAAGGAATAAAAGGTACATTCATACGAAAAGAAAACGCCAAATTATCATTACTGCAGTTGACATGATACTTTCCATAGAAATCCTAAAACCTTCACCAAAAGATGCCTAGAATTAATAACAAAATTCAGCAATGTGACAGGATACAAATCACTCAAAAATCAGCAATGCTTCTGTACATACATGATGAATACACTGATAAAGAAATTAGAAAATCAGTACCATCTATAATACTATCAAGATCAATTATATATGTAGGACTTAACCTAAGTAGTGAAGCAAAAGACCTCCACCGTGAAAACTACAGTCTTCTGAAAAAGGGGATTGAAGAGGACATCAGAAAATGGAGTGCTGCCCCTGTTCCTCTACAGGCAGAACAAATTTTGTGAAAATGTCCATATTTCCAAGATTGATATACAGATTTAATGTAATCATGATGAGAGGACCAATAGCATTCCTCACAAAAGTAGAGAGCATAATTCTAAAAGTCACATGGAACCAGAAGAACTCCAGGATAGTGTAAAGGAATCCTTGGCAATAAGAGCAAAGAGGAGGCACCACAATCCTGGATTGGAAGTTATGTTACAAAGGTATAGTGATAAAAACATCATGGCATAGAAACAGACAAGATGATTAGTGGGACAAAATAGAAGACGCAGGAGCAACCAGAGCCATACTCAACTGTCAGATCTTTGATGAAGGGGCCAAAAGCATACGCGGGGAAAGATAGCCTCTTAACAAATGGTAATGGGAAAAATAGCTATACATATACAGAACATTGAATCTAGATACCTCTCCCTCATCATATCCTAAAGCAAAATCAAAATGGATCGAAGACCTAAATATTAAAACAGAAATCTTAATTTTATTGGATCTTCATCTTGACCCACGCTGTCTGGTTCTTGCTTTTTGAATACTGGTACTTCTGTCCAAAACTCCTAAAGACATCTAAATTCTGTCTCAAGCTACTCTTTGACAGTGGTAGCTTGCGAGGACAAACTGAGACTGAAAGATTATCAACTACCAAATGTGGTTTAAGAAATACTGCCTATTCTGCACTTTTTAATACAAACGCTTTCTTAAAAAGTTCTTCAATGTTTAGTAATCTTTGTAGATATTTGTGTTTCACACTTTCATTGTAAATCAGAAAATTTTCCAGATTGTTTTGTGTGATTTTATAGAGTTTTAGTTTTATTTCTTTATTTAAAATTTATTTCGATAATAGATTATTAACATTTTTAAAGAAATTTTCTTTCCCTAAAATTAAATACAGTTATAAATAACAAAGTTTATTAAGAATGGTGTACATTAAATAAGTTTTTCAGATTTTCAAACTCCTTTTTAAAATAATCCTATTGTTATTCAGTGATATTGGGCTAAAAAACCAAACTTTGACAAATACAGTGAGAATACAGAGAATGATTTGAGTAAATTACTGTCTATTATTCACATATTTTTAAAAAATTAGTTTCTCCAGGAGACTGACCTTCAATTTGATGTTTTCCAGGTTGGCCTCAAGTTCATGGCCCTTCTGCCTTCTTCTCCCAAATGCTGGGCTTAAAAGCATTTGCTAACAATCCTTCTCAGAGAGTTTTTCTAATTACTGCTAAAAGTAATGCCAATTGCTTTTTGGAAATATAATGTATTCCGGATAGTTTATACATGTTAACTTATTGTGTGTTACTACTTCATCTGAAAAAATATTCTTGCCATTCTATCCTGTTACCCTAACAGTTTTTGTCCACAGTAGTTATCACTATCTGACACTTCAGTATAACTCCATGAGTTAATTTACTGTCCATTTCCTGTACTGGAATGTAAAAATGGTAAACACGGTAAGATTCTGTATGTATGGTGAATGTACAATGCCCCTATATGCTACACTTGCAAATCCTAGAACAATGCATGGTAAACAGGTGGCACTAAATCAGTGTCTGTTATTTGAAAGAGTGAATGTAATAATTTACACAAGAATGTTGAAAAGGTAGGGTTAGTACTCCTATTTCTCATGAAGACACTGATGTTCTGAACAGTTAAGCTTATTGTATAAATTCATTCTGCTTCTAAAAGATATTGAAGAATGTGATATTATGTCTAATATGATCTAACATGAAATGTGTACATATTTACTACAACATCCTCTTCTGTGATAAAGCTGTATCCTAGGAGATGTTTCATATCTCAGGACATTGCATGCGCTTTGCTTGGGGGTCACCTGAAAGAAATCCCACTGCTGCACACACCTCTGGCCCATTTAGACTCATCCTACAATTAGTTGGGGATTCTTGAAGTACAACTGAAACTTGATGAAACGCAATGTATTTTATGTTAAGGTTATCTACTGTGGTCTTTTAAACAATGTGAAACTGAATGAATATTTCATTAAACATAAAGAACCTCAAAGTACCTCGGTATGACATATGGTGTGTCAAAGAAACAGTAATATAGATGACACTGAGACACTGCCAATGTAAAATATTCATAACAATATAAGTATCTATTAAGAAGTTGTAATCATAAAGATTTTTTTGTATGGAAGTACATCCTCTTTTGTCATTTAGGAAGATTAGACAGGCAATGCTCTACTGACACTGAATTGTGCACACTCTGTCCTTTGGTTAGTTCTCCAAATGCACAGGGGAGAAAGCCAGATATTTGTAAATATACCTTCTGCAAGGTAGGACTATAGGAAAAGCACATCTCTCTAAAAATGGTGATTAGATTAAGGAAACTCTACTGGTCAGGAAACACTTCTTACAAGTTTCTTATATTTCTCTCTCACTCTCTTTCTCTCAATCTTTGTCACAAAGAAACTCCACCTTTTTGTTCTATGCCTTGTAAGTGAATAGTTATAAGATCATAAAATGTTAACATTGTATAATTTGTCATACCCTACAAAGAACTTTCCTATATTGCCTCTCAGAGGGAACTGCATGGTGAAAATCTCTCAAAATGATAAAATAGAAGCTTGCAAAGTTTCAGTGACTTCTTAGAGAGTTCACATACAGATGTCAGAGCAAATTTAAGGTGGTCTTTCTGACTTTCATACATTTGTTTGCTTATTTATTTATTTCATTAGTTATCATTTGTAATCCACAGATAACATTGTATGTTTTTATCACGTGCACCACACTTTGAAACATGCATACTTTATGGGATGTGTAAATCTATTTTTCTTGGTATTGGGAATCGAACTCAGGACCTTCTGCTTACCAGGCAGGTGCTTGTGCCGCTGGACTGTATCCCTGGCCCCTTGGAAGTGAAAATCTAACTAACAAATGCATTATCTCAGAGTCATTGTGGTGGATTGACAGCTGATAGCCAACTTGTAATACCCAGCTGAGCAGAACCAGCATGATGCTGGGTGGGGAGACCCACCTGAGGATTGTTGCCTGCAGCATAAGAGGCAGAATGGGAGAAGAAGAAGAGAGACTATTGGGAGCTGGTAGAAGCTGTTAGGGAGCTACTGGTTCTCTTGGGCTGTTCATTTGGAGGACCTTGTCATGCTGGCTTTCCTGATGGACTTGGCTATTCTCATTGGAAAAGAAGCTCCGGACCTTGCTGTTGCTGAGGCTACAGTTCACTTTGGGGGAGCTCTGGTCTTCACATTGAGCATTGCTTCCTGGCTCCAGAGGGAGGTGAAGATGTGGTACTGCGCGGTGTCCTGGAGAAGCTTGTTGCATTAACTTTTCTGGTGGGAACTCAGCTGTTATCATCAGAGGAACTTGGGATCTCACTGTTGCTGAGGATGGCTGTGATACTTTTCAGGGGAGCTCTGGCTCTTACTTTGAGCCTTGCTTTCTGGCACCAGTGCAGATCCCTCAGCCTGCTACCACAGATCCTTCATCTCGCTGGCACAGACTTTCTAGCTCCCACCACTGACCTTTGGGATTTTCCAACAGATATCTGTGAAACAGGCCTGGAGGAGACATTGTCTTGGGCTCTAGGCCTCCAGGTAGACTCGCAGGAGGCATTAGTATGGGCTCTAGGTCTTCAGCTGACTCATGCAGGACATTACTGTGTGATCCAGGCCCTCAGCTGTGTTCTTTGGTCTTTAGTGTGTGGATAGATTTCTTGCATTCTCTTTTTGAATATGACTCTTTGGGTGACTATTATAAATAATCTTATGAAATCTGTGTTCTGTATTATATTGTTCCCTTTGTAAAGCCCCAAACTTCAACAGTAATCATTTTTGCAGTGAAAAATATTTAACTACACTCTGCATTTTACAGAAATGTGCCATTGTAACCATAGTCAGTTTACTGTACAATAGGTTTTTTCCAGTTTACCCTTTTTATCTGACTGTGGATATTTATCTTTTGGCCAGTATCTCCTCATTGAACCCTCTGCTCCAATCCTCCAATGTATTGTAACCAGTATTCTAGCCTCTATGCCCAGTTATCATCTTTTAAATTGCACATATGAGTGAGCCTATGCAATGTTTATCTTTCAGAGCTATAATTAAAAGGATTCTAATTGGAAACATAAATCTCTGAAGCTCAGCTTTTGCTTCTCATCTTCCTCTTGTTTTCCCTATTTCCTTCTTTGTCCTCTTTCCCCTCCTCGTCTCTCTCCTTTCTCTTTCACACAGGTAAACCCACCTGTTCAGACTCAAAAATGTAACTATTCATTTCCTAAGAAACAGTGTGTTGTGGACTTTTCTGTTCTTGATAGAAAATTGAAACTTTTAAAATAATTCTCACTTATCTAAATATGGGTTTTTGAATCATATTAAACATTTAACATCTGGAGTACTTATTGTCAGACATTTTACTGTTACTGGCTATTTACAGTGATCTTAGCCAAAAGGCCCAGAAGTAACTTTGAGTGGTTATTTTACCTCATTAATACACTAAATTAGCAAAACCTGTTAATATATTATGCCAACTTGAGAGGTAGAAAAAGTGCAAATCAGATAATTTAGTTTATAATTGGAACAAGATTATATAATTCAGCTGACTTACTAGAACTTTTGTCAAAGTTTTCTTCTTTTTTTGTTTGTTTGTTTTCTTTTTTCTGGTTCCAGGAATCAAACTCACAACCTCACGCTTGCCAGGCAGGTTCTGTGCCACTGAGCTAAATCCTCAGCCCAAAGTTTTCTTCCTTTTCATAGTGAATGTGTATTTGATTTTGCATCTTCTTTTTCTTGCTTTCAGTATTCCTTTATTTCACAAACAAGTGTCTATTATGTTTATCTTTACAGTTACCAATGAGAAGTGAGGTAAGCACTTCCAAACATTTTTATTTAACCTACCAATCACTTGAGTCAAGTTAAATAATTATCATTCATAAACCACTTGTGTTCATTGTTTAAACTTTAATATGTCTCTAACAGGTATTCTTTTTATCACAGTCCTAAGCACTATAATGAAAAAAGTAAAATAGAGGATTGTGAAGTAGTTATGTGACTACTCATTTTAAGATCAAGGATTATGTCTGAACCACTCTGTCAGTACTTTTAAGTTATTTTGAAGCTCTGTTAGCTTTTGAATCTAAAACAAGTCTACAAATACGCCAAGATTTCCTGTGGCAAGCAGTAAAACTCCTTATGGTTGAACACTGATCTAAAGAGTGGATATTAGGCGGGGGTTTGCTATTAGAATTTTGAATTAGTGCTTCTCAAGAATTTAATATATGCTATCGAGGTGATAGATAGACAGATAGATAGATACATACATACAGAGATAGAGAAAACTCAACTGTCTGTATTTATAGGTGCACTAATCTGAATAAAATGTTATAATTTTTACTTAATTTTCATTATTATGCTATAAACAAACTTCAAAGAATGTTTTGAAACCATGTGCTGTATTGTTCATACATGGAGCACTATTTCAACCACAGTTAAAAACATTTTCCATTCAGTTAATTCACAGGATTTGATTTGTTTAGAAGCCATAATTTTCAAGTTGCAAAAAATAAATATTAATTCAGAGAAAAATATTCACGTAAATCTCCTCTCACCATCCAACTGCTACAGGAGCCCCAGATGTCATTCTGTTTGATTTTCTTATGTTGGCATCAAAATGTTCATTAAACTATTAATTAGATAAGGAATAAATCAAACTACTAAGATAAATTACCATTAAAGTTGAAAAAGTTACTAATAAATCTTGAATTTCTGTGGTTTCCTTTCATGTAATCTGTAGTTTTAGCACCACTGACATCTTAAAGGCAAGCATAAACTATGAATAAAAATTATTTCTTCTGCTGAATAAATCAGATGCAATGTGCCACCGTCAATTCACACATATACACTCTCACATGGACACAAAGACTGCTTAACATGTCATGCAGTCTTGAAACCCACTCTGTCCAACTGAACACTAGGATTTAGTTAGTGCTGAAATCTGGACAGCCCAAAGGAAGGAGGACTATACAAACTGTGACCTAAACTGACCACTTTTAAATGTGACTCACTCCTTGATCAGTGGAGTCATCCACCTCCCCAAAGTTATATAAACTCAGCAGAATACTGATGCTGTATCTTCCACCAGAAAATTGTATGCCCTATGGTATTAACTCTATCACATCTCTGGGTTTCACCAAAGTGCACGAGGACTCAAGCAGTGTCAATCAAAAAGCGATAATTGCAGGTCAGATGGTTTTAGGTCTTGCAGACTGCAGCAGAGTGATTTCATGTGGAACTGCAGGAGAATGTGTTAGTGGTGTAATATCTAAATACATGCACAGTGGGTGTCTGTTCTAATCCGCAAAGCCAAGTGGGGCCACAGAATGAGAATGGAAGGCTCAGTTTTGGGAAAGGCCCTATTTATCTTTGGAGCAAACTGCATTTAGAAGATAAAATATTAATCGTAAAGAATATTTGATATAATTAACTTGCTGGTAAACTAAAGTTGTTTTAATAGAACAGAAATTTGAAGTCTTTTGCAAAAATATTTATATGCAACCTGAACAAGAGAGAATTAGATTCTCACAGCACTGTGGACAAAGTGATGCAAGTGATGGGAGATCCTGGCATCTATTTAGACACAAACTTGACTGACTCTTCCACTCTCTCTCTGATACTTTTCCTGCTCCTTGAAGAACCCAAATATCACACTGATGTCTTTCCTCTCCAAATTTTTTCCCTACTGGAAATCTCTTACCTATTCACAGTTCTTTCAATAATGTATTAATTGACCCTGTTATCTGGGCCTCTCTGTCATATGAATTTCATCTTCCACCATGCCTCATTAGAACCATTTATAAAATATATCTCTAATGAAGTCTTATTGAAGATCATTGCCCTAAGATATGCAGTGCTTAAATATGCAGTCTAGAGTAAAATGTAAAGCCCTTAGTATATTACCTGGTGTGGCACACACCTGTACTCCGAGCTGATTGCAAATTTGAAACCAGCCTAAAGAATTTAGCAACTTAGCATGAGGCTTTTGCTAAATAAGTGCGTACATATATGCATACATATGTACATAAATGGAACTGAAAATGTATCTTAGAGCAAAGTCCCTGGGTTAAATCTTCATAAACACACACACACACACACACACACACACACACACACACAAACACTTAGCATATCAACTAAGAATATTCATGATTTTACCTCCAGTTACTTGTTTAGCTTCTTCTAAATATTCCATATTCATTATATAATACAGTACAATACAATACAATTATAATGAATGTGGACTATATTAATTTATATTCCTACTCTGTTAATTATATATTATATTATACTATATAAATTGGTCAAAATCTGTGCAATCAGATATAGTGAACACAGACAATATCTGTTACTGGGCACTTGAAATATGACTAATCCCAGTAAACTATACTGTAATGCAGAGTCTAACTTTTCATAACTTGGTACAATAAAAAATACAAAGTAATGGATTGATGGTGTGGATATGACTTCAGGGTGTCCCCCACGAGTTTATGTGCTGCAAACTTGGTCCCTTTAAGAAGCCTGAGGCCTTTAAGCAGTGGATTGTGGGCGGCTGCTGAGGTCCTTAACCATCCTCTGCAGAGGTGGAGGTGGCCCTTGGGGGAACTCTGACACCTTAGGGGAGCCCAGATGCCTCAGGACAGCCTGTGTTGTGAACGAAGCCTCTCCAGATCTCTAGCTTCCCCTCTTGAGAGGTGGGCTCTTCTCCCCCTCAGCAGACCCTGCCCTGTGTCCCCATCTGTTCCTGGGCCTCACCAGAGTAGGAAATGATGAAAGGTGATTTTAACCACAAATACTCTGCACTAGGAGCTCAGAAAACTTTCATTTTATTTTTTTTTATTTTAAAGAGAATTTAAAAAAGAATAATACCACTGTTTTAGATACTTTGTTGTACTAACAAAGGTAAATTCATTAGTAAATCCATTAATAAATTTTATATTGATTTCATGTTGAAATAATAACATGACCATATATTGGGTTCAGTAATATATATGTTATAAAATCTATTGTAACTATCTATGTCTTATTTATATCTAGCAATTAAATCATTTAAAGATACATATGTGGCTTGTATTTAGGGTTCTAATGATCATTAACGTTAAGGATATATAAAGTTCTCTGAACAGGAGTAGCTATTTACTTGTATATATACTCAATTCCAGAGTCCCCATGATAAGAATGTTTTCACATCTGTATTTTCCATGGAAACAAAGTAAAGACCTTTCCAAGGTCCTGTGAAGCAGATGTAATAATTTCCTTCTTCAAGTTACTGACACTTTTCAAAGACCACATCAACATCACTAGCATTTATTGTCACATAGGATTTCACCTTCTTCTTCTTCTTCTTCTTCTTCTTCTTCTTCTTCTTCTTCTTCTTCTTCTTCTTCTTCTTCTTCTTCTTCTTCTTCTTCTTCTTCTT
>NW_004955488.1:2638456-2671739 GCF_000276665.1 Chinchilla lanigera | reverse complement strand
CCCGGTACCGGAGAAAAACCAAAAAAAAAAATAAATAAATAAATAAAAGACAAAATATAAAAGAACATTCCGCATAAAGTGTGTGTGTGTGTTCGCATGTGTGTATAAACATGTGTATGGATCAAATTATTTATATTGTCGCATAAATTTAAGGAATAAATTTACATAAAAGTAGGGGATAAATAAAATTATTACAGTAAAAATTTTGAAAAGATAATGAGAATTCCCGCTGCTTAAAATGAACAAGTTTGGAAATGTTGCTAAAGAGAATCAGTTCCTTTTTTAGTCTACCAACTTCAATTTAGAAAGAAAAACCAGAGAACTTGGATAATTTTGCACAGATTTAAAAGTTATCAAGAAATAATATTCATAAAAGGACAACTATTTTCTGTAGAATCTGAAAGAGTCACAGCATAAAATACACTGTTGATTAGTTTCCTTAATGTTTGGATGGAAAGTCCATCAAAGGTATAATATTCCTTTTTTTCTTAGAACATTTAAGGTGATAGTTCACCTTATGTTAAATTATTGGGGAAGTCTGAGTGTGTTTTTATCATTTATTTCATAGTTTTGAAAATTTTTTTTGAAATTTATGTCATCATTTTCATATTATCAATAAGAAATTGCAAACAAGTTGTCTCATGAATAATAATGTTTACTCAGGTCTCAATTTGAGACACAATATATTTAAATAAGTGGCATATAGTTAAAAATCTGAAAAAGATGAAGAGGTAATTTGTTTAGTTTGATTTAATTTTTTAAATTTTTGAATATTTCACAATCTCTAACAGTTACTTTCAGTATTCTTTGGGAAGATTTTTATTCCTGAGTGATTTACAAAGTGAATGAGCATACTCTTTTCAAAAACATTATAATTTCATCCCATTACAAATTATTTATTAATGCATCAATAATCTGAATTAATTTATAATGAATGAAAACATTACTGTAATATTAGATATTTTCTAAATTGCTTTTTCTTCCTATTCCTTTTTATATCTTTTTTGTTGTTATTTTTTTGAGACAGTGTTTCACTGTGCAGTCCAGGCTGGTTTTGAACTTACTTTGTAGCCCAGGCTGGCCACAAACTTGCAAGAATCCTCCTGTCTCAGCCTTTCAAGTGCTGGAATTACAGCCATGCACTGTCATGTGCTGGGTACACCTTTGATTTAGTTCTAATGAAATTTTTAGAAAATATACAAATGAGATATATGTGGGTATTTATAATTTTGGGGATATGATTTATCAATTCACTTCTTTTTTATGTTAAAGTAAAGAAAAATAAGCTAAAAACAATGGTGTGAAATTTCAAAATAAGAAAGTAGAAGAGTAACAATAGTTAGTACATTACCTTTTGTTATTGTCAAAGTAGTTGCTTTGATTACAAGATGTAGGCATGAAAATTGATCAAATAATGTAAGCATAAATCTTTCTTTTCAATAAAATAACATAAATTTGTAGCATAACTATCTTAAATATCATCTATATATATTTTTTCCCTTTTCTCTTCTTTGTTTTCTCCTTTCCCCCATCCAGTTTCTCTTTCCTTTTGGGCAGTTTGGGCCTATTTCACAGTATCTGTTATATAGTTTGTGTCTTCTTTACTCTTTCAGCTTCTCACACTAGGGAGGCAATATGATGTTTGCATATGAGAGTCTGATTTATTTAACTTATAAGTATGATCTCAAATTGCATCCATTTCCCTATACATGTCTCAAGTTTATTATTATTTATAGCTGAATAGTACTCCGTTATATAAAAATGCCACATCTTTTTTATCCATTCCTCAGTTGATGGGCATTTGGATGCATAGCTGGATACAAAGTCAATTCTCAAAAATCAGCAGCATTCCTGTACACAAAAAAAAACCTCACTGACAGAGAAACCACACTATTCACATTAGCATCCAAAATTTGAAATACTTAGGAATCAAGCTAACAAAGGAAGTAAAGGATCTATACATTGAAAATTACAGTACTCTGAAAAAGAAGATCATAGAGGATATCAGAAAATGGAAACATATCCCTTGCTCATAATTAGGAAGAACCAACATAGTGAAAATAGTCACACTCCCCAAATTGTTACACAGATTTAACACAAATCCAAGCAAAATACCATTAACATACCTCACAGAACTACAGAAACTATTCCTTAAGTTTATCTGGAAACAGAAGAGACCCAGAAAAGCCAAAGCAATTCTGGGCAGCAATAGAAAACAGGAGGCCACACAGTCCCTGACTTGAAATCATACTACAAAGCTACGGTGATAAAATCAGCATGGTACTGGCAAAAGAACAGACCTTAGGACCAATGGAACAGATTACAGACACAGACACAACTACAAAACTACAAGCACACTCATCCACTTTGTCTTTGACAAAAGGACCCAAAATGTTCACTGGAAGAAAGATGGCCTCTTTAATAAATGGTGCTGGAAAAATTGGCTCTCCACATGCTGAAGACTAAAGCTAGATTCATGTCTATCACCATGCACTAAACTAGAGTCAAAATGGATCAAAGATCTAAATATTAAAACAGAAACACTAAACCTACTGGAGTAGAAAGTAGGTAGAAATCTTGAAGATACAGGGTTAGGCAGAGACTTCATGAGCAAACCCAACCTGCAGGAGAAACACTTCAAAGAATAAACAACTGGGATGTCATCTTATTAAAAAGCCTTGGTATATCAAAATACATTGCCAAGATAGTGAAAGGACAATACACAGAGTGGGAAAAAATTTTAGCAAACTGTCTCTCAGACAAAGGGACAGTTATATCTAAAATATATAAATATTTTTTTAAAGAAAATACACCTCTGGAATTCAAACACCCAATCCAAAAATGGGTATCTGAGATGAACACACACACTTCTCAGATGATGAAGTATGATTGGCAAATAAATATATAAAAAGTATGCAGCAACATTGATCATTCAAGAGATGCAAAATGAAACAAATGAGACTGAAATTCCATCTCCCCCAGAAATAATGGCCATCATCAAGAAATCAACTGATAACAAATGCTAGAGGGGCTGTGGGGAGAAAGGAACTCTTCTCCACTGCTAGTGGAAGTGTAGACTGGTGAAACCACTGTGGAAATCAATGTGGAGATTCCTCAGAAAACTAGGATTAGAGGTCCCATTTGACTCAGTTATCCCCCTTCTGAGTATTTTCCCCAAAAGTATTAAATCATCATACCATAGTGATACATGTGTTCCCATGTTTATAGCAGCAAAATTTATCATAGTTATATCAATTCATTTTATATATTGTTTTGTGCATTATACAGTTGATTAGTGATTTGTGCATTATACAGATGATTAGTGTGAGTTATTAGACAATAAATAAAATATCTTCTCTTATTGTCCTCAAGACTGGGCTAAAACAAAAATAAAAATATATACATTTGAGAGAATAAAATACATACACTAGATTTACTCCTTGGAATTGCTTAAGCAAATGTAATGTACTAAGCAATTAGTGACCAAGATATTGAGGTTATTGATGCAAATATCAGACAGTTTTAATGCTTTTTAAGGTCAAAATGGAGGGGTCCACATATAAATAAATTCTTCATGAAAAATAATACAGAGAGAGTTAAATACTATGGCATTGGTAGGGCACTGTGACCCCGAAACAAGAGCTTACTGGATGGGAAAGGAAGAAGAAAGTTATCTAGGATTTATGTTAATGAAGAAGGAACATTCCACAAATGGAGAAGTGGGGTTAGAGAATTCCAAGAAAGAGAATACTTGGGATTTAAATATCCTGGAAGAAATTTCACACTGAGAGTTCTTAGTATCATTGAGAAGGATGCATTGGAAAAAGATGGGGCTGAGTGTGGTAAATATCTATTAAAAGCTAGACATGGTGGAGCTGGAGGCAAGATTGAAGATGAAGCCCTGATTCAATAGAGGAGATGGTATCAAAGAGGGTTCATTGAGATGTTTATTTAAGTTTTCAAAAATCATCTTACTCTTTGGTTCATATTCATCAGCTTATGTTTGTTTGAGACACCCATCTTCTTATGTGCTACAGCTGAGAAAACATCAGGATTGAAAGTGTCCCCTATGAGCACTTTTACTGGGGGGAATATTTTCAGGATTATAAATTATTTTTTGAACACTAAGAACTTTTTGATAACTTATAAATTACAGCTCTAGAGCAGTACTAATAGAGGTTATGTAAAACTAGGGATATGTGATAAAAATAATTATTTATTGGAGAATTGGAAATATATGTATGTTTTCTCTTCGAGTAACTTTGAACTAAACAATGGTTTCTTCTTTTTTTCTTCAAAACATAATGCAAGTTGTCAACATGTAATAGAAGCAGCGTAGATCTACAGTGTAGATGATGAATCTTAGGCATGAGGACTTTTTACTTTTATGAGTTTATTGCAAAAGCCTTTGAATAACATTATACAAAATTTTTGTTTTGTTTTGTTTTTGAGACAGGATCTCGCTATGCAGTTCAGGCTGGCCTTGGACTCATATTGTAACCCAGACTGGGCTCCAACTCACAAGGGTTCTCCTGATTTTGCCTCGTCAGTGCTGGAAGTGGAGGTGTGTGTCACCACACCTGGCCACACTGTACCATTTTTATTGAAACAATACTGAAAGTGGTATAAATTTCAAACCCTCAAAATTCTGAGCTCTCTCAATTTCAGGGTTAATTTTGATAATGGGCTTATGGAATAGTACAAGTACTTGCATTAGAAGCCCAAAAGAAAAGAGAAAAAAAAAAAACTCATCAAAAAGAAAATCATAAACTCAAATTTTTAGTTCTGTAATGAAAAAGCTTAACATTTTTGAAAAAAATTTAAACACTAAGCACTTCACAGTGTATTTAATGT
This sequence comes from Chinchilla lanigera, assembly GCF_000276665.1. Classification (NCBI taxonomy): domain Eukaryota; kingdom Metazoa; phylum Chordata; class Mammalia; order Rodentia; family Chinchillidae; genus Chinchilla; species Chinchilla lanigera. The sequence continues at coordinate 2,666,885 of NW_004955488.1, read as the reverse complement.
GTGCATGTGTGTGTGTGTGTGTGTGTGTGTGTGTGTGTGTGTGTTAGGGGCAGATTTACCTGTAAATACACCATAAGAATTTTAGAAAAGAAAATATCTAATCCTAAATCATATGACTTCCAATTATGGTACTTTAGTATTATAAGAGGGGCTGGGGATTTAGCTCAGCGGCAAAAGTGCCTGCCTGGCATGCGCAAGGTTGTGAGTTCGGTTCCTGGTACGAGAGGAAAACCAAAAAAAAAAAAAAAAAAAAAAAGTATTATAAGAGAAATGATAAAATGATCAATAATATTAACAGTAAATTTTAAAATGTTAATGTATGTTGGCTTAATTAAAATACTTTGACCAGTTCATATTTTCTTCTAGTTTACATCTGTGGGAAACTAAGAAATATAATATGTTATACTTACCTTAATCGGAACCATTTTAGTAGTTAAACCAATGTCATTTCTAATTTTTAGCATGTATTTTTCTTTTCACTGTAGAGAACATTAGTTCTGTCGTTATACATGCCATCAAACTGGATGACTCTCTTTTCTATAAAACAAAAATCATTAATTGCATGAAGTCGAGGAACAAAGATAATGTAGTGCAGAGAATTACAGCCTATTGAAAATTTATGCTCTTGATAAAAAAGTTGGCAAAGATGATAGAACACAATAATTATTGAGTAACACAATTATTATTTATTATCTCTTTTTTTTCTTGGAGTGTGTCTTGAATTGTATAAACCTCAGACCACTCATATATGAAGTAATATAAATGAAGTAATATAAATGAAATATATGAAGTAATATAAATGAATGAGTTAATGAAATAACATATAGAAATCATTAATCACTAGTACTTTGAATGACAAAATATGAATAAATAAAAGATTTGTGGTTTCTTGAATTCAATACAGTAGTCATTAAAATAAATATGGAGAAAACCCCCTATTGGGTCGGGGATATAAATTAGCAGCACAAGCGCCTGCTTAGCAAGCACAAGGTCATGAGTTCGATTCCCAGCACCAAAAAAAAAAAAGAAAAAAAAAGAAAAAAAAATCCACCTTCTATTGCTTTCTAACATAGCCTTAAAATTGATAAGTCTCAGAGTGTCTCAGGATAAAGTAATTGACAGATAAAACATTGCTATGCAAATTTACTAAAAATATATTTGGGTTTAATGAGAATAATGTGATAGCTGTCCCTCACATAATTATAATTATAACTTAGGGTAATTTTTAATATTCCTCAGCCTTCGAAGTGTTTTAATTTTAGGAATCATATTCTCTCTGATATTATTTTTCTAAGCTTGAGTGAGAGATTAAGGCAAATGCTACATTTGCCTCTGTGTATACTTGACTGATCTCTTCCCAAATATAATTTATCATAACAAAACAAAGTTGCATAGTTTAAAATATTTATAATTGCAATATTCAGAATAATACCCAAATGAATGTCAATCTATTTGGAAAATGAACAATTTAGATAAAACTTGGCATTACAGGATTTTTAATTTGATACTTTCTCTACATTTCTACTCAGTATTTTAAAAATATCTCCCTCAAGAACCTCCTGGCCACACACATGGAAAACATGGCCCATTCATTCATCCTGGACCTACTGAGTGTAGACTAAATACTGGAACTCAGTGATGTTCAGAGAACATCTTCCACTTCCTGCGGTTAAAAAGGAATCAAGGTCTCTTAGAAGAGATCAGCTTAAAAGCAATGGTGATGCGTATTTTCCAAATACAGAGAAATTCTCCATGGAAGCAACTGACTTGCTGGACAATGCGTTCACAACCTCTTCTTCCCTTCCAAGTTATTAGAGCATGTTTAGAGTTCTTCACCCAGGATTATGCAAATTCTATTTGTTTTCTAAGCCTTTTGTAAACAAATTAGAGCATCTTTTCAATACATAATAATTATATTAATTGTGGGGAATTAGTATATGTAAATAACACATTTACATTCTTTTTTTTTAAATTCCCTTTCCCTCTTCTCTTTCCTTCCACTATCTACATCTCTTGGGACCCCTTTTTGTTTTTATAAAATTTCTATCTCCCTGTTTCCTGTTGTCTGCCTTTTATTTTACTCTTTAATTTATTTATACTTTGGATTTTTCAACTGAGAGAAACCATTCAATATTTAAGCTTCTGTGTCTGATTTATTGCACTTAACATTAAATTCTATTTGTCTTTTAACAAGAGTGTATTGATTGAGGAGAAGATCTTTTATATCCCTGGGTTGGTACAAAGCATATCTGAGTTAAAGTGAAAAGTTATACTGCAGTCAATCTCTACACACTGAGGGTGATTAAAAATTCACTGGGAAAATGATGTAAATATTTTTCTTTGAGAGTTTCCAAACAAGTAATATTCCAAGTTGCAATTACTTTAATATATAATTTGACAACATTTGTGGAGACAATGAGAGAATAATGATAAAGTGCCATTAAACACTATTAGTAAACTCCAATGTATTCTTCAAGCATGGATATGAGATAATATAAACAGAAGTAAATGTGAGAAAAAAAAATGCAATAAAAAGAAGGGCAATGAAAAGCAGTGTGATACACTTGCATATCATTACAAAACAGGAAGAGACCATGCTAAAAATCTAGTTGGAATTTTCTGTCAAATTTGAATAATCAAAGTAAAATCTGGAATTTCTCTATCAAATGTCTGATAGTGATAGAAATGCAACTGTAAATTCAATCCAAGCATTCCACATTGAATATAATGTTACTTATTTTGATGTGGCTAATATGTATAAAATGAATATAAGTTTTGGAAGAGCACAATATTGTGGGAAAAATCAAGTTTCTTGGTAAGAAATTTAGGAACCATAAATGCAAACTGACTGGGTTATGACACTGACATATACTGAATATTATACACAAGCAAATGTGATAGAGAAAATGCGCTTCAGGTAACCAGTTTATTAATTTGTATGCTGTGAGTCATTGAACTATAACATCCTGTGCAAAACTACTATTAAATAGAAAAAATATTAAGGGTAACAGGATGTGCTCCATTTTTTGATTGCCCAACTTTTATTAAATTTCAAAAACATTTGAGCCTTTGAAACTGCTTTCTAAAATGAACTCTATGATCTATAATGGCAATTAAATTTTTAATTAAATAATATCCTCAATTTTACTTCAAAAGCCATTAAAAATCCTTAGTAAACATATTCGAACATTAGACTTCTCTTGCATGCCAATATTTTGCTATATCTTTCAGTGAAAGACAAAAGTAAAACCTTATGAACGGAAAGCTATCAAAATGCATTATTAAAACTAAGGCAAGAAGAAAATAAAGTAAAACAATGTAAGACAATTTAATAATTCTGAAATTTGGCCTTGGGATTTATCAAATTGTGAAAGAAAATTCTTGTCAGAGATAGCTTTCTTGATAAGTGTTTGGTTTTCTTTCAGTGATTTCTAAAAGTGATAGCTCAGGCGTGATTACTCAGGAAATTGAAAGATGTAGAAGAAAAATGGCCACAGAAACTGCCGAATTGGCTGGTAGTGTTAAATTTTTTGAGGCCATGCATAAGACTAATGAGAGATTGAGGGTCATTAATAAACTGTTGAGTGTGAGATCCAGGTCTCTTTGGTAGCTTATAAATAGGTTGTTATCTCCTATTGTAGAAGAGTGGGTTTTGCTGAGCAGTAGCCTAAAAATATGATAAAGTGTCAGTTTTCCAAAGTCACTTGAGTTTAGTTCAAAATCACATCCACTATTCTCTTTAAAAAGCCCTTGAGAGGGCTGGGGATTTAGCTCAGTGGCAAAGCGCCTGCCTGGCAAATGCAAGGTCGTGAGTTCGGTTCCCGGTACCGGAGAAAAGCCAAAAACAAAACAAACCAATAAAAGGCCCTTGAGGAGAAGATCAGGATGCTCACACTGGTGATACAGACATCTGGATGAGCAAAGCTGAGAACGTAGGCTTTACTGATTCTACACTCTCACAGCTTTCAACAATGACTTCCTTGGCCTCATGAGAGGTACCACTTTTGCTGTCATGGAAGACACTAAGAGTTCAGGCCTACGCAAGTAAATGGACCTTGAATTTCAAAGCAATAGCTATGGTAGAATAAGGATATAACCTGCCCAGGACTGGGCTGGGTCTGACGAAGTAGGAAACAATTCTTAGTACAAATGAGCAACAATAGTTGTTTTGCCTATGCCAGCAGGAGCTAGACAAAAATATAGGTATTGCACTCTGAGTGCTGTTGATAAAGAGGGGCAGAATATAAAACTGGACAGATCTGGAGGCATTCTGTCAGGTTTTTGTAGGACGTGATCGATATTGACCCTGGAAGAAAAATAAATGCACAGTCAGAAACAGTGCTACTTTTAGCTACAACCAAAAGTGATAGGAATAAAAAGTAGAAGAATTTGCTCTGGAGAACAGGCTTTGCACAGACAAGAAGAGGGAATCCTGATTAAAATCAAGCTCGCTTACTTGTTTGCCACGTTGAGCCCACTTTCAAGTGTAGAATGGCTTGACCGAAGAATTGGCTGGGGTCGGGGGTGCAGCTCAGCAGCATAAGCACTTACCTTTCAAGCCTGAGGTCATGAGTTCGATTCCCAGCATCAAAAAGAAAAAAAAGAAAAAATACAAAAAGAATTGGCTGGATCTACAGGGGGAAGAAAAACAGGCACTACTGAGATGACTTCTTCACCCTTTCCGCAAAGGAGCTACAGATATTTTTCTCAGACTGTTGTGCTTCTGAGCAAGCGGAGTGGACCCAGGCTGAACACAGAATAGTCAGAGGCAGGATGAGGCTTAGATTCCTCTTAAGGAAATCCTGGTTGAAATGCTCACCAAGTCTAAATGAAATCTTAAGCTGCTCTTTGAGGAGACTGCCCCTCCAAACTTTTTCCTCTATGCTCACCATTATCTAAAGTACAATCCAATAATCCATCTCTCCTCATGTGGGTTCCTCTCTTTTATCTTCACAGACACTTCCTTCAGTGTATTTTCGTATGTGCAATCTAGTCTTGTAGCTCCTCAAAGATAGATGCTTGCTCATCAGGGAAAGATTATTAACAGGACTCAAAATTTTCACACGTTTACACAATGTTATTATTCAGAAAATTAGAATGGAAAATTGTTTTTTAATGTAAGCTACTTGACATGCTGAGGCAAGAGGTTAACAACTTCAAAACCACACTGGTTAGCAGGTTAGCTGAGTTAAAATAAGACTGTCTCAAAATGAAAGGAAAATTTGAAAGACACTTGAGTTGTAAATCAGTGGCAGAGTACACCTAGATGAAATAATCACTACCATGGAGTATGGGGGGAAATATTTTTCTCTACTATTCTGTTTCTTTTGTCCCTCTAAAGTCTTTTTTTTTTTCAAAAAATAATTATGGTCTATGAGGAAGTGTTAATATTGTTTACAAAGAAATGTGGTCTATAGTGTTAAGAAAATTTCTATCACCATTTCTATGGTATCCATATGACAAAAGTTAGCGTTGGCTCATTTCCTGATGTTTTACGAATATTTTTATTACGACTTTCGAAAACAAGGTTTTATTCTCATTGTCCATGTCATGCTTCTGAATCACACTGCACGGCCTGCATTGTACCTAGGCTGCCATTATGTTCTTAATCAGGCTGATCTTTACCTCTCTAGCTATCAAAATAGTTCCTGAAGCAGGAAATGAGGGGGATCCTGGACACAGCACTCAGACACAGAAGAGGTTCAAGAAGTGACTTTATTGCCCTTAGCTCTGCAAGGGATTCGCATCCTAAAAGCCCCGAAGTAGGCTCTGCTTTCACTTTTATATTGTTTCTTTTCTATGGGGCAACTTCTCATTGTCAGGAAATGCCAGGTGAGATTACAGAAGTACAGCTGTTAGGGAGAGCTGGAGGCTCTGGGAGGACGGGTCAAGGTTGCTAGGCCACTGAAACCGCAGATAGATTTCTAGCTACCACAGGCTACAAGACGGAGGGGCGAGGAAGGCGTGGTTTCATCCTTCATTCTAAGGTCAGTGAGATGGAGGTAGAACATGAGCAGTTTGCAAGAGGATTTCGCGTGACTAAAACGAAGGAAAGAACAATATGAGCAACTGGAAAAGTAGGGCGACATCACTACAAATCTAGCCTGGGAAGTCAATCATGAGCTGAGGAAATTAGGTTTCTTTCTAATATCAAAAGAAACTTTTTAAGCTCCAGTCAGAACTTAAGAAAGTTATGACTGGGAATTTCAAATGGACTTAGTGACGTGTGAAATGATCCTATAAATTTTATAAGACTCTTATCCATCAAAGGATGCACCATAACTCGGGCTAAAAAATCAAGTTATATACTTATGCTTGCCAAACATCTGCCCACTTTCTTATACTTTTTTTTTTTTCTTTTGTACCAGGAATCAAACTTAGGACCTTGCGCTTGCCAGGCAGGTGCTTGTACTGCTGAACTATATCCCCAGCCTGATGGTTTTCTTTTTTTTAATACTTCCTATTTTTCAACTACACTTACACAGAGGCGTAGCTTCTTTCTCTCTGTCCACATCTTCTTTTCTCACTCCTTCCAGTAGGGAAGTTATTGGAAGAAAGAAAGGAGAGACAGGTTTTGTGTTTCATAGTTTTATAGGAACGGATATATAAGAACACAGTTTGACAGGTATATGCTCTCATTTTTGCAATGACTGCCAGCATTTTATGTGACATCATTCAGTTTGACAGTAGCTTAATAACTTTCTTTATTTAGTGAAAATTTAGCAATTTATAATATAATCCTAGGAAAGGTCAAAATTCAACTTTTACTTACATGTTTTTAAATGAATTATATGCAAAATTACTTATAAAATGTAATGACCAAATCACAGTTTACTGATTCTGTCTTGGATCATTTATTCTGAGTGAGATGTTTATGCCCATGTCTTATCTGTCTTAGTAACTTTTAAGTCTCTTGCTCATGGGATTTTTCCACTGAATCTTTCAAACTCATCACAATATCTTCCTTTAAATGATGGTCAATGGATGTCTGTGTAATCGGAGTAAATGTGTAAATTTCCAAGAGTGGCAGCTCTTGTGCTTTTCCAGTATATTCCAAACACTGAAAAATACTATGGGATATAGAAAACCACATCAGCACATATATGTTCCAAGAAGTAATGCCCACTCGAATCCTAAGTAAATCTTTTTTTTCCCCTTAATCAAACACGCTTCTCTTCTCACTTTCCACTGTGATTTTATTAGTGTCACATTTACACATTTGAAAGTAAATGTGGCAGCACCTATAATAATGTTTGTGGTGCCAGAATCTTCTTGGTGCAGCAGGGAGCATGTCAATCTCATATAATCTTCATTGGAAATTCGCAGCTAAAAACTGGAAGCCACAACTCTTTGAATGATCTCAATGTATATTCAAGCCAACGTTGTTAGGGTCTAATTCAAAAATCATGCAGCTTTCTAATACTTTACCAAGATGGACTTGAGAAATGTAGTACATTTAGGAAATTCAGAGGAGACCATCTCTGCTGAAAAAAATCAAATGATAAGGGCTTTTTATATCTAGAGTCCAACCAAGATTAAAAAAAGTTCATCAATGTTATACATCAGAAATATAGTTACAAGCAAGACACAAATACTAGTTTTGAATTTTAAAAGCTATAATTTGTACAATGCATTGCTATATGTCTATATTTTCCCATTTAAACATGCACACACAGACAGGTAGAAATAGAATCTGTTTTATCTGAAATTTATCAAATGTTCACATATAATTTCGGATACAAGGCCTTCCAAAAGTTATATCTGTGGCAAAAAAATGATATAAATTTAGATTCTAAAAATCACTATATTTTTCCTAAAATCTAGAAGGTATTGTTATAGGCAGTTAGGTTAGATAAAAATATTATAGGCAGTCAGATAGCACTAGGCCTTTGAAGGAATCAGTGCAGAAGAGGAGATTCCTTGCAAGTGTGGGAGAGAGGGCACCTTGGGTGTGGGCCAGACCTCAAGACAAAAGATATAACAAAAGCTTACTTCCTAAGGATAAACATCAGGGATTCACATTCTAAGTAGGTCTCTATCACCTTGAGGAAGCCAGGGAAAGCCCCTATTCTGTATTCATGCCTCCTTGCTCTGTGACTCCCTTCCCCATTGGATCCTGATTTAATCAATTTTACCAGAGCAATTATGCTCATAATCTTATTGGTTGACCACAGCTTTGTCCCATCTCGTGTCCACCTTGCAATTTCTCATTTTTTCCAACTTGGACCCTCCTCATGTAATGGAGTTGCTGTACAAAAATCCCTAGATAAGGCAGAGTCCTTGGTAGCGCACTTGGGTCCCCTTCTATCTCTCTCTTTCTCGGACAGAAGCTTCTTTTCCCCCAGTAAATATATTCTGCTCTTAAACTCTGTTGTTTCTAAAATTCATTCTTCGATTTTAGAAAATAGGAACTCGTACCAGACATCTAGCCGGTTGGGAGTGTCTTTCCCCTATATCAGTATCATTTTTTTACCTTCAGTAACTTTCTTGGCCAGAACTAACTTATATTAAATGAGAAAATGTAGTTTTCAGTTTTTTTTCCCCCATTATTCCACAACTGAGACAAAAGAAATAAATGTACAATTTAGAGAAACACCATAAAATTAAGAGATGTATAGAAGGAATTGATGAGAAGTGGAAATAAAATGCATTTATGATATTTTTAAAGGCAGTTAAGACACATTTTGAAGAGTATGTGTACAATTTAAGCTAATTTACTATATCAAATGAACAACTCTGTTCAAAATTATACTTTGCATCATTTAAATCTTTTTTTAGCTTTTATAACTGATAAGATTCTTTATTTATGAGATTCTATCTGTGTGTGTGTGTGTACACGTGTGTGTGTGTGCACATGCATTTCTCCACATGTGGATTTCTTTTCTTGAGATTTCAGTATAATTCTTTGGAAGAAGTTACTATAAATACTGTTGCTACTATTAATTTCTTGAAACAGTAAGTTTCACCACATAATAGGAAACATTTTTGAAGCATTATTTTTATTGTATATCTCTTTATTATGAATTAAATTGATGTGAACATGCACAGCCTGCAATTTCTTTTACATAATATGAAAAAAATGGCATGAGTAAAATATCCATTGGAAATTTAATAAGCAATTAAAGACAATTTCAGATATTATTTCCTTTTCGCAGTTCCTGGCTAATTTTCCATTCCTTCAGAGGTGTGCCAGTTGTGTCGTTTTCCATCTTAGGGTTGTGAATAAGTTTTGATTATTCAATATCCAGCTTGACTTTCAGAATATTCTATAGCGATGTGAATATGCGCAGTACTGCGCTTTTCTTTAAGTACAAGAACCCAAAGGCACCCAGTTCTTTACCTTAGAGTAATTTCAAAGGTATTCATTCACTGGATTTTGAAGCTCACCCTTGCAAGTACATAAAAGGTAACTTCACTTCGCGCCTGAAAAAATATGATGGCTTTCCCAAGCTCTTAACTTACCTCCTTGTCTCTTTTACATTTGTCTTATGATCCTTAAACTGCAACCACACTCTCATATGCATTCTGAAATATAGTACACCTCTTCTATTTCTGTGTCTTTCTACAAGATCCATCATTTTCTAATTTATTCTCCCAAACATCCCTATTGAACGGACTTCAAATACCTCTTGAAAATCTCTCCTTTGATTTTACTTTCATGATGACCGAATCAGTTTCAGTTAGTTAGTCACTGATGTTTTTGAGATTCCTAAGAATATTATGTCATATATGCTATGCATGCTTCATATAGATTTTAATCATTTTATATGCCCTTCAATAAATGATATGGTTAATAAAAGAATTTGCAATTTATGTAGGTGAAATATATGTAAGGATAAAAATACTATATAATTGACATAATCCTCACTCATTTCTGTTGTTGAGTTTGTATTCAGGTACAGAAACACACACAGACACACACAGACACACACACACACACACACCCTGAGCAAAGCTCTCACTATGATATTCAGAAAGCATTTCCTTTTCTTCCTTTCAAGATTTTCAAAAAAATCATTAATATTAAATTCAAAATCATCAAACACCAGGGTAGTTGGGAAATTCTTTCTTGGTATCTATTTTAGCATTTAAAGAGTATGAAATCCATTTTGGAAAATTTTTCATTTCAAAATAGTAATAGAAGTAATAGTTTCAAAAATTATTTTGAATAAGTGAATCCTGATCCATGGCTTGCCATTAATTATCCTTGGAAACTAAAAGAGGTATTTGCTTTTTAAAGAAGGGTAAACCAAACCCAGAAATATTTTTCAGAGATACTTCTCAAAAATTTCTTACATTGTTTTTCCTTTTGTAAACACACACCTATCTTACAAGCCCTCCCTTGTAAGAGGTCTACATCTGCATATTAACCAAAACTGGAGTGAACAACATGTAGTTAGGTCAATGATAGCTGTTTTGTACTGAATATGTACAAACAATTTTTGTTGTCATTGACTAAATAATACAATGTAGCAACCACTTCAATGCATTTATATTATATGAAGTATTATAAGTAACCTAGAGATGATTTAATGTATACACAAATTGCACAAGTGATATCTAAATATCCATCATTTCATGTTGGGGATTTGACTATCCATGCATTTTGCTATAGCAGGTGGCTATCAAATAAATTTCCTGTGGCTATGAAACAATGTACAGAACTATAACCTATGCACACATATGTCTTTGTACATATATTCCTATAATCTAAACCATCTAAACATATATTCACATACAAATGTATTGCAAAGTGTGATCACCAAACTCACAGGCATAATTATTCAAAAGTTGAATTAATTTCAAAAGTATTAAAATGGACTGTGTGATTTACTCTGACAGAATGGCAAAGTAACAACTTAGCTTAAAAGGTAAGCCATTTTAGATTATTTATTGCTTATGGGAATGCTGCCTTATTATAACAATGACTTGAATATTATTCATGAATATTTTGTATACCTTTGTTAAATTGTCATTTTTCCCTTCATTCTATCTAAATCCAAAACCGTGTCACTTTCAAGTAATGCAGACACATAGCACTGAGGTCATTTTTAGAATAGAATTTTAGTGGACTTTTGGAGTAGGATGAAGAGGGTGTATTGTTCATTTGGTTCAGCTTTGGAGACTGGCATTTAAAAAACAAATGGAAATTCGTACTATAATATTGATAATCTGTCCAAACACAGAGAAGGTAGAATTTTAAAACCAAAAATGTTTTCAAAGTCACAGCCTTTGTTTCACAGTGTGAATTACTGTTGACTTTCCTTAGAATTTTCTGGTTGTTGATTCCCATGGGACTTGTGGAGAGGTTTCAACACACTTTTTAGGCTAGTTCTGAAGTGCACCTTATATGCCTTGTATTCACAGGTAGTCAAAAAGAATTTCTGAAGGCAGGCTTTAGAGAATGTTATTCTGAAATTCCACCCTATACAATTTTTTTCTTTCAGTGAATATCCCTTTCTAGTTTCTTAATCTTTAACCAATAAAGCTCTAAAAGCCCTGGGTAAAGTAGGAATTAATGTGGCTGTGCTAGAAAGGATGGTATATAAATTCTTTCCCAAAATTGTTTAATGCTATAATCTTAAGAAGGTAAAAATATTACTATTACTGTGTTTTAACTTGAAACAATAGCTTTCAAATTAATATGAATAATGCATTAAATTCTATTAAAGCCACTGTAATTATGGTTATAACATTTTATTAGTTTTTATATTTTAGACTATTAATCTGAGATTCCTGATAGCTTTAAAATTAAAATCCCATAATCATGAATTATAAAAGATAAATGTGTCTCTAAAAATTACCTAAATATATACTGTTATTCCCACAGAGATGCTAACTGAAAAGTAACATTTGGCAGAAATTAAGATTTCTGGCTGCTAATGTACACACACACACATGCACTCATACATGCATACATACATACACATAAATCCAGACAATTGAAAACAAACAACAGAATATTTATTACTTGGTTACTTATTTTTGGAAAGCAATTATCATTCTATCATTTACTAAGCATATTGCACTGGTCACTTATATGCAATGTATTCAGGGGAAGTAAAAATTGTTTTCATGCCTATAGGAGACTCCGGGAATAAAGCATGTGACACATGATAATGCATGGACACAGATGGAATGATAAGGAAAAGTTAGAATGCAAAAATACTAACATTTACACACATTGCAGTAGATGAGGCAAGCAGATTCAAGCCTGGGTTTTTTTTTCTATTGACATGACTTTGCACACTATAGTGAACCCATTTAGTATCATCTGCTGCTGTCACAATCACTCCCTTTGTAGTACCACAAATCGCAAAGTTTCCATTGAATGAGTTATTGGATGAAGAATAAGTCATGGAAAGCTTTCTGTGACACTCAACTAAAGAACACAAGACAATCAGTATCTGGATGCATAGACAGATAGATAGATGATAGATGATAGAATAGATAATAGATGAGAGTTGTATTCGTATAGATCAAAATCTGATGAAGTTTAAATTGACAGTATATATTTTAAAAAGTGAACACAAGTTATTAGAAATATACTTAGAACACAGATGATTTAATATAATTACAGTAAAAGGCACAATCTTACTTCTCTTTCTCTAGAGAGTAATTACATTTTCAGAAAAATGTTTCACTTTAAAATTATATTTCATACCTACTCAACTCCATTTTAAGTTAAAATTCATGAAATTTACCTCTTAAAGTATTCCTTATCATAAACTTTTTCTATTTACAAGTGGAACTAATCTTATTTCATTTACTCCTGAACTAAAAAATTAAAGTAATTTCTCATAAGTAATGTAGAAATTACATTTTAAATAATGCTTACTTCTTAGATGTATGTGACACAGAAAAATAATCTCAAATCTTGTCTATTTAAATGTGGCTATTATTGAATTTGTGTAAAATTTCCTGGGATGCTTATGGCACAATGACAGTCAGTGAGTGAGTTAGTGATTTAGCTCATATTCAATCCACAACTTGAAGAAATATCTTAGGTGATGTGGACTTAATGTATTATCAGTGTAGAAGGACCTGCTATGGGCTCATCAGAGGAACCAAACATAACAATCAACAATCAATGAGAACCCGAGTGATCATTGTAAATAGAATTTTCTTTATGCTTAGTTTTATATGAATCAAGATGGGCCCCACATTTTTATTACATTAATAAGGTTATATATCGGCATAGATATGTGAATGTATAAAATATGACAAAATGATTATTAAATCATCTGACATAGAGTTCATTACACATTTTTATAGTTATTCATCTAGAGTTACCTTCTCAGAAAAAATATGAATGAGGAAATAGCATAAAACTCATACACTCTGGGTTTTTTTTGTGTTGTTTTGTTTTTGTTTTTGTTTTTTTCCGGTACCAGGAATTAAACTCACGACCTCGCACTTGTCAGGCAGGCGCTGTGCCGCTGAGCTAAATCCCCAGCCCCTAAAACTCATATGCTCTGATTTCAAAAAATTATACTATACCATACTCTTTATCGTTGTCCTGGAAAATATATAGATTTAAGAATGTAGAGTTCACTACCACTTCTAAAGTCTACTAATTTTCATAGAGCAATATGTTATTTATCTCTAAGACAAATACCTGGCAATACATATTATCTAGAACAAAGGTAGAAACATAAAATTGTTACAGAAATATCTCTTAGAGGCCAAAAACAAATGATCATCACAAACTGTATGTATAAGAACTTTAATATCATCACTCTTCTACCTGCAAGATTAAGTATATAACTTTGAACAATGTAATATTAAGCCTAATAAATTAACATATTTGTCAATCAAATCTCCTCAATTAGTTTAAATGGCATAGAGAAGCAAGTAGGGAAGGAAACTGACTCTGACCAACTAGACTATAAAAGGAACGAAAGCAGAGGCATACACACAACCATATCCATACCCACTGGGGACAATTAGTGCCAGGCAAGGATACACACAGGCTGCAATATTCCCTCAAATATTATGGTACCTGAAGCTTATTAATATTATTTGTAGTCTCCACTACATAAACCTTAATGGCAGATTATCTATTTAAAGAAGGGTAAACACGTTCATATTCTAAAGTATGTGCATAATATTGTTTAACTAAGACAGGGTACATAGCAATAAAGTAAAAAATTTTATTAAATAAATCACCATAAATGGAGGAAGATGATGATTTAAGTAAGATTCTGCAGTGACTCTAGCCCATCTTAACAGATGTCTACATATCTAACTACTTTCAAAGGGCTAAGAGTGCCAGATAAGAGACTCAATATATGTGCAAATAAATTCAACCAGCATTTGGAATGTTTTCTGCAAACACTGTTCACAGTAGTGGAAAGATGTAAACTTTTTAAGTGTACTTCAACTGATAAATACAGAAAATGTGTTAAGCAATTACAGAACTTGACCCCTACAACCAAGAAAGAAGAAACTCTGGCTAGTGCTTCAGCTAGGGGCATATTGTGACATTATCCCTTTGCTGCTGGTTTTAGGTGCATGCAGAATGCAAGAGTAGAAGGATCAGGAAGGCTTCTCTCTACAGTTCAGAAGAAGGCCTTGGAAGCAAGGTATTGTGCCCCTGAGAGGGCAGTGTGTGCAGCTGTGTGAAGCCAAAGATACTGTGGAGGCCCCAGAAGTTTGGAGAAGCCAAGAACATGTGCAGTCTGAGGAAAACTGTGAGGAGGGAGTAGAGCTCGTCCAAGAGAAAAGCCATGGGAGTTATCACCACCAAAAGTACTGTTGGGGTGGAGCCACTCAGGCCCTATAGAGTTCATATCTTGCCACAGATTTCTTCAGATTCTAGACATGGACCTACAGGACTTAATGCTTGCTTGCTGGATTTTGGACTTGCTTTAGTCCCGTTCTTTTGTATCCTCTTATTCGTACCTTTTGGAATGGAAATGTGTATCTTGTACCATTGAATGTTGGAAGTGTTTAACTTTCTTTTCATTTGTGCAGGAGTTCACAGCTAAGAGTTTGTCTTAAGTATCCAAGGGACTGGATAATTAAGAATTCTTAGGTATCCCTGGGTCTTGGATTTTTCAAAGTGCTGAAACTGTTACAACTTGGGCAACTCCTGGAGTTGGACTAAATGTCTTTTGCATTAAGGGTTGTACATGAGTCTTTGGGAGGACAGGAGTAGAAGGTTTTGCTTGTATTTCAATGTCCTGTCAAGGCTCATGTAGTCATAGGTGGGGCATTTTCAGAGGTGACTGAAGCTAGAGTGTGGACTCTGGGATTGATTCAGTTATAGTCCTAGGATCAAGGGTACTAGGTTTAAGGGTATGAATGCTACCTATCCTAAGCAGCCTGGATAAGTTATAAAGGATAGAGAGACCTGTGGTCACCCATCACATGCTTTGCTACCTTCTGTGCAACGTGGACTGTTTCTCCTCTGTGATACCTTTCTGCCATGCCACCCTGCCTTATAGACAGGAGACTATGGACTGAAACTTCCACAAGCCATGACCTAAATAAACCTTTCCTCTTTTAATTCTGGACATGGGGTATTTTCTCTTAACAAAGAGAAAAGTAGCTGTGATATCAATCCAAAGGTCTAATAAAGCAACTTGTAAACCTACTTCTTAATTTCTAATGCAATATTAGTAAATATGCTTTCATCAAAATTTCATCTATACTAAAGTCTATCCATCAAAAGCAATTTGATTCATACTACTCTTACTCCTTTTGCTTTCATTATTTTATATTACAATAATTGAACAAGATTTTAATACTTCTACTGAGATTGTATATTGAATTCAGCCCAAATATAATTTGAAATATGTTACACTGCCAGGTAAATGTTGATTAGTAAATGTTGATTAAGTACATGGAAGTAAATAATCTATAATAGTATTAATAGTCATTGGTATATTAAAAAGAAAGATTAGAGAAAAATCTCATTAAAATTAATTGATTTTTAGTGCTGTATCCCATTTTGGTGTTCTGTTTCATATTAGCATTTATTTTACATTCTTACTTAAGATGAAAGTATTGCAAACATCTATTGAATCTCCTATCTCACTTCTGTATTCCATGCAAAAGATTTGGATTGGCTTACTTTTATTTTGTCATCATGTCTTGCAACAATGACATGTAACACTGTTTACTAGCTTAGAATAAAAAGATACAGTCAAATGTTTCTGTTAATGGACAATCAGACCTAAACTATCTAGTCTGTTTTCAAAATCACTGCATACATTATTTTAGAGCTATTTAAGTTTCTTAAATAGTTCTCATGAATCTGTAAAATGAAAACACATTGTTTGTTTTCACATCAGTTGCTAAATGGCAGAGAATAACATTAATCATTCCGAATTCTAAATATTTAATAAAGCTACTTATTTATGTTTTTATGTATTTACTTATTTATGTATTTATGCCACTCCCACCTCTCAAAGAGTACTTCATCTGACCACATAGGTAGGACTGATGCAATGGAACACTGCATTAATTTTATTAGTATCAGGTCTCCTCAGTGTCTCTCTTTGTTCAAAACAGTTTTATGTAGTGTTCTTTTCATGATACCACATTGGAATGTATTCAGTCCAAGAATCCAATTCCAACTAAAACATCTACCAGTGGAATTGTTAAAACACAAGTATTCTCCAAAAATCTCACCAGAAGACTTTTGTTCCTGATGCAGTATATTGAATGATGCCCAAGTAACAGAGGAATCACTCTTGTAACACAACTTTGCTCACAGTGGGTTGTGTAAAAGCCTTTCACTGTCTTGTGTGTAGCAATGCAGACTCTATTAGGTCTCCATCACAACAGTGATCCCTCAGGCCAATCTAGATTGGGAAGTGACAGAAGGAAGTGCTGGGTACAAAGTTGTAGGATTTAAGACAAGGGAAAAGAAGATTAGATACCAGATAAGATGCTTGATTTAAACAGAACATTTTTCCCCTAAATTGACCAATAAAAATTGTATTTACTTATGGTGTATGTTCAGGTAACATTTTACTTTTTTTTAATACTATCACCTCAATATCTTTCATATATCCTTCCTCCCCTCATTTATGATGTCACTGGTTAACTTAGTCCTGAGAGCTTTGGACAGTTTTATACAATATTCCTTTCTTTATAGTCTCTTAACTACTACAGTGATATGTGTATACTCATGTATATAGTAGCAATTCATCATACCTAAATTCTGAAAGCAGCTTATATTCATCAACAGATGAATAAAGAAAATGTGTTTTTTACATGGAATAGGGTAATGCTTTGCCATAAAGAAAGAAAAAGAGAAATGATTCATTTGTACAAAAATAAATGCACTTTGGGAAAATAACATTAAGCAAAGTAAATCAGACTCACAAGCTTAAATATGGCATGATTTCTCTTACAGGAGAAACCCAAAGTATAAATACAGAGAAAAATAAAAGCTAGATAATAGGAAGTAGAGAGATCTCTTCTGAAAAGAAAGAGGTCCAAGAAGTAGAGGGAGAAGAGGAGGTAAAAGTTAATTAAGGTGTGTTATGTGCATGTACCAGCTCCCCACCATGAACGTAATCATCAGGTACAGCAAATTTATAATAAAAATTAAAAAGTTTTTAAAAATATATTAATGTCTGTTATTGAAAAATACAGTAGTTGAAAATTATGGTTGAAATTTGCATTTAGGGAAGGCCAAACTTCCCTACAGGAGGGTTTCTACTATAACTCCCATTCGGAAGTAGATGGATGTATGCGAAACTAAGACGCCACAGGGAAGGCACTGTGGGCCTGGGCAAACTGCAGTCTTGAGCAATCATCAAGCAATGATTCCCCGAATAAACGCAATCCTTTCTGAGAGTCAAATTTAGATTGGTTGTAAATGGAGCAACGAGAGTGAGAAAGTCAAGAAGGTAAAGTTGAAAAGAATATAAAGGAGTATATAACCCTACCTGTGGTAATGATAATGATAGTGAAGAGGGACTGTTTGCGCAATGTGGCATCTGATAGAAATATTGAGAAAAGTAAAAACCTACGAAGAAAAGAACCTTTGGTAAAGGAAACTAAACAGTAAGTTTTGGAATTAATATCTTCTACTCATGAGATATCCAGAGAAGGTAAGTGAGAAATTTGAATGTCACAGAGAGTAATCTGAAAACATGGGCCCTAATTGTCTACACAACACAAGGAAGAAATGCCTTAGAAATGACCATGCTCATTCTAGGGGACAAAAAGGGGATAAGAAGATGAGAGTGGAGAGAATCCAGAGGATTCCCAGTGTGCATGAAATGAACATGGCAAGACAATAAAATACAGCTTCTATGGAACGTCTTTCCATAACTAGGAATATTAGCAATAACCAGAAATACAACTTTGTTAAAGATAATACGTTTTTATTAGAATGTATAATTTTAACTAAATTTTTATAATATTCAAATTTTTCCTTATTTCCTTCCAATATAAAATCTAATCCCAATTGAGTGCTTATAATTCTGTAGCATGCACACCATTAAAAGTATATCTCTGTAAATCACCTCCTTTTAAATGTTTGATGATCTATCCCTTTAAAATAAGTTAGCTACATCTCCTGCTCTATTATTGTGGTGCAATCTTTCAGATCTAATCTTAGTATTGTCATCCAATTGACTATATACCTAGAAGCCCAAAATATTGAGGAACGAAGTATATTGGATCCTATGAGAGTTAAACATGGTGCATTTTGTTATGCACCTAAATTATGATCACCTCATTTTATTAGGAGCTGGTTTAGACATAACTTGCATGAAATACAGTTAAATTGCCCAGTAAAGGCATCTCTACAAACTATTTCACATTTATAAAAAGAAAACTGAATTCTTAGGTATTTCCATGGACACAGATTAAGTAATACACTATGCCTCAGGGAAAGAAAGAACATGCAGAATTAAGCAGTGAATTTCATCTAAAAGTAATTCCAAAGTAATTTGAAAAACATTGAGATCATAATCAGACAGCAGTTCTTCTGTGTATCTATTGTATAATTTGTCTCATGTAAGTTATTTTTTTCTTAATTGGCCTTAAAAGTGAATTTTTTAATAACTGACAGCAAAGCTTGCCTGAGCATTAAAATGAATGCATGTATGAGTTCTCAGCAGGTACTTCAGTGTGTTGCTGCTGAAGAATTTTATGAGTCAGAAGGCACAGTCATGCAAATAAGATTACAAAGAAAACCTTTCTGCCCTCTCTTATGTGGCTTTTCTCCAAGTATTGTTTTATGTTTTCCTTACCTAAAGAAGCTGGTCCTGAATATGGAAGTTGGACTGAGTAAATCATAAATCATCTAACATAAAAGGTCCAGTAAATGCAAAATTAGGTTTATTATCCTCAATATTTAAGTGTTTTATTCATGGTTTCACTGTAATATTTCTAGCTTTTGTGACTTAAGGCCATTCTTTGATCATTATACAGTGTGACAGTAATCTTATGGGACCATCATTGAAGATGTGTTCCATTGTTAATGAAGACATCATTTCTGTAGCAAAAGATTATATTTCCAACATAATTTATTAATTTGATAATTTCTTAGGGAAGTTATTCTAGAAGGTGTTCTGAAAACTTGGACAACACATACAGATCCCAAACTCTAGGAATTTATACCCCCACTACATATGAGGCATACTTTCAATATGTGTGGACACATATGTACATATACATATATGTAACTTAATTTTAGATACAAGAGAATGTATTTCAATCTCACTTTGTCCAATAAATTATAATGACAGAATATCTCCAAAGCATCCTGATACATTACCGTATATAAAATGTATATTAAATAATGTATGTCAAATATCTTAGATATTTTCAGTATGAGAGACTGTACTCTGATTTTTTTTGGAGGAGGAGTTTTGGAGATTGAAGGGATTCATAAAAAATTAAAGATTTTAGGTTGAATTAGAAAACATAATTTGCACGAGAGTAAAGAGTATTCTCAAAATTAACAGGTTCACCTAACACTATAATCAAATGCTTTTGTAAGACATTTTATGAAACAACTGAAAAGACTTTAGTAGTTTCTGTCAGCTATCAAATGACATTTAAGACGTGTGATTTACTTACTTTGAAGAGATCTAACATAGTCTCGAGAATAGTGATTACCTTCCTCACTACATGAAATTTAATTATTTTTATCTTCTACTCCATGGTCTTGATATTTCCCCTGATACCGTCACATTTGTATTGTTTCTGAGTATTTCTAACTTGTAAGCCAATGTGTATGTGTTAAGGCATTTGTCAAATCATTTTTTTCTTCTTGGAAATTTGACAGCTCTAAATTAAATACTAGTGATCTACTATTATTTACCTGAGTTTAGAATCAAGTTTAAACCTACTCATCTTTCCAAGAATATGCAGAATATGCCTCTCCTGGACAGAAGTATTACTGTTTATTTATCTCAGAACACACCCATTTAACCAGTGAGACTAGCTCTCAAAGAATAGCTGAGCTATTTAAAAGTAAGGCAGCAAGCTTGGCAAGAACCCAAGGATATGGTTTTTCTCTGTAACACCAGAATGCAATAGACCCAATCATAACATTATAAACAAAAGATGGCGTTACAAATTAGTTTGTCTAATAAGTTTAGTTTTGTTTACTTTTGTTTGTCATAAAAATAAACATTTAGGGTCAATTTAAATGGAGTTGATCGTTTTTCACAAAGAGTAGCTTTCTGTATAGGAAACGAAAAGGAAAATAGTAATATGCACAATAATTGGTATAATGATATGTAGATGTGGTTAAATATTAACTTGATATTAAGTAATTTTCTCTGTAGTGACAGAAGTACTTGTCAAGTACTGTAACCATTTGTGTTTGCTGATCATAGATTTCTCATTTCATAAATAATTTTGGGCTCTTTTTGTGCTTTATCAATGCAATGCTGTTTTTTTAACTTGAAAATAAAATAGGTTACATTTCTTCTGAAATATGGACCCTACAGTAAGCTAAAAATGCTAACATAGTGATACAGCAAGCCAATCAAACAAATTTGTTTTGTTTTGTTCTGTTTTTTGTCTTTTTTGAGACAGGGTCTCGCTATGTAGTTAAGGCTGGTTTGTAGCCCAGGCTTTTCTCAAACTCTCAATGATCATCCTGCCTCAGCATCACAAGTACTGGGATTACAGGTGTGTGGCACCACCCCTGGCTAAATTTATTATTGTTGAGAGGCTACATAGGCTCAAGGTAGAAGTAAAGATAATATAAGTAATTAGATCCAAAGCAACTACCGAGCATTTTACTTAACCTGGTCCAAGATGGACTGAGTGAAGAGCTGATGGTTTTCTGATACGGGAGGATATAAACATTTAGAAAATTATGTTTAATTTTTTTAAGCAACTGTTATGGAGATTATTATAACATTTTAAGTCCCATTTTCTGACAGTTTAAACACCATACAGCCCAGCGATTATAAACAGCACTATTAAAATTTTCAAAAATGAATAGAACTATGTTTTCTTAATTTATCATTTCAAATCACATAAAGTAATAAGAATATTTATGTAGAACCAACTTAGTGCTATTTTAAGAAATAATTAGCATTGCTCGGCTTAAAATCCAGTGGGAAAGGAGATTCATGTTCATATAATTTAGAAAGCCTTTGACATTCTTCATGCTAACTTTACAAACATTATTTTTACAAGTTTATTAAAAACTAAACCCAATGCCATGGTACATATTTGTGTTCTCAGCTACTCAAGATGCAGAGGAAAGCATCCCTCTTGAGCCTAGCAATTTGAGGCTTCCCTGGGCAATGTAGTATTGTTCTGCAGCAACTAGTCCCCTAAAACTATTCAGTAATACATGCAGACTGATTCCAAGCCTTCTCTCAAACACATATATCTGAGATAAGTAACATGATTGCCATTTAGGGATCCATGGCTGTATTCCAAGTGCAGCCCAGTGTTCCCTGGGCTTAAACTTTCTGAAGATCTGCAAGCTCACAGCTAATTTTATAACATACAAAAAGAACACCATCTGCCTGTCTCACTTTCATTCTTCTATGAGCACATAGTGAATCTTCCACAGGCTTTGTCATGGCAAATTCAAGGCAGAAGCAGATGGAAATCTAGTTGTTTTCTATTAAAGCAGACACTGAAAAGGTTTGTAAATGGAAAATAAAGCTGCTTTTCACTATTTTTTAGAAAAGATTATTACATTAACTGCAATGAATTATTCATGTTAACATGGAATGGATTTATAATTGATATTTAAAAGGAATTTTTAACAATGTGATAGGAATTCAAAGTATAAAGTAATCCTGGAAGTGCTTCAGGTAGATTCAGACCACTCTTTTTGAACGGAACTGGGCTGAATGCTGGTTCATTCTTGGGGCCTCACCCAGGCAAGTCTGATTCTCTATCACTTCCTCACCAAATCACTGGAGAGGCATCGTGGGTCCAGACTGTTCCACCCTGCCAGCTGCCTTCAATGGAGAGAGAAAAATAAGTAATGGAAAACTATAGCTACCAAACTGAGCAAAATTTTGAGGTGAGAATAAATGTGTTATACTTAATGAATTGAATCTTCATACCTAAGTTATGGTTACTGAACAGGAATAAGAACAGACTTCTTCGACTTAGAAGAAGTATGCCTGGACTGGGTCGTGCACCATCTACAGAGTCTCCTGCAGTGGACCCAGAAGAATAAGCCTGTTTTCTTCCCTGGCACTGCTAAAATTATTGAAGTGTGGCTGTGTTGGAGTTCCAGTGGAAATCATGAGTCTGTTGCTCAGAGATTTGTTGATGATTACTGCATCAGAGTGATCGATGTGTTTGTTCTGTATTCACAGTTAGGAACAGGTGTCAGTGTAGAAGCCGTTGATCCAGTGTTCCAAGCCAAAACATTAGATCCATTGAAGCAAACCAAATGAGAAGGCCTGAGTGCTTTGGGCTGGTGTCACGTCATCCTGGCTTTGTTGGTTTTCTGGTGTGGATATCAATGCGGCACTTTAGAGAGCTGAGACAGTGCCTGTAGATCCCAATCGGAGTGTGGAGGGATAGGTTGTTACTGATGCCTTCAGATACATAACGATATGATGATTTTAGGGCATGAACCAAGATAAACAACTTCAGATCTGGGTCACTGATACAAGCTCTCTCCCAGGCATTAATTTATGAACTAAACAAACATCATTACTCCATTACAAGGAATTATGGTGCTGTAATTACATAGGAAGAGTTGATTGGAGGGTTTAGCCCATCAGGACTACAGTGAACACTAAATACACAATGGATCAGTGGTGAAAGAGATGTTCAAATTAGCCAAGAAGAATAATAAACCTGAAGAGGAGGAGAAGCTGACACATGAACAGCTGGGAAAGAAGAGTGTTGGGAAACTGGATCCCAAGTGTCATTTGGAAAATCATGTGAATGTACTATGACTTCACATATCGACAAGTGTTCAGCAGCTACTGTGAATACTGTCATATTTTAGTAAAGTCATGCCAAAAGCTTTCAGTGATACATTCAGCATATAGTCCTCTCTTGTTCCTAATGCTCAAAATCAGGGGAGGTTGAAAGGTGTGTTTAGTTAAATGAGATCTCTCATCATCTGCAACACTGTGTCAGCATCAGTCTCACTTGTGCAATTGTTTCTTTAGTTAGGGTCTTTACAGATTCCAAAATTGTACAAGAATGTATCAGCGTGGGCAAGTTTTGTTAAGAACCCATTTAATATTTAAAGTTGTTGATTGCAACCCCCTAAAAGAGTTTTCTGTTAAATGTCTAATTGCTATGTTGTATAATTTTTCAGAATGTAGAGTTACATAAATAGAGTTGAGGTCTGTAGAAGGGTATCACCTGTTTGCCAACTTTTAGCTTTCAGGGAAGTTTGATCTTGTTGATTTTAAGACAGGAATTAATATGTTTGCTTTGTCTTTGTTCTTTAGATAGTGATTTTATGTGAAGTTCAGATTGAATAAATAAAGTACACAACAAACCTGCTAGAGCAGGAGTTTCTGAATCCTGACTCATCAAAGAACCGTACCAGAAGCAGTATCCTCCTGTCATTAAGAATGAAATGGGACAATCAGCTCATAAACCTGTGAGTTCTCAGTATACCTTTGTGTAAGAATGTTATGTTTTTATACATACATAAGGATTATATGTATAAAATACTAACATGCATGTTTTTAAGTGTATAGAGAATAAAAAGAGTCCATATTTGTGTGAGCTGGGTCTTAGTTTTATCCTTAAGTCTAGTGTGTTAAGATTTCTGTTTCCTTTAAGTGTGACTTCCAGGTCTGTTCGTGTCTTTGGCCACTAGTAGGTACCTGTATATAAAATAATTAATAAACAATACTGTCCCACTGGTAAAAATATTGTAGTCTCTGTTTTGCCTGTCAACACAAAATATTCATTAATTCTGTCTCAGAAATTGAGGAATTAACTTTGCAGTTGTGAGAGCAATTCTGAAGGAATTAATATATTCACCAAGTGAAAACCCCAAGAGATTTTCACACTCCCAAAATATGCACAAAAATTTAAAGGGGTTGAATGGGCATGGACTGTCCACAAAATGAGTGGGAACATTCTACAAGGTTCAAGCACAAATTCATGGAAAGAATTGTGGGGAGCAACTGAAAAGTTAGTTTCAGACAATATAATACAGTATCTTGTTCATTTTACATACCTATTTGTGTTGTTATTCCTTTATAGTCTAAAAATGTAAGAGATGCATCATAGATTTATTAAAGGTGGACAGTATAACAAGTCCTGTAGATTGCATTTCACGAGAAATATCCATTCTGTTATGTTCACTTTAGAATAGAGGAACATACTGGAGTTACAAGGAGTGGTTATTGCCCTCTGCCTGTGTCTGCACTGAGGCAGACAGAGAGGATGGGGAGGAGACTGTTGTTCAACAGTTGAAAAATATAAAATATAGATAAACAGTGCTTAATAAACTATATACTCTGAAGGCACAGCATCAACTACTATTGTCCGAACTTTTTTTTTATTTTAAAGAGAAAAGAACAAAAACAAAATAACAAAGCCAAAACAACACAAAAACTACAAAAATGATGCAGAATTTTGAAACACAATGATAGGAAATCAACAATGGTTGTTGCATTACTTATTGTTATCTTCAGAGTAGTTGCTCAGATTACCAGATATAGGTATGCAAGGTTGATCAAACCATGAAACATTAGCTGGTCCTTTCAATGAACCAATAGAAATTGGGAGTACAGTTATCTTAGCTATCAGAACTTGGTTTTTGCTATAATGAAACATCGTGGATTTAGGAGCCATCAGTTGGAATCCACTTTCATCACAGAAAGACAATGAAGTGCCATCACTATCAACATACACTGATTTAAAACCAAGTACTTTTCAAACATATAAAAACTGAACATACAGGAAGTACCAGAAAGTGAGACAAGTCCACATTTTTCTCTGAATATTCTTAGACATAATCCTATGTTCCTTGACTTCTACTAATAGCTTTGTTCTTAGAATTGCAGCAATAATTAAATTAGTTACTTAGTGCATAAATATATACACAGATCTCAGTGATAAACTGTATAATGTTATCACAGTATCTGCTACCTGGGATTTAAAAAGAGTTAAATCCTAGATCAAAGAAAAATTAGAGTTAAAGAGGGTAATCTGTAAGGCACATTCCATCTGATGGTTTATTCTTCAAAATGAAGAAAAAAACTGTCAATGAACTCTGTATCTCTGTATTTCATTATATGAAGGTTAAATTTCATGAATTACTATTGCAGAAGTTTGAATTTGTTATGAAGATGTGAAAAACATATCGATTTAATAGCAAGAATAATATAAATAGGAAAATCAAAATAATGATGAAAGAAGATATGAGATGGGAGATTTATTAAATGTATCAGTAATTGCAAATATGAGTGTGAATTACACCCCCTCAAAAATGTCAGTGTTTTTAAATCTGCATAAAAGAAAAGCAATTGTATGTTGCCTATAGAAACATCATAAAACATAAAGGCTCCAGTAGGATAAAAGAAAATGACACAAATGTATGCATCATAGACATCCCTTCTTTCTGGCTATATTGAAACTCTTGGGGCTGGGGATTTAGTTCAGTGGCACGGCACCTGCCTGGCAAGCACAAAGTTGTGAGTTTGATTCCTGGTAGTGGAGAAAAACCAAAAATAAAAGAAACTACTTATGCATTTTTCTGTGACTTGAATGTTGATTGTACAAGGGTTTGTTAGCAACATATATGTTAGTGTACATTATAAAAGAAATTAGTCACTATGCTGTTTAAGATTCTATACATATATGAAAATATAAAACTATGTTTTCTTGAGGCAGTAAATACTAAGAATGTGGAAAGAGAATTGACATATTGATAAACAGGACTTCTGAAGATATTTTTAGGTCTGGGAATTTTAAAATGATAGAATAAAAATGTCTCAATACATCGAAGAGCTTTATTTAACATTTACCTCCAACCACAAGCCAGTAACACGAACAAGAACCCTTGATTTTGAAAGTGATTTCAGTCACTTCCCTAATAGCTTAGGGGTGTAAACAAAGAATTCATTCAATTCTACTTTTGGGAATGTTTAGATTGAATGATTTTTAAAGGACTAATCTAGACAAATGATCATCCATCACATCCCTCCCCCAAAACAGCATCTCAAATTATTTAGCTTAAAGTTTGCATCTGTACTTGATTTGTACTGTGGTTACTAATTTGTTCATTTCTGATGCAGCATATTTGGAGGGAAACCTGACTTGCCACTGGCTGCCACTTACATGTCTAGAAAATTAATGTGAACATATTTTTACATTTTATTAAACACACCTTGAAATGTTTAGCTAATTGCCCAACTCTATGAGTTGGAAGCAAATATGGATGTTTTGGTATTTTATACCTATTTGTGGGGAGAGTTCTTGACCCTTTTAAAAAGTTTTTAAATAAACAGAACTTTGATTTTGAAAAGTGGTTGAGGCTGAGTGAAATAAAATTCTGAACTTGAACTTGTTCCCACGCTGTGAGTAATGAAAAAGGATCAATTTTGCAACCAGTATGAGGAAACTGCACTTCCCCAAAGCAGCATTTTAATGTATCTATTCCCACAATAACTCTGAAAATAGTAGTTACTCTTCAGAATGCGATTATTTCTTCTCAAATAAGAGCATTATTTTCTTTGTTTTTGAAATATTTCAACAGGGTTCCCAAAATGCACCATAAAATATTTTATTTAAAGATATTTTACTTATCTATTTAGACTACCAATGAAAATAACAGCTGGAGAAAGCTAAGTATATTTTATTCTATTTTTTTGTGGGGAGAGGGGTTTGGTTCTAGGAGTCAAACTCAGGATCTGAGCTTGTCAGATAGGCGCTGTGCAGCTGAACTATACCCCAGGCTATAGTTAAGTATATGAAGTAACAGAATAATTTTGTTATTTTATGTCTTTATGGCCACAATAACACATATTTTAGAGATTTTTTTAAAAAAAATACTCGTGTTTTTTAAACATATTTTTATTTTACATCCCCATGACCTAGAATAGTGTTGGCTAAACTTCATAACATTTACCATTTCAGTAACTAAATGAAGATGGGTGTAAAACCAACCTCAGTCTTTTCTTTTTTTTAATTTTTAATTTTTTTTTTCTGGTACTAGGAATCGAACTCAAGACCTTGTACTTGTCAGGCAGGCGCTGTGACATTGAGTCAAATCCCCAGCCCCAACCTCAGGTTTTTAAAACTTCATTAGTATATGTTTGCAGTACTTAATGATTACGGTCATTGAGGGGAATTGTACGTGTACATAACATATTTCAATTCTTATTTTCCCTTTCCTTCACCCTCCCTTTATTGGTTGAGGATCACTTATTTATCTAGTAAGATCTTAAGAAGTTAATTATCTCATATTGCAACTCAAACCACACTAATAGGCCAAAGAACATATAGAACATGTAAGACAATTGTACTAAGTCAAGGTACACTTTTAGAAACATTTTCTAGGCTGAATTACAATACCTTCTTTTCTTTCTCTTTTCTTACAAGACGTATTTCTGCAATGTTTTTGTCAGCTTTCCTCAAACTTTCATTGTTTAGGTATCTGTAGTTAGGACTCCTGGAGACATCCAGAGATAGAACTAGATAGAACTAGAGAAGTATATGCATAGCTTCTGAATTTGCTTCTAAACAGATATGCTGAGTTAGATAACTATGGAAAGGTTGGAGGAAATGCAAGAGAAGTGAGAGGATTCATGAAATATGTGTTTGTGAGATTTGTTATGGGCTACCAAAGAGTTTCATCAAGATCATTTGAACATTCAAGGGTGAAGCACCATGTATTATTTGTGGTATATCCTTGAACTAGTTAACTGAATCTGATCCTCAAAATTCCCTACAAATGGTTCATCCCCTTTGCTAAAAGAACTACTCATGAACAGAGAGAGAGAGAGAGAGAGAGAGAGAGAGAGAGAGAGAGAGAGAGAGA
>NW_004955488.1:2635490-2638356 GCF_000276665.1 Chinchilla lanigera | reverse complement strand
AGAGAGAGAGAGAGAGAGAGAGAGAGAGAGAGAGAGAGAGAGAGAGAGAGAGAGAGAGAGAGAAACACCGTGTACTTGCTTAACAATATCCCTTATTATTGTGGGCTGATCAGGTCCACAGTCTCCTGAATGAGTGTATGGCAAAGGCTAAATAAAAAGAGGCATACGGCATGATTTCAGGACTCCAGGAGGATCAAAGCCTTCTCACAGAATTCAAGATTTTCTCAAGGCTAAGACCAAGACCTTCTCTGGTTGCCCGTATTTATTTGGTCATCAGAAGAAGGGAGGAGAGTACTCAAGAAGGGCAGAATCACTTAAGAATGTGATACCCGAGGCTATAGTCTTTATCCAGTTGAGATCTGATCCAGGTGTCCTTGGCTGTGATCTTGTCTTATCCTTTGAGGCTTTCTGGTTTCACCCACCACTACAGATTTTAGTAGGGATTAGTGAGTAACAGATTCACTTACTGTGAGTCCACCATTTCCATATGAGGAGCATAGGCCTTGGACAGATTCACAAGTGAACATGAAAAGCCAATTGATTAGTTTAAGTCCTGCTCAGTTCTGCCTTGTAGTGGTCTCCATCAACTGTGACTATTATATGTCCACTATCATATACTACATGAGCATTGAAAATGGTATTTCCTCCATAGCTTAGGTATCAAAATTTATATGGATCCACACTGACCTTTGGAAGTGTGCAGTCATTTATTCCATTTACTGTGAATATTCACATTTTACTTGAGGATATTAATATTTTTAATGCTACTATATATTATAGTAATGCATACTATATTATGATAATTTCAGAACAATCTGAGTTTCTAAAAAATTTTGTTTTTAAGAATTTCACATTGAACATGAAGAATCTAGTATACCCAAAGCAGATGCATAAGTGATAGATAGGTATTGAACTTCATTAATTTCAGATGACAAGGTTGCCTAAAAGTAGTATGAACCAAAAAATTTTGTGTTATAAGAAATAGGCATCAGTCTCTTACTTATATTGATATTTAACATTTCACTTGTTTAGAATTTTCTTACACATATAGATTTTTTTTTCCACTTTGGTACTGGGAATCGAACTCAAGAACTTGTGCTTGCCAGGCAGGTGCTTGTACCACTGAGCTATATCCCCAGCCAAATATAGGTTTTGAACGAACTATGTCACAAATAAAATACTTTGTATTATAGTATACCAAAAACTGGGTTAAATAACCCTAAGTTTTTGCAGGCTGATCAGGCCTGTCATCTCCCAAGCAAGTGGATAGTGAAGGCTTATATAAATGAGACAACAGAAATAATTTCAGAGTTCCAGGAAGGACTAACCTCTTACAGCTTCAATATTCTCTCACTTTAGCCAAAGATTTCTCTGAGTGGTTCGTATTTATTTGGTTTACAAACAAAGGAGGAGGATACTCAGGAACATGCAGGAATCTCACAGGACTTTGGGAGAATTTTCCCAAGTAGTAAATTATGCCAATCAGGAGAACTACCTTATCTTTAGGTTGGTATTTATTGTAGGAGTGTGGAGCCTGCAGCTGCAGTCTCCTTGTAGTAATTGGGGTTGGAGCCAAACGTCTTCAGCTGTGGCCTTACTTTTGCAGACAAGGTGCCTAAGCTTCAGACAACTCACAAGTAAACATGGAAAGCCAATTGGTCAATGTTAAATCCTGCTCAGAGCCACTTTGCAGTGGTCCCCCAAAATAGTATCCAGAACCTGATGAAAGCTCTTGCCTTTAGGGAGTTTAGAGTCTTCATTTTTTAAATGTGCTCAAATCAGTATAAAAGAACATGGAGACTACAGAGAAAGTTTAAAAGGCAATGCAAGGAAGGTGAGGAAAGACCCACATAAGGATGTGAGTGTAAGTAAATTTAAAAAGTAATACACCAGCCTATCACTTTGTGTTGAAATTCTGTATCATTTTCATCATTTTCTACGCTGTTTTGTTTATGTATTTTTTTTGTTCTTTTCTTTAAAATGAAAAATAAAATTTATATGCATATACAAGGATAGCTGGGATAGGTGTATTGCTGATGTCTGCAGTTTATTGAAAGGAATGGTAAGTGCTTAAAATTTTCTTTTTTCTTGACCAATTTTGCACGCTTGTATCTGGTAATCAGAACGACTGGTCTGAAAACAACAATATGCAATATAAGAACCATTGTTGACTGTTTAGTCCTTTTTCACCACTGTGTCAAGGAATACCTTATTAAACCTCCATCTTTTTCTTCTTTCTTCTCATTGAGGTGATCATCCCTCTCATCTGTTTATATTAGGCCTACACAGTCTCAAAATTGCAAAGCTGTGAGAATAAGAAAACAACCATAGTTGATATTCAAATTATGAGGTCATCATTATAATCAGTATATTTTGCTTTTTATTTTATTTTGGAGTGTGTGTTTTAATGTAATCATATAAAGAAAAAACTTGGAGCCTAACTGAAAATAGATAATGTAAATTATCTGCTTTCTTTAACCTTGGTTGTATTTTTTTTTTTTTGTCTCTTGGTATTCCATTATCTGATAAATAAAATAAACTTCAACCATAAAAATAAAAAAGAACCATTGTTGAACTCCTATCATCTTGTATGGTGAAGCTCTGCATCATTTGTAATTTTTTTTTTTATTATTACTTGTTACTGTCTTTGAGTGTTTGATCAATCTTACATTCTTACATTTGGTGGACTGAGCAACTTTGTTGAAGTCAGCAGTAGGTAATGTAGCAACCATTGTTAATTCCTATCATTTTGTTTTGAGGCCATTTATCACTTTTGTTGTTTTGTGTTGTTTTGATTTTGTCTTCATTATTGTTGTTTGGTTAGTCTTTTTATCTTTAAAATAAAAAAAAAATTCTCAAGGGAAAA
>NW_004955488.1:2566418-2634725 GCF_000276665.1 Chinchilla lanigera | reverse complement strand
GGATTGTAGGAATTCACCAATGGTTGTTATACTGTGAATTATTGTCTTCGTATAATTTGCTCAGATTACACTGAATTTTTAAAAAATAGATGTCAGATCCCAACCTCCCATAGAGTGAATCATTTCACTCTTTGCATTCCTTTCATTTTTGTCTCTGAAATTCTATCTAAACATTTGCAAGGAATTTTAGGAAACTTTACAAATGGGAGGTTTTTAATGATCTTATAGTAACAACCATCAAAAGAGTTGAAGTTTCTCTAGCACTTCTCTATTTAAAAAAATCAATTATTTAAATTCAGATGAGCAGTTACTCTTGCTGTAATGTCTCCTCTTTAATTATTTGATGATCAATGTCAATTACCCTGTTTACATTAAATCACTATCTTCAGTATAAAAGAATTATAGTTGTGTAAAACAACTTTAAAAAAACGGTAACTCAGAAGTCAAAGGAATAATTTATTGTAAAAGTATACAAGTGTTCTGAAATATATACTGCATAATTACAGTACTTGTTAATTATTCTTGGCATTTTTGCATTATTAAAATATTTTCCTAAATGTTTTGATAATGGTAGATATATTACACCATTAAATTTAACTTTTAAAATACTATGGAAGATACTTAATGAAGTAAAGCTCATAATTATTTTCTCATATATACCCGAAATGCATTTATCTTCAATCCCATAGGACCACTAAGAAAGAAGATATTTTTCAGATATTTTAGCAAGTCTATTAAACATTGTGTGTTCCATGTAATCACTTTTCATCTGAACTTTATTTTGAGTAATGAGAGACTTACATTATGAGTAACAAAATTAGAAAAAACAGTAACATTATTATTTGAAATGTAGAAGAATAATTTCAGTATAAAATGTTTCACTACTATATATTAGAAATATACTAAAATCATTCATTTTTTATGTACAATTCAAATTTCACAGAATATTACAAATGTAAACTTTGTGTTTTAAATGCTATAGAATTACATTATTTTTTAATATTGTACCAGTGATAAATGAAAACAGATGATATTATAATATTATTTCCAGAAAAATGAAAAAAATGGTATCTGATCAGTCAAAATCATGATTGATTCCTCTCACTTATATATCATATATTTTATTTTGTGCTATATATATTTATATATTATAGGTATCATAATATTTTTACAATCAATGATTTGAATATATTCAGAAGTCAAATCATTGATTGTAAATATATATATATATATCAGAGGAAGAAATATATATATTTTAAATCATGCTGTTCTAAGGATTTCTTAAGAAATATGAATAAAATACTAAGTTAATCAAATTTGTCATTGGTATATTAGCAGTTCATTAACTTATTTAACTTAGGATAATAACCAGGTCAAAATGCAGCATGCAAGCACCATCCCATTATTTTGCTCCTCACAGCCCCTATCCTCACACTCTATTTGGCATTATAAAAATAACAACCATTTTATAAATGCAGGAATAATTTCTGTTTCATTTGGGTTTCATTTGTCTTCTATTTCTCTATGAGTTTAGTATATCAGAGTCTGTAGATTGCTCTTTAGTCAAATTTCTTATTTCTGTATATGTAGGTAGAGTTTCATCTCTATCGGTAGATAATAAAAACAAACAACAAAAACAAAACATCTTTGACTTTATAAGAACAAAATCTCATATTCACGACATATGTAAGAACATTATAATTTTAAAATGTTGCAAATAATTTAAAAATTTCTTAGATTTTCAAATATGGTAATTAAATTTAAAAATGCTGCATATCTCAATACAAAATTGAAGTCTAATTTGGAATAAATGAGTAAAAAATAAGTAACACTGAATGTGGGCCTTATAAGTATTTATTTAAAAACATAATTATACACTAAATATACAGAGAAAGCAGAACAGTTAAGGAACTAAATAAATGAAAAATAAAATATGATGGACTTTCATGTATCTTATACATAAACTATCTAGATTATTACTTTATTATTATTGCCCAAGTGGATTATAATAGTAACTGAATATAATGACAACTAAATTCAAAATAAAATTCTATTTTCAAAATTAAAAATGTCTCTTCTATTAAAGACTCTGCTAAAGACAAAGATACAGGTTAAATACCAATTAGAAGAATATACTCGCAAAAGCATTAGGAATAACTTTGGTAAAGAATAGTAATAAGTTCAGTAAAGAGGATATTGACAGGGCAAGAAATCCCAGAAGAAGCTTCAATCATTAGCTATTAGAAAAGTGCAAATTAAAATCACAGTGACCTACCAACATACACACAGTAGAGTAAGTAGCATAAAACACCTTAATAATATTAAAGAATGATGAAAGCGTACAGGAATAAAATCATTCATATATTCCTCTAAACATAGTGTCATTCTAGGAACATTTTTAGAACTTTATTTAAGAAAAACAAGCAAACAAGAACACTGAACATATAATTACCTGCCATAGGCCCCAGAAGTATACCGCAGGGCATTTATTCCAAGACAAAGGATATCTCGTGTTTAAAAGAAAAACAGATGCATATGTCTAGCAGCTTAACTCACAGTAGGCAAAAACTGAAGCATCCTGGAGGTCTCTTAATGCTTAAAAAACTACAGTTGAATGGATGAAACACTGGTATATGCAACAGCTTGTGTGAAGTCTCGAGAATTATGCTAATTGAAAAAGCAAATGTCAAAGATATGCACACTACAATTTCATTTATGTCACATTCCCGCAATGAAACTATAGAGGTGGTAACCATAGTGTCAGTGATGAATTAGATATATGGGTGGAAGTCACGAAGGCAGGGCATAAATGAGCACCATAATGATGCTTGTAAAGATGATAGTGGTCTTGCATTACTTGGCAGTGTGACTATGTCATGAAAATATCTTGGTGGCAGAATTGTTGGAAGTGTACAATGGCATATGTTAGTAGAATGTTATTATTAAGGGAAATTATGCAAAGGGTGTATGAATCATCTTTGTTTTACTGCAACTTCGTGAGAATTTATACTTTTTATAATTAAGATGAAAATTTAAATGACAAAAAAGAACAAGAATGGAGGAAAACTGGGAAATAGAGTAAAAAATAACTTTATGTATAGGAGACTCAACATTAAACAAAAATGAATTGTTAAAATAAAAGAAAATACACCATATAACTAAAATGAAGAATAAAAAATATGATTATCTCAAAAGATTCAGAAAAGTAAAGCTCTTTGATAAAATTATATATCCTTTCGATGAAAATAATGAAAAATTAGGTAGGGAAGGAACATATTTGAAAATAATGCAGACTACTTATAGAAACTGAGCAGAAAATACAATCTAAGGAAAGGCTTAGTACTTTTTTTCTAAGATCTGGTGTAAGAAAAGGATGGCTTCTTTTTTTCCCCCATTTTTATTAACATAGACCTGAAATTACCAGCCAGAGCAATCAGACAAGAGATAGAATAAAAGGCAATCCAAACTTGAAAAAGAAGTCATTTTCTTTTTCCCACTGAGAATCGAGCCTAAGACCTTCCTCCTGCCAGGCAGGCGCTGTGCTGTTGGACTGTATCCCCAGCCCAGGAAGCCATTTTTGCAGTTTACATTACATGATCATTTGTACAGAAAAGCATAAAGAATCTACCAAAAAATCACCAGAACCAATGAATTAATTTGGAAATATACAGGATTTAAAAAAAAAAACCACAAAAATCTATAGTATTGCTATAAACCAATAGCAAATTATTGAAATACAAATTTTTAACAATCCATTTACAATATCTGGAGACCTCCTCCAGTTATAAGTTCTTATATTCTACTGAACAGTGGGTAACTACATAAATTGATAATGTGCACTCTATTTTTTGAGACATGAGAATGAAGATGTAAATTTTGTTACCACAAATAAATATTTGTTGAAGAGACATGCACTGTTTATGCATTTGTATTGAGCTATCACAGGGTAGCTCAGAAATGTAAACAACTTTTATGTGTTGATTAGAAAATTAAAACAGAAAATGTACTTAAACTGTGGAAAGAAGAAATATTCTCCTTTGACATCAAAATGTAGAAACTACGTTTGTTTGAATTTTTTCCTACCTAAAATCTTATAAGTTAGCATTCTATCAAATTATAGCCATGTTTATATATTTCACCAAAAATAAAAATAAAATTTTCTAGGAAACTCAACTTTCTGTGTATATTTTATAACAGAATAAATTGCTTTATTGAACTGTCTTATAGAGATATTTTTGTGAAAAATTTTCATATAGCTCCATAAAAATATTTAATACTATTTATTGTACATAAAAATAGTGTTTTATTATACCTTGAATAACCTGTGCAACTCACTGTTGAGGTCATTAATATCTAGAAAAAGAATCATTATACTAGAATAATACGATCTGTACTGTCAATGGAAAATTGAATATTACCTTTCTTGTAGATAGTGTGTTGACTGAGGTTATAGAAGACATTTTTTCTACTTCAACATTAATGTCAACAAAAAAATTAATGCATTAATATAAGAATTTAAAACACATAAAATAAAAAAATTCAATATGTTAGTTCCTATTTCCTTCTCCTTAGAAGAGTAAGTTTGAGCCTGATGATCCTATAATTGTGACTGCTTACAAATTTCTATTTTTATTTCCTATAAACTCTTCACAAAATCCTTTTCTTCTACAGTACCTGTATTGAACCCAGGACTTTTGTTTTGAGCTACAACTGTTTTTTTAATTTTCTATTTGGAAACTGGGGCTTGATGAAATGCCCAGGCTGAGTTCAAATTTAAAGTGATCCTGGCTCTGCCTCCCTGAATACTATGGTAGGATTATAGACATGCACTATCATGTCCAGTAAAACCATTATTGAATGATTAAAAATGGATTTGGGGAAATTTACCATTTTAGTCTGTAAATATTATATTAATTTTTATTAACTTTGCGATACCTATTTCTGCACTATCAAATTTACATATAAATTCATATATTATTTTATATCATCATGTAATTATAAAATTAATCAAGATTATAAGAATGATTTTCTTCTATTTCTCTTTTTTCTCAAGGCTGAGTCTACATGTGAAATTGTTAAGCCTAATCTGAAATGGATAGAATATCTCTGCCTGACTTGCTAAGATAAAATATAAGATAAAATTATGGAGTTCTGCACTACAAATTATATAGGCAGTTGTGCAGATGTGGAAATTAACTAATGAAAGAGAACTGAAGCGATTTTGAAAACACGCACTCTTGATAGTATTTCTTTATTTTCTATTAATAAAGTAATTTATTTAGGTAACACGATTTTGGTTGGTGGTAGGTGGCGTGGGCTCCGTGTCATCCAGTTTTCCTTCTCATTCTACACCTGTTATTGTACGATATCTACAAAATTGGCTGTTATACACTGTCGCTGCTGTTATACGTCATATCTATGAGTTTGCCATTAACGCCCTGGAAAAATGCCAATTTCCCATGTTTCATTCAGTTCCCAAGCATAGAGCTGATGTAATAGTATACATCCTCCCTCTCACACTTTTAATCTATCTATCTATCTATCTATCTATCTATCTATCTATCTATGTATCTGTCCATCCATCTATCTACATATACACGTACGTTAAATTCCCATGAGTAAAGTCAAAGAGCTTAGAACCTTCTCCATAGCTAAGGATTACTAAGTATACTATCCAATATTCCAAACTGGTTCACTATTAAGTCAATGGGATTTAACTTTCAATTTAGAAGTAATTAAAATTAGTCATTCTTAACAGAATTTGAACACTCTAAACACACTAAATTGTTTTTGGGAGTTTGGTTAAGTGAGTAGAAAAAGTGATTTACATAAAATATCTTCTTAATATGCCACTTTATTACATTTTAAAGGTTGTATAATTTCCAAAAAATTTTCACTTGACACTAATTTACATATTAAAAAATTAGTTTTTGCATAATTTCAGTGATAAGGAGTAGTTTAATTAAGGCTGCATGTGCTTCCAATTTTAATATTGTTAACAACTTGGGTCATTACTGTTTTAAGTAAAACATTTTAAAAATTTATTGACATGCAATGGAAATTCGTTGCAGACAATTTTGATATTTAAAACTACATTTATTTACAGTACACCTGTCGAGATTTTGAAATGAGTTTATATAATGTGAGAAAACGTATATCCTATCTATAGAGTAGGCAGGTATCCCTACTTCTCATGCTTCATTGAGCATATAAATTATAATTTGAGAAAGTAAATCTCACATATTAAAATATTTCATGTAATATATTAATTTTGTCACATTTTTAAACTTGAATTATTTTGAAATTTTCCTCACAAGTGTCTGAGGTCATGGATAAAGTGCATATATTAGATTTTAGTTCTCTAGATGACAGGAAACATGTGGAAACCATTCCGTACAGCATGTGGCACTTTATGGGGACAAATGTGATACTGAAACTCTTGGGCTATGACAAGAGAAGGTGGCATTACTTCAAAAGGAGGGAAAATAGACAATTATTCAAGGGATTATTACTGAAATGTCTCAATGCTTTCTGCATATTTCAAAATATACTAGTGATCCTGCCACCATTACTTTGAAATTAGTGTTTTGTGAGAAATTACATTTTAGCTTTTCTAATGTATTAGACAAATACGGAGAGCTGTGGGACAAAGGAAGGATACATCTTTACATAACTCAAAACCTAATAAAAGCTATACCATTAAACACATGGAGAATGGTATGATAATTGCTAGCATGGTGAGGTTGTGTACTACTTGAGAATGAGTGAAGAATAATATTTAAAATTAACTTTGATGGTTATTAAGAATTCAATATTGGAGAAAGGAATAATTTTTTCGTCAAGAAATACTTTGTGGCTGGATATTACTAGCAAAAGTAAGCAACCAAATAGTGAAAAATTTGAAAGCTCAATGTGCTGATTTCAAAGCTAGTTGGCAATTTAGAGAAATAGAAAATTAAAGTCTAAAACTGCTGTGAAGACTGTACCTTGTGAACACAACACAGACATAGATTTTAAGATTAAAATGCTATTCAATGCACATGTTTTTCAAAAGACCCTGTCATTGATCAAAAAGGAAAATGAATTAAAGTCGGGTGAAAGAAAGCCAGAAATCACTTGCAACAGAGAGTTAAGATTTATTTAATGAACATATTCAACATTTGGGAAATAACAGTTATCATAAGCCTCAATAAGATTAGCCAATAATTTTTATTTCTTTAGAATTAAGTTTTTGTTACAATTTGGGACTAGAGGTCCCATTTGACCCAGCTATTCGCATTCTTGATGTCTTCCCAAAAGCATTAAAAGCATCCTACCACAGTGCACAGCTTGAAATAGCTAAATCTTGGAAACAACCAATGGTTGTTCTGAAGTTCTTAGATTAAAGTCAATCACAGAAAAATTTTAATGTGGAAAAATAACAGTTATCTACCAGAACAATGAGATAATGAGTTCATTCTTAGTGAATTGATTTAAAAGCTTATTTACCATACCAGCAAATATGACCAAGTGAATGGCATTAAGTATTGAATTAAGCAAGGTGTGTGAGCAAGACAGAAAATTTGGGGAAATCAATATTAGGAAATGGTTGGAGTCAAAAGAGGGAGAGCAATTTCTAGAATGAGAAAGATTATTTAAATCTATAATCATAAGGAACACGATTCACTACATGAGCTCAAGCGTGGGGAACAGAATAATTCAGAGCAGTCCAATAAGCAAAGTTTCAAGAGCAGGTTTAAAATGTCATTTGCAAGAAGAAAAAAAAACAAAAATAAATTTACAAAGTCTCCCATCTTAAATAAATGAGGAATCTGATTGCAGCCTGGAATCCTGTGTGGATGTCTCAGGCCTTCTGAGGCTTTGGGTAGCAGGCTTTGAGCAGGAAGGCTGCACTCTGAAAGGATTTCAGTGCAGAGCATGCAGAGAGGTCTGTAGCGAAAAAGGTGAAGTCCAACACCGGATCTGTTTTGACCTTCTCTGAGGCCTGGCTGTGTTGTGAGTGCAGGTACTGCTGTATTACAGTGCTGATCCTAGGTGGAAACCTTTCTCAGTGTCCTCTTCAGAGATCTTATCATGGAGAAAGTGAATGTGCTTAGACACTGTGATCTACACTACCATGTAGTGCTTGATGCTTTACCACTCTTACCTCTCCTTCTTTACCCTCTCCGGCCAAGCTTCATGGCATGGCAGAGACCTTTTACCCAGCACTTCCTTGCCAGTGAAATGGTTTCCCCATTGTGCTGATGCCCTTGTCCTCAAACCAGTGCTATTCCCCAGGGAAAATACAACACAAGTGGGATTGGACGTGGGGTGGCTAGAACCCAAAACTGATGGCTCCCCATCTCAGCGCAGAGTCTTTGGAGGAGTTTTCTGGAAGCCTATAGTAAAACATACAAATCCACTAAGGGCTTAGTTTGAATCCAATAGAAGTCAACATGTTCCCCCACTGCAAACTCTGATTAGATGTGGTTACTATTTCTTGCTCTATCAGGAGAGGCCTATTAAACACATAAAGGCTCTCCAGTAACATTTCTTTGGTCTCCCATAATCCTGTAACCTTCCAGGAGCACAAGTCTCTGAATGAATTATTTTGTAGAGTGTCTCTGTAACGAAGGAAAAATGGTGTGCCAGATTTTATATGACATAGATTACAAGTCAAGTGTGTTTTTATGTGGACAATAGGGATACTCTTTCATATTAATTTCCTTCTTTAATGTATACCAAATTTACTAATTACCTGGTTCTAGTGGTATATTTCACTTTTCACAAATGTAGGTATGTTCAAGGACAAGGAGATATTTGTTTATCATTGTGTTTCTTGGTGGCCTATATTTTCTGATAGTGGTGATCAGTAAGATAAAATTGAGTGAAAATACAGCTGTAACAACAGAAACAGCACTTTAAGCCACAGCATAGAATCATGTGCTCATGCCAGCATGGGTATTACTGACAATGTTTCTAAGCTAACTTCTAGAAGACATTGTAAGTCTTTGGCTGTTCTGGAACAAATTCAGCAGATGTACAGGTCTTCCAGATTCAGCTGTCCTTGGATAAATC
Source organism: Chinchilla lanigera (assembly GCF_000276665.1). NCBI lineage: Eukaryota > Metazoa > Chordata > Mammalia > Rodentia > Chinchillidae > Chinchilla > Chinchilla lanigera. The sequence continues at coordinate 2,625,668 of NW_004955488.1, read as the reverse complement.
ATTGGATATGCAAATATATGTACTAGGTTTTTTCTTCCTTGCTCGCTCATTTGGTCTCTCTGTGTTATAAATTTTAAGTCATATTTCCATTAGGTTTTGCATATGAAATAAAATAAATATGCTTATTATATTTTACCAAATGAGAAAAAAAGTAAATTGTCGTATATTTTAAGTAACACATTGGGTGTTCAGAGATTTTTACATTAATAGGTGACTGCAAATAATAAGGAAAAAAGATGTAAAACTTAATATACATTTTCCGTAATGTTTAATGTGCTTTATTCAATACTTTTTCAGGATCGGTGTTTGAGTACTGTTAGCTTTCATGACATGTATTTTAGGAACTTGTAAAATTTAGATCTATTTCTATGTTTTTACTGCTTTAAGTCTTTGAAAACTAATGTGTATATAAGAATATTTATGTACAAAATGGAGAACAGATATGTCTATTGAGATAACAACCTCAATTTAGGCCTGAAACAAATTGTTCTCTAGCTATTTCCTATCCCTTTCTCTACTTAAAATATCCCAAAAAGATACAATAATGTAGAGAAAGTAAAACTGAGATTCGCTGTTAGGTAAGATGTACTCTGTATGTCAGACAAGTCAAGTGATTACTGCTGTGTAGGGTATAAGAATGCATATCCAAATAATAACAAATATGTGCCTCCCTTCATATCTCAAAGCCATTCCAGACCAGATCCCTGCGGAATGCCATTGGTATTTAATAGGATGAACCATGGGGCAACCGAGAGTGAATTTTCAACCTTGGCAATGCCACCGAAGAACATTCTTGTTGCTTGAAGCCAGAAAAGAAGAGTGCATTTGGCAAACTTTATTCTTGGCTTAGACTTGGAGCCCTCTTAGAGCAGAAGGCTCAGCCAGACAAAATCAGAGTTTCTGCCATGGTTGGAGCTTAAGGACGTCAGACATTCCAGGCAAACACCAGGGACCCACGGAGGCGAACTCCTGGCGCCACACCGCCCACTAAAGAGACACTCTCAGACAGAAGGCAGCACACCCTGTGCGCCTGACTATATTTCTCCTTCCAAGGATCTCCCGATGCTGCTGTCTTGTTCTCAGCATCTTTTTGATGTGGTGAAAACGTTTTAAAGACTGTCTAAAACTTTCTCCCCCAGAGATTTAGACTCAGACTCAAACCAATGTCCAACAGAACAACTTTAAAATTGATAATCAAATTACAATTTGATTACAAATTGTACCCAGGATGCACAGGTATTGTTTTTTTTTTCATGAGAACTGAAACAGAAGTTATCATGACTATGAAGAAATCATAGTATTCCAAGATAAAGAAGTAAAATATATATACTTTTTTTTTTGAGACAGGGTCCCACTATGCAGTTTAGGCTGGGCTTGAACTCATTCTGTAGCCCAGGCTGGTCCTGAACTCATAGCGATCCTTCTGCCTCAGACTCCTGAGTGCTGAGATTACAGTTACCCACCACAACACCCAGACTAGATAAACTTTTACTACAAATTTTCAAGATACTGAAGGTTGTGTTTTTGTTTTGCTTTATTTCTTAACAAAGCTACAAAGATTGTAGTAAATTGAATAAACCATATACTGTAGAGGAAGGAGAAGGCCAAGGTCCACTACAGGAAGAAGAAGCAGATCATGAGGCTATAGAAACAGGCTGAAAAGAACATGGAGAAGAAAATCAGCAAGTTCACAGAGGTCCTCAAGACCCACAGACTCCTGGTCTGAGACCAATAAAGACTGTTTCTGCCTCAAAAACAAACAAACAAGCAAACATATACTGTAATAAATTAGGAAATGTATAGTGACCAACTGCATGCTACAAAAAATTGTAATGGTGATGTACATTGTAAGGAAATTGCTTTAGCTTTATACACCAAAAATGTTATAAAATAGATAAAGATGGAAGACATTAAACATAACATGGTAGATGGAATTATAAAACTAAGAGAATTGGGAAAAGAATAACAAAAAATATTTTAATATAAATAATGATGTGTATTAAGAAAAGCTAAGAAAATAAATACAAACTCAATTAAATTCAAAATAATACAACCTTATTTATCCCTATCTCTACATAAAATCAGTACAATAAACATATTGAACATATACTGTATAAAATAATTAATACTTAATATTAGAAATATAGCAAAAGCTTCTTTCCACCCTAAATGCCTACTAATACAAATGCAATTATTTCATTTTACATTAAAATATATTAAATCCCATATATTTCATTTCTGTTAGTAGAAATCCAAATAAAATTTGAGGGTAGATGATTCTTAAAACATACTATAGCTAATGAGGATAAAAATACAATAAACAAAGAATTTAAAGTCTATTACAGTGGTATCAATAAAAAGTAAAAATTTAATTATTACTGTTAGCATTTAGTCAAAAACTATTGAGGTAAGTTAATATTTTAAAATATAAAATTAAGAAAGCAAATGCATACATTTGTTACAAAATTGTGTTGATATTTGATGTTTTTTTTTAATGTTTCGTATCTGATACTCAATAACAGTTAACAGATGAGGATGACTATACAAATCAAGTTAGATATATTTGTCAAACCCCAAATTACCAAAATAATTACTATATAATATGTGTTTTTCAAAGCCTAGGTGAGAGAGAAAGAAGGAGCTTGGTTATTTACTGCTGCATAGCAAACTTCATGATGAAAATGGTGTAATTCATTACGATGCTCAATTATGTAGGTCAGGGGGCTGAGCTGGGGTGGATTATGTCTGTTGCATGACATCTATGTCTGTACACACAGCTATGAGTATGTGACGATCTGGGAACTTGAACAGTTGGAGACTGAGCAGGCGTCTGTCTCTCCTTTTCTTTCTGTCCTCTGTCTCTCTCTGTCTTTCTTTGTCTCTGTCTGTCTGTCTGTCTCTCTTCCTCTCTCTCTCTGTCTCTGTCAGAATCCCTATCTCTCTCTTTTAAAATCTTATCCCCCTGACTACTTTAGATCACCAAATGCATGGCACCCTGAGGCTCCCCAGACTTCTGGAATGGCAAGTCTTGGCTCTGAGAGAAAGGCAGAGGAATTGGCAGTTTTCCTAGTCAGGAATATGAACGATGATTTCACTGTACTATTAGCTACAACAGTAACAAGGGCCCTGTCTCTCTCTGAATGGGAATGGAGCCATGTCTCTTCTTTAACCTGATATGAATCCAAATGGAAGGAGAATTTGGTCCATCAGAGGCCAACAATGTTTTTCAATGTAGCAGCTTACTAAGATATAAAACAAAGTTAATAGGGGTTATGTCACAGAATTGTACAGATTAAAAGTTTATGAGTGTGTTCATTAGCTGTTAACTAAAAAAGTCCTTGATTTTTATATGTTTAAGTATCTTTGCATTTCTTACATTTTTATTAGTAATGTTAGCACATAATATTTGCATTCCTTGTGTGGAAGTCGTACATGTACACATCCCATCTTAACTTATTTTTCATTGCTTTCCCTTCTCCCCCATCCATTGATGCCCTCTGCATTTGAGAATGACCTCTCTCCCTACTTAGTATTTTAAATAATCAATCTATAAAGAGCAAAGCTTGTTTTGGCTCAGCCTCAGGGGTTTGACTGAATGATCAGTCAGCCTTGCTGCTTTGGGAGCTGTGGGGACAAGTGGTGAAGCAAAACTGTTGATCTGATCACCAAGAAGCAAATGGGCTCTATGTAAACAGAATCAAGGGTGCGTATATGCACACACACATGCACAGAGATACGTTTATGAGATAGGGTTACAGCACTGTAGGTGTGAAGACCACAATCTGCACAGGAGAGCCGAACAATTCAGTAGCCACTCTGTCTAAGAAATGGGAAGCCGGAGAAGAAGAGAGACCAAGAATATAGAAACAGTCTAAAACTAAATGTACGGAAGCTCTCTGGGGAATTGCTGGTGTGAGTCCACACTAAATGGCTGAAAACATTAGAATCTGATGTCATAAGCAATGGAAGCCCAGGAGATGTACCTGCACAAACAATCAAGCTTGCAAGAGCAGAAGGATTTCTCTGTCCTTCTCTGTTCACTATGTGTAAGCAGTAAACCTAGTGAATGGTGCCACCCACAATTAGGACAGATCTCTCCCTGCAGTGTGCTGGCCTAGATGGTGTTTCCATCATCTTCAGAAACACCTCCTCAGAGTCACCAAAAGTGGCTTTACTATTCTGCTGAGAATCTCTTAATCCAGTCAACCTGACAATCAGGATTAACCTTCTCAGAGAATGAAAGGGGCCTGGGGTCCATGTCTCCTCAGGATGTCCCCTCAGTGCTTCCAAAACATCCCGTGGCTATACTTTTCAAAAGCATCACCACCTTCAAACAGCAACATACTGGGGCTGGGGATTCAGCTCAGCGGCAAAGCGCCTGCCTGGCAAGCGCAAGGTTGTGAGTTCAATTTCTGGTACCAGAGGAAAAGACAAAAAAACAAAAGATAAAAAAACAAAGAACAACAAATAAACAGCAACATACTGGTGACCAGTACATGGAACTTTTGGGATATTTAAGATTGAAATTATAGTCACCACATAGAGTAAACGTTGAAGAACTTAAGATACAATTTTTACATCAGAAATTTAATTTTGTATTTTACTGAATATTCTGTTGACCTGTATTATTTTCCTAGCCACTGAATCTATTGATGAGCATAATTTCTCTGTTTCTCTCTGTCATACATGTTATTTTGTCTGTTTCTCTCACATAAACATTTCCCAATCTTGATCACAATGTGTGTCACAGAAGCACACATTGAAATGTCAATAAATTATAAAAAATGTTGTACAATAAACAATGATCTTTAGAACAATGCAAAGAAACTACTTATATTTGACTAATAAAATATTTAAAGCAAATGAAATACCTAAATCATTTTGTAAATTTAAAAAATACTGTATCTGAACTAAAAAAATGTTGTCAAACTGCAATGAAAAATGCTTAGGAAACAAATACAGGAATATTTAGTAGCCTATATGTGAAGTGTATTGAGTAAAATAAAACCTCCACTTCCCTGAAAGTAAATGTATCACATAAAGTCTTACCATGACCAAAAAAGATGGAGAAGGAGAAGGGAAAGTAAGAAGAAAGAAAGAAGGGAAGGAGGGAGGGAGAGATGGGGATAGATTAAAATTTCAACTCTTGGGGCTAGGGATTTAGCTGAGCGGCACAGCAGCTGCCTGGTAAGCGTGAGGTCATGAGTTCAATTCCCGGTACTGGAGAAAAACAAAAAATAAATGAATAAATAAATAAATAAATAAAATAAAATTCAACTCTTGAAAATATGAAACAACAATGTATACTTGTCGCATATGGTGTCAAATGCTTAATAACATGGTAAATGTATAAATGGGTTTAATAGATAAGGTTTCTAAATGATTTTGGAAAATATAACAAGGGACATAATACAATATTGTAAATATGACATAAAATATGACTCAGGGAATGTAATAAGCAAAGGTATACTTTTACTGTACTGTGTTATCAAATTTGCAAATGCTATGAAACATGTTTTTTTTTCTAGGATAAATGCAAAATTTCTAGATTATTTTACAGAACTTTTGAGTAGAATGTAATTGTAAAAAGAAGTGTAAAACAAAACCTAAATTTAAAAACTTTACAACTGTTTCATGATAAGTCCTTTTATATAAACAGTCCAATACACAGAAAATGATGGAACTTTCCAATCATTTAATAAATCTTTAAAATGATAATCATTCAAGCTGTAAAATATTTTCACAGGCAGTTATACATACAACGTATTGTCAACATGGAGTACACTATTAAAACACTAAAATTAGTACTGTGTTATGAAATTATCAAATACAATTATGTAACATCTAGAATAAATTTGAAATTGCTAATAATATCTCAGAATCTATGTCTTAAATCCATAATTTCTTCAAATGGGAAGAATTTAAGCATTATTTTTACAAATATTTCACATAAGAGAATTAGTAGATTCAGTGGCACTACTTCTTATCGTATTTGTCCCTATTATCATTAGCAGCTATTCATTGGTCTTTCCAAAATTAATGTCTTTATAGATACAATAAAAGAAATGTATGATCTGTTGTATTTGCACACTGACTATACTGGAGAGCTTATAAGTGAAGGATTCAGTTTGATATTGGGTTCTATGTGGAAAACATATTTATCCCACTTCTCAGCAATTGGCAGCAAAAATGTGGTGCTATAACAATATTTCTGGATTTTATTTCTATTCATTCTGTGATTTGCATGAAAATGATATATTTACAAAATGCAAGGTCATTCTACTAACTGACACATGAAACAATTACACAAATCTCATTCAGCATGAAATAAAACATGATCTAGAAATATAGTGCTGACCTCCACAAGATAAAGGCAATTGATTCTTGTGGGTAAAGTATTTGGGTGGTTATTGTGGTAAATCTGTTTTTGATATCAAAAGGAATTTGAAAGCACAAGGTGTTCCCTTTAGAAAAGCTACAGTAAGCTCTAATTTTTACTATTTCTTTGAAAAGCTAGCATTAGTCCCCAAACTTACTAATTTCACTTTTGTGTATTCTGTGTTTCAGCTTTTTCATTATACTTTTAGTCCTGATTTTTGCAGAAGTAATAATGGAAACTTTCAATGACTATTATTTTAGATTTGTGTATTTTTTTCTTTGTGGACTAATTTGCACACATATTAAAATTCTACCTTATGTTATAATGTAGTGAACAAACAAAATACAGAACTACACAGGTACTGGAGGGTCTGTTCTTGACCTTCTCTTGGATAACATCCAAGTTCATCAACACTTAAATCCTGGATGAGAAGAAAATTATAGTGGTGGTTTCTAAAATCTCTCCATGCTGTGATACTTCAGGAACCACAATATCTTAGCAAGCTGTAAATGCATTTCTGACTCAACTCTTAGGAATACATCATAAATACAATAACCCTCATAAATACAATAACCCTCATAAATACAATAACCCTCATAAATACAATAACCCTCTTTGCAATAACCCTCAACGAATCCACCTACTACTTTGTTGCTGATGAATAGCAATAAATATAAGAATTTAATATTGTTTGCTGTGTATGTTAAGATGAGTGATCTTCCTTTATAGAGCACTAATAGGTTTCTAGTAAGAAAAAAAGGAGAGGAAACATTAAATATAATTTGATTTCTATTAACTCACAAATTACATTATCATATATTTCAATAAAAGAGGAAAATATATAAAAATTGAACTGAGTACAAAGTAAATGGAACAGTTTTTCTATAATGCATTCATCAATTTTCTCAGACCATTAATTGATGAAATGATAAAGGACAAGCCTACAGTTAAATATGTAGAACATTTTTCTAAATTTCTGTAGCATTTTTTTTAAATTATAAGGTATTTATCATTTATTGTCTTTGTCCTTTGGATTTAATAAAAAGGAATTGATAAATAATAGACTAGATACATCTTGTAATGGTTTATATGTAGATGTCTCCCCAAAGCTTCATGGAGTCATAAGTGGGGCTTATCAGAGGTGACTGGATCTAGAGTGTGTGATGCTCTGATTGAGTTAGGATGCAATGCTAAGATTAAGGGTATGAGTGCGACCCACCCTAAAAGTATTTACCCTGGATATAAGAGACAAAAGGAGACTTTTTTTTTCTTGCTTGTTTTGCTGCCTTCTGCCTGCCATGAACGGTTTCTCCTCTGTGATGCTCCTCTGCCCAAACAACCTGACTTGGGGCCAGGTGAGTATGGACTGAAACCTCTACAAACTATGAGCTAAATAAACCTTTATTCCATTTACTTTGACTGTCAGATATTTTGTCTTAACCATGAAAAAAGTAACAAAGACACATGTCTATTATAAAGATGGAAATGTATTTCTCAAATGAAAAACTTTGTAAGCTGATACATAGTTATTTCTATTTATTCTATAAAGTAAAATTTCAAAATACAATTGATGATAAGGGAGTGGGATAAGATTTAATAAATAATGACCCAAAATTGTGCAATATAAATTGAAATATATGAATTCATGCAAAAGATGTATTTCTTTAAAATACAAATGCATAGAACGCAGTCTTTGAAGTTTAAACTTCTGATATTATGCAAATTACAATTATATTAAAAGATTGCAGGGGACAGGGATATAGCTCAGTGGCACAAGTGCCTGCCTGGCAAGCACAAGGTACTGAGTTCAATTCCTGGTCCAAAAAAAAAACAAAGAAAAGAGACTTCTAGAATAAAAGTGCTCTTAATGTGTATATATAAATACCCTTTTGGTCACCACATAATTAAACATCTATGCTCAACACACAAAGAAAATATACAGAAAAGAGGGGCTGGGGATTTAGCTCAGCGGCAAAAGCGCCTGCCTGGCAAGTGCAAGGTCGTGAGTTCGGTTCCCTGTACCAGAGAAAAACAAAAAAAAAAAAAAAAAAGAAAATATACCAAATGAAGTGTATGCTATGATTCATTCCCTTTTTTAATATGGTTTCCAAACTATGTATGACACTTATGGACGTAGAATTAATAGAGCTATCAACAGCAGCCTGTTTTAGGTAAAATTAGGAAATTGCCCCAGTGATTCTCCATTTTTCTTTTACACAGCCTATGCCAACTCATCTGCAGAAATATCCTGCAAATACTATCACTTCCAAGGTTTAGGTACAAATCAGCTGAATATAAATTACAAAGAGATTATTATAGGTGATCCTGACCTAATCAAAGGAACCTTTTAAACAAGGTAAGGAGGTACAAGCCTGCTGCCCCGAGCAAAAACAAATATCCACTTTGTGAATTGCTTCTAGAGGATAAAAGACAGGAATGGGGTCCTTGCTAAGAACTCAGCCTCCTTTAACTGGTAGCTGACTGAACACAAAAACGTAGTTGTACAGCACAAAGAAATGCAAGCTGAATGCATATGAAAGGGTAGCCTGGGCCTCAGATATGTTCGGAGGCTGAGAAACATCTTTATTTTAGCTCTTGTACACCTATTTAGAAAATTTGGCATATGTGTGCCCAGATTTTCCACCCTGGAAGCAAGAGAAAATGTCTTTTATTTCAAGAAACTGAATGTGTAGTAATTTCTAACCTAGCACTGGAAAATCACGAGAAGCTTCTTGATGATAATTGAAAAGCTCAGGTGACTGTTTATGAAATGACTTTGCACAAATAAGTTGTACATTTAGAAGAGAAAAAGTTCTCAGTCTGTATTACTAAGCAGAAATAAGATGATTTGAAAGAAAAATAATAAATAAATAGGTAAATAAATAAACAAATAAATAAATCCAAGCAGACATTTCACAGAGAAGATAAATTTCTTTATTTTTCATTTAATTTTTAAATTTTTTTTTTAATTTTAAGGAGAACAATCAAACAAAAAAGGAATAGCAAAATGCAAACAAAACAAAGCGAGGACATTAAAAATGATACAGGGTTTCAAACCAAATGATAGGGATTAACAGTGGGTGTTGTATTACATATTGTTATCTTCCACAAAGTTGCTCAGACGACCAGAGGTAAGAATGGAAGATTGATCAAACCCTTAAAGAGAATAAGAAAATAATAATTTAAAAAAACATTAGCGACAATACAGAGTTTCACTAGACAGGGTGGTAGGCATTCACCAATCTTTGTTATATTGCATACTGTTGTCTGTGTAAATTTCTTATTAGGAGTTTGTTACATTAAAGAGGGCAGAAAGATTGAGATTTGGAGTAAGTTTAGAGCAGTTCTGCAAAGAATCCTCAGAGATGTAATCTGTAAAAGGAATAAATGTTGAGCAGAAAGTGATCCGGTCTCTGAAGCTTGAACATCAGCTGCTTTGCTTAAGAAATGGTTGTAAAATATTCTCACTGGTGAAGAAAAGAGAAATATCCCTACTGGATAATATTAATGTGAAAGAAATGTAGAAGACAGACAAAGGGAAACATTCAAAGAGAAGAGACTTAGAAGAGCAAAGCAATGAGAAAACTAAATTATGGTTTGTTTTCTAAAGTCTAAATTTTATGAGTAGCTTAACATTGAATTTCTGCACTAACAGTTTTTTAACCTTACCCTGGAAAGTCATGATTATGATCAGGAAAGATTTTTGTGACTCTCAAAAATTGTACATTTACTTAGTGCATATCTTTTTGTCTTTGAGGTATTTTGTAGTTTTCAAGATATATACTTAATTGCAAATTCATACTGACTAACTGTAGATGAATTTTGTTGTTAATCTATAGGACAGAGTGGGGAGCTCATGGAATCTAATGAAAGCAAACATTTTTTCTGATTGTAATTTTGGTTGTCTTCATCTATTAAAAAATATTTCACTTCATATTCTATTGTTAACTACAACAAAAAATCAAGACAGAAAATCAGTTTTAGTGTAAGACATAAATAATTCTCTTTTACCATATTGAAATTAAAGAAAAATATAGTAGGCTATAATTTTTTCTGTGAATAATATTTATTACCTGTTAAAATAATAAAACCAAACACAATTTCAAATTTATTCTTTCACACTAACATTGCAAATCAAGATTTTCAGTGGACCACAAGAAAAAATAAATACTTGTCAAAAGAGAACATTTGCCCAGCAGTTACTACATTTAGTGTTTACAAGAATATTTCTAATTTAAGGTATGATGAAAATTATTACAATTGATAATGTTTATATTACTTACGGTACTTTGCTTACTTATTTTAATGTGTTGTTGAAAGGTGTTACTTTGAGAATTATGGAACTGAAGAAAGTATTACAAAATATAATATCTAAACTAACTTATCGTTCTTATATTTTTCTGCTTGACTATGTTGCTGTGCTTTTCTAAGACAGCATCAGCCATATTGATTACTTTATTTTCAATAACTGGAAGGGCTGCTGCTAGAGTGAAAAAATATATCTATTGCTTTGAAAACAAAATACAGTAAGAAAAGTTCCCAAAGGTTTTTGACAGGGAGAAACATGGGTTTGGTTGTCTTTACTAGGGATTGAAGCTTGGGGTCATCACATTGACCTATGTACCCAGCCCTATTTTATTTATTTAGACACAGGGTCTTGCTACATTTCTCAGGCTGGAGTCAAACTTAGGATACTCCTGCCTAAGCTTTGCTGTGTACTAGCATAGCAATCGTGGAGTGCCATACCTGGCTGCAGTATGGAATTTTAAGGCTTTTACAGTACTTTAGGATGACAAGACACAGCTCAGTAGGCGCAGTTCCTACATAAACGGGATTAAAGTACCTTGGGAGCTACTCTGGTGAGAAGATGGGAAATGGCTCACTCACAGCTCCCTTTTGGGCAGGATGGATTGAAAGCTAAATTGAATGGGAATATGGAATGGTTGGGCCCTCATGGAGTTTCCAGAACACCCTGCTTCCTGTGACTTTTCCATGGTTCTAACAAGGTGGCCAGGCTTTTAAAATCACAGCTCAGCATACTCAAAGGTGCAAATCAGAGTTTCCAGGTCTCTTTCAGAGTAAGCCTCCAAATTGGCTTCATCCCCGCTACCATCTTTTAGTGCTTAGCGCATTCAGGCAGCAGTCCTTTTTCAAAGGGAGAGAACGTGAGCTCCACTTCTCCCTAAGAAGACTGACTGGAGGGCAACTGAGAATGTCCAGTCATCATCAATCAACAAATGCTATATGTTAGTTTTGAAAGACATGAATAAAAAACTTCTAAATGCAAGGGGTCATTTGCAATAATTTAAATGTATAGAGATTTTTTGGAATCAAGGCTACCTAAGTGTGAGTAGTCAAATGGAGGTTTATGACATTTGACCAATATTTTTTTTGTGTTGGAAAGCCTTCAAGGGTACATATAATTCAATGTGTTTGGTAGCATTCTTCCTTACATAGTATTGAGGTATATATATGACTTCTGTGACTCAGTTTGCTCTAACAAATACTGTAGATTGTCTTAGACAACAGGAATTTATCTCTCAGAGCTTTGAATTCTGAAAGTCCAAAATCAATTCTGCAGTCAGCTCAGTGTGTTGAGGGCTCTCTTACTGGGATGGGGGTTCCCCTCTTTCAGATATGCCCTCCAGAGCCTTTGATCAAAGCATATGGTAGAGCAAGAACAAGCTCTCTGGTCTCATTTCATAATCCGATTAGAAGGTCTCCCTTAAATGCTATTACGAAGGCCAAATTCTCATGATCTCATATAAAATCAAAGTATCCTTAGATTTCCATCTCCACAAAGCATAGTTTTCAAAATATAAGTTTTATAAAGACGTAATTTAGTCTATTGTAATAAATATAAAATCCTGATGAGTTGAATCAAACATATCATTTCATTTATATTATAAAGTAGTAGTAAAGAACTTAATATGCAGTATAAGAACCATTGTTGAATTCCTACCATCTTATACGGTGAAGCTCTGTATCAGTTCCAAAGTTTTTCTTTCATTACTTGTTACTGTCTTTTATTGATTGATCAGTCTTATGTTCTTACATCTGGTGGACTGAACACCTTCACTGAAGATAACAGAATGTAATGTAGCAACCTTTGCTAATTCCTATCATTTGCTTTGAGGTCATGTGTCATTTTTGTTATTTTTGTGTTGTTTTGTTTTTCTCTTCATTGTTGTTTTGTTAGGTTTTTTCTCTTTAAAATAAAAAAAGAACTTAATATCCCTGCATTCATTTATATTTATATGGTACTTATGCCCATTTTTTGTTTTGTTTGTCTTTTTGTTTATTTCTGGTACCAGGAATCAAACTCACAACCTTGTGCTTGCCAGGCAGGTGCTGTGCCACTGAGCTAAATCCCCAGCTCCTATATGATACTTATGTATTCAGCTATTTTTTCCCATTTAACCTAATATTTTTACTTAAATACGATTCCTCATCAAAGAGTAAACTGCCTTTAAAACGGAAAGGATCATAGATTGTAAAAGTAGGTTAAAGCATGGAATGTCCCCATAAATGAAAACAACACATAAATATAAATAAAAACCAGAAACCCTGCCAGAGTTTCCCCACCTGTTCCTGTCTTGCAGAAGCAAAATGCAAAGTCAGAACATTGTTGAAATTCAGCCAGTGAATTTCCCCTACCCTAAAGTTTGAGATTTGCCAGCCCTCAAAGTCACATGAGCCAATTCCTTAAATTAAGTCATTCTATATAGAAGTGTATCTGTTGTCCTACTGGATCTATTTTGGAGGTTGTTTGCTTTTTGAGAGGTATGACTTATTACATGTTGGTCCTATTGTCCTATTAAATACAATCATCCAAGGCAATAAAATATTTTACATGCTGATGTATGTTTTTCTCTCATTTTCCACTGACATTTAATGAAGCGAGTAACCAATAGAATTTGTGTGAATCAATACAAATATCTATTAGGTTCTTGAATATTTTAAAACAACAAAATTTAGGTCTCAAATTAAGTATTTCATATGTACATGGCACTTAGAAAAAATAAATTCATCAAATAATCACTTTAAATGTTGGTTTGGGGAAAACAAAAAGTTGGGTTAGAAAAGGAATTTTTAAAAAATTTTTACAAAGTATTTTCAGCACCTGAAATGAATTGATGTTTGCATTTATTGTAATAATAAAAAATTGCTACTGAGCTGTTAAGAATTAAGTTCTACCTCAAGTGCTTTACTCCATAGCAAAACATCTTATACTGAATTATAACATTTCCTTGTATTAGTCCCTCTGTATGTATGAACAAAATAGAGTTTAAAAATAGTAAGTAACATTCTCATTCATGCATCCAATAAAGTTCAAATGAAGGATTCTAACAGATTTTTCAGAGTCCAGGGTTAAACTATTTTTCATCTTGTCTTTTGATATGAATATTTATATGAATGAAGTACAACACTGTGAGGTGTTTTGCCAACTCAAACTAAAAGCTATGAGCTTTGGACGAAGGTTGATCTTTGTTTTTTGGGCTCTGTATACTTTTTCATCCCCTTCTATGAATCAACTGCAGTCACCTCTTTACCAGTTTATTCTACTTTTGCATGTATCTATGGCTCACATATCAAGTTTCCACTATTTGAAAGACAAAAGTTTCTCATGATGGTATTGTGTTAATCTGGAACACACCTCAGAAGCTCATGAGTAACTGTTTTTACTCATAGCTTTTAAAGGCTTGGTTTACTAGCTCGGCAATATTAGAAGGTGGTTAAATCTTTATGAGGTGATGAATTACAGAAAGTGTTCTATTCCAGAGGGACCCGTCCTGGAAGCAAATAATGGGATCCACACCTTCCTTCTTCTGTTTTTCATTTCCCAGCCAGGAGTAGATTTGTTCTGCTCCCTCGTGCATGCTCACCTTCTGCGCATCTGCGGACACTAGCAGTGGGTTCCACCAGCCATGCACTGGAGACCTCTGAGGTTGTGAGCAAACAAACAAGCAAAAAAACCCCCTTCTTTTCTTCTTTCAAAGTTGACTATGTCAGGTATGTGTTACAGTTATGAAAAGCTGACTAAAGCAAATAGTATTAGAAATTTTTTTCTTTGGAAGTAATAGAAACTCAGTTAAAATAAACCTTGTCAAAAAACCAATGCATTGGTTCATCTAAGAGAATTGTGGAATAATTAGAACATCAGGTTTTCTGAACAATGGAAAGTGGATCCTCAAAAGCTACTAAGGTGTTTCATCCTCTCATGTGCCTGTGTTTCTCTTCTTGATTCCTTTTTTCTACTGCAGACCCCTTTCTGTGGGAAGGAAATGGTCACAGAGAGATACAGAAGTTCACATGTCCATCACTGGTAAGGAAGTGGAGGAAATGATACCCTCTATTTGATTTCAGGTAAAATCATATTCTGACCAGGATCTCTTATCTGCTCTGGAGTGTGTGTCCATCCATGACTAACTAAAATTACAAAGACCTGTGACCTGAAAGAAGTATTCTCTCTACTCAAACTACATGGTTTCTTCCCAAAGGAATATGGAGTTTTGCTGATTGAGAAAATAACAGATGACCACTATACTAATTTTTCAGATGGCCTGATGTGGTACTCCTGGCTGGCTCCATGTGATATGAAACACATATGAAATTTTGCCTATATTATATATAGGCAAAATTATTATGGAAAGAAAAGAGGGAAGTCTCTCTCTCTGTCACTTGATGGAGACCCCTAAAACCAGACCTGAGCAGGACTTACATTAATCAATTGGCTTTTCACGTTCACTTGTGAATCTGTCCAAGGCCTAGGCTCCTTATCAGGAAATGGCAGACTCATAGTAAGTGAACCTCTGTGAGCCACTCATCCCTGCTAAAACCTCTAGTGGTGGAAGAAGCCAGAAAGCCTCAAAAGATAAGACAAGATCACAGCCAAGGACACCTGGATCAGGTGTCAACTGGATAAAGACTATAGCCTCAGGCATCTCATTCTTCAGTGGATTAATTTAATACCTTAGTTAGAGAAGTCCTTGAGTGGGTCTACCTGTTCTTGAGTACTCCCTTCCCTTCTTCTGATAACCAAATAAATACAGGCAACCCAGAGAAGGTCTTGGTCTTAGCCCTGAAAGGATTGAGAATTCTGTGAGCGGGTTTTGATCCCCCTGGAGCCCTGAAATCATTCCATTTGCCACTTTTTATTTAGCCTTCGCTGTACCCTCATTCAGGAGATTACAGACCTGATCAGCTGATGATAATGAGGGGATATTATTAAACCCCACACTCAGTGTATGTTACTTATAATGGAAAGGAAACTGATTTTTACTAGACTTCCCACAAAGCCTCCTACTTGGTTTTCTAGTGCATTAGTACTCATAGTTGTATTTTAATAAATGGCTACACCATCATAAAATACAGACTGCCCACTTCCAATCATGTTGTGATATATGCAGTTATTGCTTCAGTAACATGTTCCAAATGAATTATTTTAAAAATTGAATGGAGCACTTCAGAAAAAGTCCCCTTAAAGAAGGACATAAACTAAAAAAAGAAAAAAAAGGAAATTCATCTTTAAAAAGAGTAAACTAATGTGGTTTTATTTAAAGAGTCTCTGATAATCCCAATGATACAACTTGATCTAATTACACATTATAGCATGTAGGGTATGCACTACGCATACAACAAATACATTACAAATATTTAATTCTTTCAAGTTTGATAGGTAACAGTTTTTGGTATTTTTCTCTGAAGAAGTCAGATTGAAGAAATTCTTTTTTTATTGCAATTCCCACAGATATACTTTAACAGTCACTAAAACAGAGATGCATTTGATATCATCCATAAATATGTTGTGGAACAGATAATCTTCCTAGTATTGTTCCTACTTTGCTCATAATCACTTGAGCCAACATGTAATTGAGGACCTGAATCACCACTGTGAAAACCTGGCCGTCAGAACTTGTTGTTATTTGGGACTTTGAAAGGGAAACAATACACATAATTTATAGAATTATTTTATAATAGTCACCCAAAGAATCATATACAGAAAGAGTGCAGGAAGTCTGTCCACACACTAAAGACCGAAGAATCCATCTGAGGGTCTGGATCCCAAAGCAATGTCCTGCATGAGTCCAGCTGAAAACCTAGAGCCCATAATAATGCCCCTCTTGAGTCCAATTGGAGGCCAAGAGTCCATGACAGTGTCTCCTGCAGGTCTGTTTCAAGGATCTGCACTGGGGAGGGCCAAAGGTCAGCAGTGGAAGCTAGAAATTCTGTGCCAGTGGGATGCAGGATCTGTGCCAGCAAGCTGAGGGATCTACATAGGAGCCAGGAAGCGATGCTCAAAGTAAGAGCCAGAGCTCCCTCACAAAGTACCACCACCCCCCTCAGGACAGTGAGGTCCAGAGCCCCTCTGACAATGACAACAGCAGACTTTCCATCAGGAAAGCCAATGTGACAAACCTCTGCAGGAGGCTGAGCAGTGCATCATTTTCACCTCCCTCTGGAGCCAGGAAGCAATGCTCAAAGTGAGGACCAGAACTTCCCCAAAGTGAACGGTGCCTATTCCCAGTGACAATAAGTTCTCATGCTCCTTTGATGATAAGAACAGCCGAGTTCATGACGAAAGCCAGCACGACGAGCTCCTCTAGGAAAACCAACAGCTTCCTAAAGCTTCTAGCAGCTTCTTTTCTTCTCCAGTTCTGCCTGTTATGCTACTGGCAGCAATCCTCAGGTGGACCTCCCACACCCTGCACCCTGCACCACGCTGGTTCATTTCTGCTGGTGTTACAAATTCATCACAAGTTGTCAATCCAGAACACAACTTGAATCAAAATACTATTAAATCAAGTTTTCTCTACACCCATTAAGGTTTCCATATAACCTGTAGTAATAACTGCATCAGAAAACCCCAAAATGTCTATTTTAAGTAATCCAGTTTCTGCTATATCATCCAAAGTGATCCAGTTGCAATGTACAAGTCTCAATAGCTTCCTTATATACGCTATCAAGCAGTTGTAAGGAAAATAAGGTGCTGGGCTGGGGATGTAGCTTAGAGGCATAAGCACTTGCCTGGAAAGCCTGAGGTCATGAATTTGATCCCTGGTACCAAGAAAAAAGAAAAAAAAATTGAAAGAAAATAAATAGTTCTTGGAGTTCAGTATCAAATGAAATTTTTCTGTAACAGCTAATCAGACCTTTGGTCTACTTCTTATTGAGACTCTTTCTAGTTCAATACAATGAAAACCATGCATGATAACATAGAACCTTTGCTTTTGCTTCATCATATACATTTTATGATGCAATTCAATAAATACAGACCGTAATGAACTACAGAAATTGTTATAAAACTTCATCTGTGTAGTCTCCTTAATAATATCTTTCCACTTATGGTTAAATAAAGCATTGTTAATCTGTGATTGTCTGGATTGTTTGGCTTTACTTGAGATTCTTTTGCTCACTGGTCATGTTTCATCCTATTCTTATTTCACTTAAGTTTGTGAAGAATTACCTTCTAACAGAAACCACAAACAGACAATAAAGTCCCTCTTCTCTTTCACCAATTCAGAGTTATAATTTGTTTACCAATGATATCATTGTTTAGAAGGCACCAGTTTTCTCCAGTGCAATCTCAAACATAGATTTTCTAACTAATTTGTGATTTTTCCCTCACTGTATTTTGCTGCAAGATATTTCTACATACTTTCTAAATGTGACTTTCTGAAGATGGTTGACATAATTTGCTTATTTATGCATCTGAACATAGATGACAGAACATGAGCTGAGGTCAGCACCTTGGGAAATGTGACTCGATTGCCCCACTTGTGGTTGAGACCATACTTTTCTCAAAGCTTTCAGTTCTCAGCAATCTTGAAGAAAGCCAGATCCTATGATTTTAGGAAGAGCAAAGGTTCAGGCAAGAGTTTGGTCCACAGTGGAGATAGAAAAGAAAATCTGATGTGAATAATGTAAAGTAGGTCTATGTGATCGTGTGTGTGTGTGTGTGTGTGTGTGTGTGTGTGTGTGTGTGTATAGTATCAAAGTTTGGACAGTAATGTAAGAAAAATAGTATTGTGTTTTACTAAATATTCTCAGCTAAAACAGAAAATGTACGGGGGAGGAGGAGAGCAAACCATGTTATTGAACAGAAATTATTTAAAAACTAAAACTAATATTTGTGAGTGCTGCATTTATAAAAAATATAATATCTTTGATAAAGATATTATAAAAAGGCAGTGAAAGAACAGTTCGCACTTTGAAAGCACACACTTAACAGTTTTCAACTGCTTATCAGCACCAACAACATTCTAATTGCTTTTCTTGTAACATTTAATTCAGTCTTTACACACATTGTAGGGAGGTGTTATTGTGATGTGATTTTTCACTGAGGACAGTGTCATGCAGATGACATATTGATTCTATCAAACAAGACATGACTAAGCAATTATAGCTCTGTAATTTGGGCATAGCCTGTCTACTTAAGATCCTCTACTTTCCATCCTTGTGCTGAATTTTCTTCATCCCTTAGATGCACACCCTTTATAAGACACCACCGGAAGAATTTTACTCATATTTGTCTTAACTGAGAGCAAGGACAGTATTTCTATGGTAGTTTAAAGATAAATTCCACCATAAACTCTCCGTGTTTTCTTCTAAATTTTCACACGGTATCTCTTTCCTCTATTCATTCTTTCTTGCTTATGCCTGAGAAATCCAGTGTAAACAAGTGACACGTACTAACTAGATGTCTGTCTCTTCAGGAAATGTAGAGATGAATGCTTCATATCAAACAAACATCAACTACAGATGAGATACTTAGATTCAAAGGCTGCCTCAAATTTCCCCTGCAAGTTAAGAAGGCTTGCACAGTGGATTACCTGTCAGTGCCCCTTGCACAGGATAATATCTTATGTGGCTGGTATCAACAGCTAGCAAAATTTGGCTGTTCTTAGGATTACACCTTGAGACACATGTAACACTAACTGACAAACAGTAGCCTGGGAGCCCACAGGTGTAATTATGAGTGGTCATTGACCTTCCCTAGCAGCTGGCTTCTGGATTTGGTTGGTACCTTGTCTTCTATCTGTTTTCCAGTACAGTAGCCAAACCATGTCAAAGAGCAAATGTGACTCTTCACCACTTTCCTTATGGAATATTACTTTTTATAGTATTATCATTTTACTTTAATGCTATTTCTTTGTTACAGGTATTTGTGTAGATGTCACTACAATAGTGCTGTACTGATTTTTGTTCCTCCAGTGCATTTACACCTTTATGAAGCATGATCTGAACACATACTGTCTCTAAGTTATCATTTGGCCCATTTTCTAGCATGTATAAGAACTAATAATACAAATTTAAGGCTTTTCAGATTATAACTCTGAATAGTATATTTCCTGAATTAAGTAATTTTAGTTATTAAGAATATATATAAATCTTAGGTAAATGCAGATTCCTTTTACACTTCCAATGAAATCCCTCAAATCAGTACACGCTTTAAACAACTTTTAGTATGTGCTTAAAGCATGTATTTATCAAACTGCATATAGCACAATGTGGTTCTCCCTGGAAAAGATTTTGAGGAACTAAGTTTCTCAGACTATAAAATTTCTTACAAAATTCCTCAGTATAAACTTCACTGTAAAATATTCGCTGTGTCCCACACCTAAAGGAATATTAATGAGAATATTAAGCTAAATTAATTGCTACACCCACTTCTGTGACATCGGTCTGCATGATTAGTGTGGATGTTACCACCAGTCCTCATCAAAAAGTTTCAAATAGTTGCCACATAATACTTGTTTTGAAAAGTTTACACATGGGAACCTGATAGAATTTTATTTAAGAAATTATTTAGAAAAAAAAATAAACCTCTTTTCCTTAAATCTTTAAGAGCAAAACATGATTGATAGTGTTTTTGAGAAAAAAAAATGAAGTATCCTACTATATTACTCATTTGATATAATTTGACTTTTTGGAAAATAGGGTAAAATAATGATATCACCTATGAAAATTTACTCTATCATTCTATATGTGTATGATAGCAATAATATGCAACCTATTTACTATTTTTAAGTGAAAGAGAAAATAAATGCTTGATAGATAAAGTTATCTGACTTTTCCTGGAGAAAGAAAGTGAAGTAGAAAAAGATAAGGAAAAATAAAATTGTGTAAATGTGAGCATGGATGCAATCATAGAGACATTTCTCACTTTGGCACCAATAAAGATAATTTATGGGATCTTCTCCATTTATACTGAAAAATAAGCACTTAAATTTTTTACTATGTAATTAATATAAGTAGGTACAGTATTTCCTAACCACAAGGAATTAAACTGTAAAACATTTTCACCCTTACAACAATCTATGTCCTTTTTCCATGTGAAATTAACCCTAACATGCTTGTCAACTGCCTAAAATGATGATTCACTGAGAATCTTAGATTATCCTTTCCTGTCTTCAGGATGAACTCTTTCTGAGGCAATATTTTACAAATTCTCTCAAAAGGCTCTTTTCTAAAATAGTTTCTCAATTTCTTTCTTTCTTATACTAAATGAAATACTTTAAATTTGTTGAAAAAATTACAGTTAGATATAACAAGCAATCATATGAGCATGCCTACATAATATTACATGGATAGAATGCAAAGTAAATCAATGATACAAGGCAACCTCAGTCTGGAAAACAAAATCCATTTACTTTACTTACAGTAATTTTTGCTCATTTTCTATTAAGAATTTAAGACCCACAGCCTCAATGTATCTCATAATTTTCACCATATAAGTAAATAGCAATATTTATCTCCAGCTAATTATCCTATCTTTTGATTTTCTTATTTCCTTACAACATTTTTTTGGAAACATAATCACGTCCTTTTCTACAACTTGGTTGTGTCTCTGCTTCTCTGCCATTTCAATGTCTGTTATATACTACCTTCCTGTAATATAGCTTTGTGTAAGTATAATTCCATATTTGCTTGCCTGGTAAAAAAAATACGGAGATGTAAGAAATTGTCATTCACTTCACAGGTACTTTGGGGCAGGTTGTGACTAAGAGGAAATTTGCACTAGGGTTGTAATGGAAATTCTCCGGGCAGAGATCCTGAAGAAGGAACAACTTTGTGCATTCGTCATTCAAGTGCAAAGAAGGACTGGAAAAGAGAGAACACACACACACACACACACACACACACACACACACACACAAACCCCAACCAGCCAGAAAGCCTGGAACAGAATTTAATCAAGGATGGTAGATAGAACGAAGTATTTAATCAAGGATGGTAGGTAGAACGAAGAATAAGAATATAAAGCCCATAGTTTTCTAATGTAGATGATAATCCAGAAGAACTCACAAGCACAGTCCAACAACTGACCCAATTTTTGTGTGTGTGTGTCTGTTATTTTTCAGAATTCTAACTACGTGTTGAAGATATGGTTGTAAGAGAAGGAAAACAAAAATAACGAATCCAATGAGAAGCTGTTACAATCTGAAAGGAGAGGTTAATAATTAGTACGTAGCTCTCATAAATCATGAATAAATGAATTTGAGCAAATTCGACAACATGGAAGTAGAACACAGGTCCTAACATTTGGAGAACTAGGCTCAGTAAAATGGACGGAAGTACAATGAAATGTATTGTGCAGTGGCTATCCTTTTCTAGGCACTGTGCTGAGAGCTGCGTATGTTACAACCCCTAACCCTCTCAATCAATCCATAAATAATCTCTAGCTCCTCTTTGAAAACAGGATGACTCTGACTGAAATTAGGCATACGATCTTGGATTTTAAAACGCTTTTAAAAGCTGCTAATGAGATTTATTTCAAAGCATTGTCTGACAGAAAGATATAGCAAATATAAATGAATGCAAATCTTATCCACAAGAAGGCATAATACGCATTAGAATGAAGAAAGATCTGATCAGTTCATAGATGATTGCTAAAGAGTACATTTTTAAAAGCACTTATTAGTAATGCATACATGGAAGCATTGTCGAGCATGATCGGGAACAATGCGTGAATTATTTTGTGGTTTGACCTCCTACATCTTCTCTTAACACTTTAATGAAAGATGTAGCCACACGTTGATAGAAATCCTTTAGTCCCTGAAGCTGGCGGGGAGAGAGCGCAGGGGGGTTGAACCAAGTAATCAGGAGGACACTCTGTGACTAATGAGTTTTCCAGGTAGAGGGAGCCCTTTAATATGGGACAGGACAGCCGATTCCTCCTCTTCCTAATTTGGTGACTGGAAAAAATAACTTCATATAGTTACTATTGAGAGTCATACATAATCTTATAATTCTCTTAAAGTATGAACGAATGGATTTAATAGGAAACATATTATGCAGATATTTTTTGAGTCAGTCTTTATGAATTTTACTCTATTGCACTTAAAGGCTACAAAGATAAATATTTTCGCTTGAGTTTTTTTTTTTTAATTACCATCGATTCATACTTTGAACAAAATTTACAATTTCTACATTTTTCTGAAACTTTTGTCCAAATAATTGTTCATTACAGCAGCTTTGGAAAGTTTCATAGTTGCTTAAAATTGTAATTTAAGGATCTCATATTACCATTTTGCATTACATATTGAACATCATATTCCTTTATTTTTTGAATGTTATATTGAGTTTTTATTGGTGATTCTAAGTATATGTGTTTATAACATTTAAAGGGTGAGAGGTGAATTTAGCGTATTAAAAGTTTTATAGCACCTGTTCAGAAAGGATTATATACTATGTAAATTATTCCTGTCATACACATCCAGTTTTCAGTGTCTTTTCAACTGAGAAGAACCCTATTCAGACGCTTCTCCTCCTGAGGTGGTTCATCCTGAGCAAGCTTTGCTTTCAGTTTTTTATTTTCTTCTATCGTAGCTCCATGCTTCTCTTTCATTTCTGCTAATTCGAGGTGAAGCAGGTCAATTTCTGGATTTTCTGAGGTAGCAGTTCCTAAGTGATGCTTTAAAAAATCCAAAGCACTGTTAGGCTTCTCTGGTTTTTCATGTAAGACTGCCAACACCTTGCTCAACGTGTCCAGCACCCTGGAGTTCTGCAATTACCTCCGGAACTACTCTCGCTTCTAGTTCGCTCCTTTGTAATGGGCCGTAGTGACAAGGGCAACGGCGTAGCTGGCCTGTATTCCTTAAATAATATTTACACTTGTAGTCTAGCCTAAGTTTACAAACATTTTATCTGTGGTGTCATATCATGAAAGACGTTTTAATATACTTTTCTTTCTAAAAGTAGAATACTAAATTTAGGGTACAATATTTTCCAAAAAGAGAACTCTGACAAAAAATGCAGATGGGAAATGAATTTTCATGATCGTAAAAGCTACTGTTTTGACAACTAGGATTTATATTTACCATGACTTTAAAAAAATGAATATTACTATCTTGGCAATTTATAATATTTAGCAGTGTTCTTACAGTCTGACAAATTCTATATGATTTTTTAAAAGATCCAGAAAAGGTTGCCAATAAATTTGTAATTTATTTAAGTTATGGAGTGCACATATATGATCTGAATCAGGTAATTCTCAAGACCTCATATAATAATACATCATTAATTATCATTAAATATTTTGCTAATTGTTGTTTTGGTCTTGCCTATTCTTGAATGAAATATAAAATTTTCCAATTTCTAATAGTAGCAACAATAATTAACACCTTCATATTGTTGGTAATTAAGCATAAAAATAACACAATGTAAATATGAGGGGTGTGTGTGTGTGTGTGTGTGTGTGTGTATGCATATTTGTATGTATGCCTCCACCGTATGGAGAAAACATTTTGGGATATTTTAATGCATTTCTCCCCAATTTTCTTCCCAAACAAATGTAGAATTTTTCCTTTAATGTCAAATATTCTTTCAAAGTTAGAGGTCCAACAAATAAAATACTACTCATATAGCTAACCCTATATATCATTTTATCCTATGCATTTGATTGCAATATATTATACATGATTTTTAACTAAAATTTCGAGTAAATTTTTAATGTTTTCTTTGCATAGACTACTAAATGAATATTTTAACTATATTGATGGCGTTCTCTTAGACAAAATTATTAACTCCAAGGAAATAAATATTTGAAGTCTGTTAAAAAATTGCTTACAAAAAGCTTCACAAAAGATTTATGTCATTCACACATACTTTAAGAGATAACAAGATAGCTCCACAGGACATTGAGCACTATTGCATAAAGTATTTTTTTGCGTATTTAACATGACATCAAATGATCCCAGGTAATCAATTGCTGAAATCTTTAAACTTATTTTATCATGTTATGTTAAAATAGTTGTTTATTATACATTAAATCTGCCTCAATTTCTTGTCTATGACCCATTTCTAATATTATGTGAACATGGAAATCTTCTTTTGCTTAATGAGTAATTTCTATACACACTTTGTATATTGGCCATCCTAATTGGTCATTAATTTCAAATACTCTACTTTCAGAATCATTGCACTGCTTTTAAAATTTATATAATGTTGATATTCTAATATTTTAAATTTTGTAATACAAAATTTAACATTTTCACTTCCTGTTTGTTTCATTGTTTCTCCACATAGGAGATAATTTTTTCTTTTTGAGTATTAGATTAAAATATATGCAGCTTTTATTCACACCACTCTATTATCTTATTCCTTAAATGAAGTTTATCTTCAAATTCTCTATTTAAGCCCTACTTGTCTTTTTTTTGTTGTTTGTTTTTTTGGGGTTTTTTTCCTGTACAGGGAATTGAACTCACAACTTGTGCTTGCCAGGCAGGCCCTGTGCCGCTGAGCTAAGTCCCCAGCCCCCTACTTGTCTTATTTTGAAAGTACATCCTTAACTCTTTTTAAATTAGTTAATCTCATTATATCATTTTCACTGATTTTCCATCTTAACTATTTCAAGTTTTCAAGTACTTTCCAGCTATCTATTATATTTTATTTTGTTGTTTTAAACTTTTCTGCTTAGGATTTTGAAGTTTTTGTTTTATTTTATTTTTGGAGATGAGATGTATGTTTATACATTGTAAGAATGTATAAAATGTACTTTGTAAAGATTAATCATCTATTGTTTTTAACTGAAATGTTGTACAGCATATAAATTAAATCACAACTCTCTGGCAAGCAGTACAAGGAAGACTCTTTAAGACCTTAGGCTAGAAAAGCAACAGATAGGATGGGAAAAGCTTTTTGCATTATGGCTAGGATACAGGTAAAGGAGAACCAGAATTTCTAATTTGATATTTTCATTCTGAATATTAGATTAAATTATATGCAGTATTTATTCACACTGCACTTTGTTATCTTATTCCTTAAATGCAGTGTATCTTGAAATTCCCTATTTAAATCCTCTCCAAATCCCTGCAGTCTAGAACACAGTGAGCTATACTGGAAAGATTTGGGCCGGAAGTTGCGGAATGTCAGAAAATGGAAGAGCAATAGAGAAGGTGGTTCTGTGTTCCTTAAATGTCTTGTATAAAAAATTCATCCTATTCCCCTAAATTGCTTCTAAGTGTAGATTTCCCGTGGAAAGGATACTGAATTTTGTATCTTGTTTGTATTTAGTCTCCTTTTAAAGCAAAATCTTAACTGATATTTATTGTGTGTATTTGTCTATTATATTGAAATGTTTTTTTAACTTCTTTATATTTTCATATTCTGTAGAAAAACTTAGTTACCAACTTTATATACCTAAAAGTGAAAATACTAAGTATATGCAACAATTGCATAATTTCATACATAATTATAAATTGTTCTCCAAAATAGGAAGTGATTTTAAACTCAGTGTAAATGAATATGGTATATATGGATACATCTCTAGATAATCTTCTGGTATTAAGGTTGTTATTTCAATATTAATGTTGTTATTTCATTTTGATTTTAAATATAATTGTAAAAGCATAGCAATCATCATCACTATTTTTACCCTATATTAATTTTTGTCAGAGTTACAGATTTTTTCTATATTCTTCTGCATCCATTCCTTCATCAAAGTCTTCTATCTAGAATGATGTTCCTTCTACCCAAAGAACACCCCTTTGTGTTTTACTTTTCCCTTTTCTCTTTTTTAGGTGTTTTGGTAACATTTTTCACATATTTTTGTATCCAGAAATTGGATATTGTCTCTTAACCCTCAAGGAATATTTGTATAAGTAAGAATTCTGATTCGATAATTATTTGAAGAACTTTAATCACATCATCCCTCTCTATTCTGGTTTCCATTATATCTACTTTTGTTCCTCCACGAGATGAGCTGAATTCAGTCTAGTTCAGCACCAGCTTTTAAGGTGTGCTGCTGCTCCACATCACACTTCTACAGTCTGTGATATTAGTTCCTAGAATTCACAAGGCACATTTCTACCTGACCAGCTAGTTGAACACTAATATCTGCCAAGAAGGGGCAACAGAAGGTAATCACAAGCTGGAGGAGAGAGAAGTCTTTGCTTGCAAACTTCTTCCCTTTTGCCTTTTACAGATTTGAAAAATGTCTTCTCCATATTTATAATAACATAAATATATTATATAATATTACATGTTCATAAAGATTTCACTACCTATACTTATTTATTTCTTCCATATTTTCCTTTCACCAAATAACAAGTCTGTTTATAACCTTATTTTTCAAACCCTAATTACACCTTATTTCTGTATATTATGCAAATAAAATACTACTTAACCAGTTTTCTATCACGAAGCTTTCAATTTTCTCTGGATAATTATTTTATTAAATCTTATAATCATTTTAAAATTTAATATGGCATTTTCCTGCCCTATAATGCACCGTGTTGAGCAATTTATAGGAGCATTTATAGGATCCTCTTGTTAACAACATAAAATTCTGGAAAAGAAATCAGTTTTCATTTTTTACTAATGCAGAGGAACAGAATCTGAGTACTTCGATAGTTTTCTTAGGTTCCCATATTAAGTAACTGATTTACTTTTAGGTCACAGACGCTAAACTATCTCAGTAGCATTTTTATCAAATCATTTCTGTTTGCTTTTTGGTTATTTGTCTGCTCATTTTATTGTTTTGGTTTGCAGCATTTTTCTATTTGCTATATTTCCTGAGAAAGTCCGCAGTTTCCATTTGAGGGTAGAGAGTTTTTCTAGCCTTCTGGTTATGGTTTTAGTGTGATTTCTTTTCTACAAATACACCTGGGCCAGTCATCTACTTTCACACAAACTGATGGACTTACCTCCTTGCAGTAGTTAGCTCAAACTGATTATCGATTCAAGCAAGACATACCAATCTGGATAATTTAGAACTATTTTTGATAATTTTTTTCTATTCTGAAAGGCACTTTTATGGCAAATATGGGTTTAGATCTAAGTGTATGTGATGTAGAATTGCTGTTGTCATACTGGGGCCATATGCAGACCCAAAATAAAACCAAGACACAGAGACCAGCAAAACTGATCCAAGACAAAGAAACAAATCTACCTATGAAGGTGAAGGTAACATTCAGAATCCATTCATTCTCAAAGTGAATTGTCCCTACGTAAAATTCCTTTTACAGTAGGCTATTGATGTTCAATTTTTAAAGTCAAAATTCTTCTTTGAGACATTCAAAAGTATAGTAAGTAGAGTTTCCTTTTTTAAAAATATTTTGACCAATTTTGCATGCTTGTATTTGGTAATCTGATCAATTTATGTGACGACAACAATTTGCAGTATAGTATCCATTGGTGAATTCTTACAATCCTGCCTAGTGACACTATATATTGTCTCTAATGTTCTTTTAAATTATTATTTTCTTATTCCCTTTAATGATTTGATCAATCTTCTATTCTTACATCTGGTAAGCTGAGCAACTTCATTGAAGATAACAATATGTAATATAACAACCGCTGTTAATCCCTATCATTTGGTTTGAAACCCCGAATCATTTTTATTTATTTTTTTTTTTGGAGGGGGTTCTTTTTTGGTTTTTCTCCAGTACCAGGAACTGAACTCACGACCTTGTGCTTGCCAGGCAAGCGCTTTTGCCACTGAGCTAAATCCCCAGGCCCCTCCCCCTGAATCATTTTTAATGTCCTTGCTTTGTGTTGTTTGTAATTTGCTATTGTTCTTTTTTTTCTACTATTTTCTTTAAAATAAAAATTTACAAGGATAGTAAGTACTTTGGGTAAAGTAGTCATTACTAATATTTACAGCAATCATTAGCTAGCCTCTATTATTATGTCCACTTAACAGAAAAAGAAAAATAAGGCACCAAGTATTCATATAACTTTCTTTATATAGAGTCCAGACACACGGTAAAGTTGTGAATATATCTGAATCAGAGGCAATGAAGATTCTGTCTTTCATCACTGCTGTATTTTTTTTGAGCATTGACTTGAAATTCTGTTCTTATCAATCACAAATGTCTTTATTTATATAAGGAATTATCTTTTATTTTTATTTTATTTTATTTTTTTGTCTTTTTGAGACAGGGTCTCTTATGCAGTTCAGGCTGGCCTTGAGCTCACTTTGTAGCCCAGGCTGGTCTCGAACTCACAACTGTCCTGCTGTCTCAGCCTCCCAAATGCTGGGATTACAGACATGCATTACATGCCCGCATCTAGGAATTATCACTACTTTCTTTTATAATCTGTTTTATTGTTTTGATCTACCCCATTTCAGTTCATCCTCCCTTATGAATGTCAAAATGAAAGGAGAAATTTAGTCTACATTTGTTTTATTCAGATCCTCAACGTGATTTCAGCCACATCATTCATGATGCTCAGGATAATATTGGGGTCAAATAACAGCTAATAAGAGAATATGTTATATTCATCATTGTCAGGATGTTTTGTGCAGTGACTTTCTGTGGATATAGTACAATCATTATAATCACTAGCAACTTAGTCCAGAATTTGCATTTCACCAAATACACCCTTATCCTATCAGCAGCTAATTACCTTGCTGAAGTTCTGTTTCGATGTGCAAAATGAGATGAACTTGTTGCTGATAATTGTAAGGTGTTTAATAACTGTAGAGTCAATTCCTTTATATATATTTTATTTTCACATATAATGATTTAGTTGATCAGTGTACACATTAAAAGCTAAATACTTTAAATGGAGAAAAGCATTATTTTTGGTACAAAGAATTGGAAGGTACTAAAAATTCTCACAGGGTAGTTTTCTTTTACTTACAAGTGTATTCATTGCAAAACTTTTAACATGAACCTTTAAAAATACAAAGGAATAAAAGATGCAGTCTGAACGGAATGCAAGAAAACATTTTCTTGTGTGATAATAGGGCAATATAACTGCAATTCGCTTTGCAGAAAAGGATAGCATTGTCCTGCCAAAGAAATAAGACTCCGTGTTTTTTGATAGGAACTATAAAATGTTACATTATTCTATTCGAAATTGAACCATTTAGAAAACCTGCTACTGCAGAATCACACGTTTTTTTCCCGTTAAAAACATGTCTTGTATATCCCGGAATACTATTATTGGAAACAATAAAATATACTATTGTGAGATCAATGAGGGTGAGATGACTATATTCTTATAAGCTAAAAAAGACCATCAGTATGATAATTAGAGCATGTTAATTACTCTCCACCAGTAACAAAAATGCAAATGATATACAGCAGGAAATTCACAGCAGTTACTGCTCAATATTGCATGACTTTTCCATTAAGAATAATATGAGAAGTTGTTAAATTATAGAAAATGAGAATAATGAGGCTAGAATATTAAAGGGTTTTATGTTTCCGGCTGTCTGTGGAGGGATCATTAGGAATGTTTCCGCCCAACTGCTGCATTCCGTGTGGGCTCAGCAAACTTGTTGAGTACAATGGTGAGACCTTCAGGCTGGCTTTTTTCACAGGACAGAGCAAGACTGGATGTTCTGGCTCAGCTAGAAGCAATTCAGTAACCTTTTCTGAATAATACATCCGCCAAAGCCTGCTAGCACCGTTTCACACTTTCCTTTAAAAACGCTGAACTAATGGATGAATGAGTGTAATTTAGCGCAGTCCCGGCACATTCTGAAGAGCAGGAGAAAGCCTTTATAATTAGAAATCATTTTTAGAGAAAGGAAAATTATTGTGTGATAAAAACACAGATGAAATAGAAATATGGTAGGAATTCTTCTTTAAAAACATTCTTAACTTCTTCAGATGATCGGAAAAGAGTCATATCAAGTTTCTTTCCTAAAGTTTTCATAGGAAAAGAAACTTCATTAAAGTAGAGCCCCTACTTTGCCGTGATCCCCATAGAACTGCTTGTCAGATGTGGCACAAATGCAGCAGAAGTAACACCTAGAAAATTCGTTATTAAATGTATATTTGAAAAAATATTCAATTACAAAATATGCTGTACCTGGCAATAGCAAGGTTCTGAGTTTGATCCTCTCTCTCTATATATATACATATATATATACGTATATATGTGCATATATACGTATATATATAATTTTTATATATACATATTATATATATGCTGTAAATTTTCTGGGATACCATCTGCTTCCATAGAGAAAATCATACTAATTTATTCAGGCCAGTGGCACACAATTTATTGCACTAGTAATCTGCAATAAAATTCAAACTATTGTTCCAGGGGAAATGTAGAAAGGACACGGCAGAAAGAGTATATTTTAATTTTTATTTCCTTAGAAATTTAAGCAAATAATACTAATTTATCTTGGTTTGGTGTTAAAACACATACACAGATTATAAAATTTGGCATTATTTATCCACTTGATTTTGTGATGTTCTTAATCTAAGATCATGTGTTTTAGGATTTTCTAAAAATTTCAATGAGAGGAAGGTGTGCTGGCGCAGGCCTGTAATCCCAGCACTCGGGAGGCTGAGGCAGGAGGATTATTGCGAGTTCTACACTAGCCTGGACTACAAAGTGAGCTCAAGGCCAGCCTAAACTGCATAGTGAGACCCTGTCTCAAAAAGACAAAAAAAAAAAAACAAAAATCAATGAGAAATGAATGCACATCCGAAGTATTCAATGTACACCTTATCCTACTTAAATAATAGATGAATTTCCATCTGTAGGTTACAATTGAAGTTTATATTTACATATCCTTTGGGAACTCCAGTTCTTCTGTGAAAATATTTCTGCTTTGCTCAAATATAGGCTACTTGTCCCAATGAAACATTATCACAAAACCAACCCTTGCTTTATTTTCCTCTAAATAACTATTTGTGACAGCCTGCACTTATGATTTCATGTGTGCAAGGACAGTTTAAATGTATCCTAGTGAGAACTACATCACTAAAATTATTCCAAAACAGAATTATTGGCATAAATAGACATATCATAGCTAAATGCAAGCTGTTACTAATTACATGTAAGCAAG
This sequence comes from Chinchilla lanigera, assembly GCF_000276665.1. Taxonomy (NCBI): domain Eukaryota; kingdom Metazoa; phylum Chordata; class Mammalia; order Rodentia; family Chinchillidae; genus Chinchilla; species Chinchilla lanigera. Next base: position 2,594,025 of record NW_004955488.1, on the reverse strand, counting down.
CCTAGCTGTCTCTTGTATAATATCATTGCGCTCCAAGTAGGTAATTCATTCCTTTGCAAATATATCTGAAGCAACCCTCAAAATGATTATGTTGCATTAAATATACATTTTATTGCTTAGAGCCTTGTTATTGTGTTGTATTTTTTCTACTATACTGGTTTTAAAAACATTTCCTCTGAAATTAATATCATAGCATTCCTATCCTTTAGAATCTATGCCAGCTTTTTTTATTAAAATATAAACAGGATCCTGAAAATGTCATATTCTCCCTAAGCTTTTCCTCTGTCCATTCTACTTCTAGATTTCTTGTCTTGCACTCAACACACAGGAAGCAGTGTGACAGATTTCATTGCAAAAGAATTAGATATAAAAATATCACATCTTTTTTATCCATTCCTTGGTTGATGGGCATTTGGGTTGTTTCCAAGATTCAGTTATTACAAAATGTGCTGCTATAAACATGGGAGTATTACTCAACTATACAGAAAGAGAAACTTGAAGCTTTTATAGGTAAATGGTGCAACTAGAGTCCATATTCGTAAGTGAAATAAATCAGACTCACATGTGTAAGCATTGTACTGTTTCCCTAGGGTAAGAACCTGAAAGAGTAAACATGACCCAAAAGGTACAATAGATATTGTGAAAGGGAAAGAAACTGCTCAAAAGAAAAGAACAACTGGGATGGGGGAAAGGAGAAAAGAAAAGCTAGTATAATATAATATAATGTAACATAATATAATATAACAATATATATATTATATTATGTTACATTATATTATATTAGCTAGCTAAGATAAGAGCTAAGCTAAGCTAAGATAATTGTACTGTTAATTTCTACTATTTCATTCCAGGGACAGTTAGTGTTTATATTAGTTGATCAATTTTACTCACTTATATCTGTAATCTGAGCAACTACTTTGACGATAACAACATGCAATATAATAATCATTGTTAATTTCCCACCAAGTGGTTTTGAAATTCTGTATCATTTTTGTTGTTGTTTAAATTCTCTTTAAATTGAATGAATAAATATTGAAAAAACAGAATTAAATAGACACAGTGGTAGGAGACCTCATGACAACTGCTGCTTGAGTTCAGACCTCAGTGCATGCTGTTACGACCTGCACATACACTGATCAAACGCAAAATGAAGGAGGGTGTGGACACTCCCAGCACGCATTTTTATGATTATTTTTTTAAACATTGAATTGTTGCAGTAGATGAGGGTTCAGGATCAGATGTACTCTCGAGAGAAGCACCTCAGATAAAACATAGAATTGTAAAAGGCAACAATACTGCAATAACAGCAGAGTCTGTTAGCTCTGGAAGTATCTCAACTCTACAGTTAAATACAAACTATCAGTCTAGGTATTCGTGATAGCTTCAGGTGACAAGAAGGACAGACGTGGAATGTTCAAGTTTTAAATCAGTTTATAGACCGGAGAAATCTGGAGGCATACAATCTAAAGTGCCAGTCAATGAATTCGTCAGATGAAAAATGAACACACCCTGCTCAGCCTTTTAGCTAATTTATGAAGAGAAATTATTTCTTCTTCGGAACATAAAATACACTCACTCACTATAGTACCATAATTGCTAGTTTATGTAAACTAAGTGTATGTGTAATCAATATTCTTAAAAGAGTGCATGATGATTTAGGGCAAATGAGTGCTTTCAAAAATTAGGGCAAGATCTTGCCTCAGTTAGTGATTCCTGTATTCATAAAGCCTGATAAGATTCTCAAAACCAGGTTGGCCATCGGTCGGTCTCAATCACTGGCAGTTGATACAGAAACTTGAAGCTGTAAATGTAGTTTAAGGTTTACCTTCAATGCCCGACTCTAGATTTGTGAAATAATCTACAAACAAAGTTTGTACAAGGAAATTACTGTAATATTATTCAGGAGAATATCTGAATAAGTAATGTGATTTAAAGGCAGTGCCATAAAACTGTTGTTACTGTAATATAACTATTTATTGGCAAAAAGTCTAAAATGTGGCTGAAAGTTATTTTTAAGTAACCTGAACAGATGAGATTAGTGTCTTATCTAATATAATCTACTTAGCAAATTAGAAAGCAAGTATTATTTAGAGATGAATATACTAATCATCAAAAAGCAATTAGAAGGGCAGACGATATAGCTCAGTGGCATAAGTGCCTGCCTGGGAGACACAAGGTCCTGAGTTCGATTCCTGGTACCAAAAAAAAGAAAGAAAACAGATATTCTAGAGACGATTTCATAGCTCAGGATGATGACAATGATGATGATGTGTTAGAAAATTAGATTACTTATATAAAAGAGGTCACCTGGGCTTATTGTGTGCATACATATATTCATAGCATTTAAAATAGCATTGAACACATCACTTAAAAATCACACATATTCATTGTTCATGAACCTAACTCATCAACCCTTTGATTAAGCTGTTGCGTACCACCTCGGGGCAGTCACTCCTCTAGGTGTTATTGTCTTTAAACACATTGACAGTGTCTCTGCTTATAATGTTGACATTCCTGAGAGAAAACACAGGCTAGGATAATCTACTTAAAATTAAACTTTGATGTGTGTTGGAGAATGAAGGAATTCTTCACATATGAACAGTAAATGAGAAGCAACTGTGAGGGAATGACATTGAAGTCAAGACCCCTGATGGGAAGGTAGGCTTTTGTTTCTGATTTTTCTAAGGGAAAGGTTAATGTGATTGCTGAACTAAAATAATCCTAATTTGTCTCCAGAATAGAAAAGGAAAGTTGTATGTGAGTTCATTGGTCAAGGAAATATAACTGTCTCTGTGAAAGGTCTTAGCACAATTGTTTTCTCTTGATACTGGACAGCAATAGGAAGCAGAAATGTCAGTGCCAGAGAAGTAACTTCTGGCCAAAGGAAGAATGGTGTGAATTTCCACTATCTCTGGATGAAATCTGTGTTTCTTTTTGAGACACAATGGGAAACAATGAAAATTGGAGCTACAGTCAGGTGTATATGATCCACTGTAACATACTTCTTTAACCTCTGCAAAGAGTCTCTTTTAACTGATAGCCATTATAGAGAAAAATAGCACAGAAAATACAACAAAGGATGGAAACAGATATCTATGCAAATTGGCCATTATAAGAGTTGCCCAGAAACATAGTTTTCTCAGGAAGGAAAGCAAAATAGGAATTGATTCCCTTCTGTCTAAGTTTGGACATACACGATATTGTAACTGTCAAAAATTATCTATTATTTGTTATCAGCTTAAACTTGATACAGGCTTGTTTCAGAACATAAATAACAAGCTTTTGACCACAGTTCAGAAGAGTTGAGGTACAGACCTACAAAGAACTTCACTATTATTCTCTTAAAATAAGACCAGAGGAGTAGATGGACATTTAACCTCAGGAATAGAATGAAGACTGACAGGTATTTTTCTGAGGAGCATCTTAGGTACTTAAAGTTTCTGAGGTGGATAATACACACATAAAGGAACAGAAACAGAGAATAACTCTGAATGGACTCCATTTTAAAGTGGAGAATGAACATTTCTATAGATAATATGTCACAGAATATCTAAGAAAACTAAAATCTGTTAGGAGAAAGAATGATGCGGCATGTCCCTTCTGTGGACCTCAGGTAGTGAATCCCTTTTAAATAGTATGTTAAATATTGATGAATATTTTGCTGTTTCGTTGTCTGTTCTGTCTGCAATACATTTTTGTTTCTGATCCTAACAAATGCCATGAAAACTGAACTGGAAATCTAAGGCATAGTAGGACAAATCAATCATGTGGATAGAGACACAGAATAATCATTTGCTTGCTATGAAAAAGCACATAACTCTACTTCCCAGGCAACAGTGAAATCTAAAGGACTTTACAAACAGAGCAAGTGGGTAAGCATATAATTATATTTCTATATGTCTATGTATTTTATTTCATACATAATATCAATCTTATGCATTTATTTCCAATCCTTAGATTTTAAGAGAATTGCAACACAGCCTGAGGAAAAGGCTAAGCTAGTATTTTCTCTACCCACAACAACTAGAAAACTCGTGGATTTGATATAAATAAAAATGACAGGAGAGAGTTACAGATAAAAGTAGATGATATAAGAAATGTCAGCAGGAGCTTCTGAGACTGTTTGTCAAATTCAAGTGTTATGCTACTTTCACTTGAGAGTTAACTTTCATGAGTCATTTGTTTGTAGTATTTACAGGAGTTAGATATGATAGATGCAAGGGACACTTATATAAAAGAATTATTCCAATAAAAGATACCCCCCCCCACTTCAAACACACCTATTCCATAGTTCTTGCAGCTTTCTTAAAGAATTCTGGAAGTCCCTGTCTGTAGTTGTACCTATGAGACTGCCTCAATTTTGGAATTCATTCACAATGTTTTACCTTTTACTGTAATTTTTATTCGGGGAAGACTCAGAATTCCCATGATGCCAGATGCAGCCGGTAAGGTGGATAAGGGCACACTTTAATGTGTTATTTGACAGAACCCTGGAAATACTTGAGTAGATTAAGGACACAGAGGTAGCCACAACTCAATTAAAGACATTTGCAAATGTACACTCCCGGAGCTGTTTCAGAGATTTAAAGAACGATGGGATGAATATGTTGGAAGCAAAAAGAAATATGTTGAGGAGGTTTAATGTCATTACATAATGACATCTTTAATTAACACTTTATATTTTTACCACATATTTTACTTTATTAAGAAAGATATAAAATAAAATAAAGATATGGGTCCATGGAACTTTGGATACATAATGGTGGAGGGAAATTAATCATGTGTATATACCAATATCATCTGATCTTACGCTGAAATCAAAAGTAGAAGAAAACATTTTTGACTGAAACTTCCAAGAGGTGATGACAACGGAAGAAAACTGAAGTAGGAAAAGACATAGCTGTAAAACTGCTACCCAGCTGCCAAGTACCATGAAATGATTTCAGCTTAGTGTTGAAAAATGTTCACAGAAGAAAAGATGATAGGCTTTACAGAAGAAAAAGAACAAAACTATGCACTTTACAGAGCATTTTATAGCATCTATACGATTTTGATGTGCAGTGGGATTAAAAGTGTGGGACTAATTATTCTTATCCTGTTATCCTCAACTACAGTTTTTGTTCTCAGACTATGGCAGATACTCGGTATTTATATATTTATGCACGTTGTGTGCATATGTATTTATTTGACTAAATCACTAAACTGGTCATTAAGCATCTTGTATGTTGGTATATGGATTATATTCTTTGTTGCCCTTCCACTGAAAATGTTTTCTTACCATCCCAGAAATCTTAGACCAAAATTGAAACATAAATCATTGTAAAAGAGAATAGTACTAAAGTAACATAGGTATTAAAATATAACTCAGAAATCAAAGTCATATACAGCTGAGAACTCACAAAATCAAAACTATGTCCATTCATTTAGCAAAACAGTGCCTAGAAAATTATATTCAAGAAGATGCAAAATTTGCTTTGCTTTCTTAGTAAATACAGATTAATATATGTAGAATTAGCTGACATTTTAACATTGTATTCATGAACTCCATGAAGACTTATAGTACAGACATGTTACAGATTAATGTTCTCATCAAATTATATTCATTGTCCAGTAAAATTTTACATCTATTTCCTTTCAAGGTATTCTTAACATTACTCATAATATCAGAGATGTTTACAAACTGAACAATTCACTGCAAAACTTATAAGCACTAGTCCCTGTGTGTATGAGGGATTGGTTCTAGGACATCTCATTTTACCACAAGCCATGGAACTCACATCTCTGATATGAAGTGGTGGAGACTTGTGCATGACCCATTTCCATCACCCCATCTACTTGAAATCACCTGTAATTACCTACAATGCCTAATATAATGGAAATGTTTCCTCAGTGGTTATTATAGTTTATTGTTTAGGGAATAATGACAAGAAAAATTCTGGGAATGTGATATGGAAACAATTTTTAAATAAATGTGTTTGCCTCTCTTGGTTCATGCTGTGGATATACAAACCACAGATATAGAAGACTAACTTACAGTGACAGTAATTAGGGAATTTGGGTATTTGTATCTTTAACAAATCTATTAATATATATATTTCATTATCCAATCTGGTTTCCATATATAAATATAAACCATATATTCCATATATAAATATACAACTGTATAACTTGAAAACTGGGAATTTCCAAATTTCAGACTGTAGCTGGGTAGGTGGCACATGCCTATAATCCCACACTTCCAAGGCTGTAGCAGGAAGATTTCCATGAGTTAGAGGCCAGCCTGCACTACATAGTGAGATCCTGTCTCAAAACAAAACAAAACAAAACAAAACAAAACAAAACAAAAAAACCAGATTGGATAATGAAATATATATATTAATAGATTTGTTAAAGATACAAATACCCAAATTCCCTAATTACTGGTACTAATTTTCCCTTCCAATTCATTCATTTTTTTTTAAAGTATTGTTCCTGATATGTCAAGCTACATCATTCACTGTTTTTTAAAAACTATATTGAAAAATCATAATTGTGTATAGTATTTTAAAATGTGGAAGTTTGTTAAAATCAGACCCTAAAATATGTTTAACTTCACTTTTTTTCACTATTTTAAGTTTAGCAAATTCATTTCATGCCATAAGAAGTTGGAAAAGAATATACAGGGTCAGATTTATGATCACTATCGTCTGATCTGAAATTTCTTCCAAAGACTTTATCTCCAACGTGGTACTATTAGGGGTGATGGGGCAATTTATAGGTGGGATTGCGAGTGGGGGGTTTCTGGTCACAAGGGATGTGACTTCAAGCATAATGATGGAAACCTGGCCTTTGCTTTCTGCCTTCTGCAACTGCTGAGAAGCTGAAAGCCACACAAGAGGATCAAGACGGCAGGGGTGGCAGTCTGAATGCTTACAGTCTTACTGTAGATTTGATGGTGTGAGTTTCATTGGAAGCCTGAAGAAATTGGAGATCGAAATCCAAAGAGTAGAGCGTTTCCTCCTCTCTTCTATTTTCATTCCCTCTGTGCTACAAGCCTACGGGCTGGTCCCCTCACATCAGGGGTGGGTCTTCAACTTTCTGGCCTATGTGTCAATCATCCACAGACACACCCAGAATTTACTAATCGGGTAGAGGCTTCTTACTTATGAAGCTTATAGAGCACTATTAACAGTTACATCATCTCATGTTAAATCAACCAATGCTAAGTGCATAGATTTCCAAGCTGTATGATTGTGTTTTAAGTAACATATTGGTAATAATTAATTTCATCATTATTTTCAGTCAAGCCATATACTAAGCATATTAAATTGTATCTACACTGACAAAGTCATAAAACAGTTATAAATGCTTTTTCAAATGCTTACAAAGATTTCTTCTGGTATATTTTTAAATTAGATTTCTCAGTCATATTCATCGTATTTTATATATATATAGATTTTTGGGTCCTGGGATTTGAACTCAGGACCTTACACTTGCCAGGCAAGCGCTTGTGCTGCTGAGCTATATCCCTATCTCCCGAGTCATATTCATCTTTACCTGGCAAAGTAAAATTTTTTCTCAGGTTGATTGCATGAATTTACATTTTCATAAGATGTACAATTTTCTTTTTTTCAGCTTTCAAGCAAATACTGAGTAATGAGTTCACAATTTATACAAATACAGTAGGAGTGAAGTCCCATTTTGCATCTATTTAATATTCTGTCTCTGTCTCTCTCTCTCTCACTTCTCTCTCTTTCTCTTTCACTTGGCGATGATCAGACAGCATCAGCTCCATCTGTAGAGAAACTTATCTTTGCCACAAGAAAGTAAAATGGTAGAATTCACATACATTTTAAGCACCTAGGGTTCTTTTTCTCTGTTCTACTCCACTGTCAATTTAATTGTGAAGACAACTTCATTAATGTATTTGTCTTAATTGCTATTTTTTAAATGCTGAAAATTTCTTGTAGGACTATTTTTTATGTCTAGTGTCTTTCTTTATATAGTGTCTTATTCTTTATATAGTGTCTTAAATATACCATTTTTCTTCAAATACGTTTTTGTGATAGTTTTATTTTTGTGCAATTATTAATATAACTGTATTGATGATGTACATCAATTTGCATCTACTGCTATTCATTGTGACAAGGAGTAGAGTATATATTTCTCCATATTTGTTGTTTAAGTCCAATTTAATTTAGTTTAAAAAGTTCTAAAAAGATAGTCTTGTACTTTGGTGGACTAATTCCACAGAAAATGTTTTAGGTTTTTTACAATAGAGATGTTATGTTTTATTACAGTTATTTTCTTTATTGTTTTTCATCATACCAATGAATTCCTTCATCAATCTTTATATGAAACACTTGTTATGTCCCATAGTTCTTATATTTGCACATACTTGTGAAGCTTGTATCTAGATAATAGGAATCAGTGGGCAAAGTAATTTTGATTCTTGCTTTTTCATTCTGGAAGTTTTATTACTCTTTTACACTTCTACTGCTGTTTTTGTTTTTGATTTTGCCTTTTTTGAGACAGTCTCACTATGCAGTTCAGGCTACTCCTAAGCTCATTTTGTAGCCCAGGCTGGCCTCGAACTCCCAGAAATCCTCCTACCTCAGCCTCCGGAGAGCTGGGATTACAGGCGTGCACCACCACACCCAGCTTTCATATTCATTACATTATTTTCTTCACTAAACCAAACTGTAACTTTGTTTTCTTTATTTTAAATATGTTTTCTAGTACTTCTTTGTGTGCCATTGTTTATTATTTTTTCATTATTTGATCTAGTTCTAACGATAGATGATTTCTTCAGTAAGCTTTCATGTCACATATATAAAGCAAAGCACTTGACTACATTGCATGCTAAAATTGAATTAAAGCAATCAGATTTACCCTGTAACATTTTAAAATGGCATTTGAGTCCAGGGCTATAGCACTGAATGACATCCTCAGTCTTTTATTTTTCTTTTAATAAATGGTCATATTAAGTTGCTATGTGCCCTGATTTGGATCAAATTTGCAATACTTTGTCTCAGTCTCCCAGAATGTTGTTACTACAGGCATGTATGTCTATGCCTGGTTTGTCCAATAAGTTTTAATTTACATATAAACTAAGGAATAAACATTTTCTTTTAAGTTTATACCTTAGAGATATAATTGACACAAGTACAATAGAAATATTCAGAATAATATTCATAGTGAAATTAATCATCTTCCACAAATACAGAAAATCTATATCAGTATACAAATACTACTATGGTAATGTAAATATATTGTATATGCTGTTGACAGTTTTAGCTAACCACAGGTCACAAACTGATTGGTAGTGTCATTTAGCTTTTCCACGTTTTTAATGATCTTATTTGTATTTTTTTAATCAATTAGTCAGTTTGTATTACACTCTGCAAAAATATTCTTTTTTAAAAATTTTTTCTCTTTTTGATACGAGGTCTCGCCAAGCAGTTCAGGCTGGCCTTGAGCTCACTTTGTTACCCAGGCTGACCTCGAATTCACAATATTCTACCTCAGCCTCCTGAGTGCTGGGATTGCAAGTGTGCGCCACCATGCCTGGCCTCAAATCAGTATTGATTTATCTATGTATTCAGGGAATATTGTGAATTTTTTGTACCTTGTACTTTGATGCTCTCTTACTGGAAACATATATAATAAGGGTTTGAATATTTTAATTTAAGTACATAGATCATGGCAATCATTATCTAATAACTCCTAATTATCTAAATTTATTGAATTCAATCATAAGCAAATCATTAGTTAACAATAATTTTAGTAGTTCACCACAAGATATTGTCTTATAACTGTATCCTATCATATTGCAGAAACAAACTTCTCATAGGTATTCTGTAAGCCATAAAAGCAGAATTATTTTAAAATGTGATTTTAAGATATTACATATCTTAAGAAAAACTTATTTTTACTATTTTCTTAAATTTCTACACAATGTTCCAAACATTTTTATTGGTTATTATATTCTCCAATACAAATTTTACTTTCGCCGTTTTATTATACTACTGGGTCAAATTCTCATATGAGGACTATCAGTCTATTTCTAAATTTTGCTTGGTATAGTAAGAAAAAATGATATGTCTTTGTTCAGGCATGTAGTAATAGATGCAAAACTCTAAATGTATTTTGTATTATATAAAATTTAACATAGGCTTTCCAAGGGTCATTAATTACTTACTTTTGGTCATTTGATTTCCTATCCATTTATATGGCTATGCTCATATATTAGAAATCTGTTATTGTTCAAATATCCGTACTACCCAGGATGATCAAGAGTACATTCCAATCCCTATCAAAATATCAATGCTGGTCTTGATCTAACTAGCACTGTCAATCCTCACATTTATGCCAAATCACATTAAGATCCAAATAATCAAACAATAGTAAGCAAAAAGAAAATAATATGAAGAAGCACTATACTACCTGGTTCAACATTGTTTACAAAGTTGTAATAATCAAAATGTCGTGGTATTGGCATAAATTCATAAATGCAAATTTGGCAAAATAGAATAAAATGCTGGCAAGTAAATTCACACACAGCCAACTGATATTTACGAAAGACACCACAAGTACACATCAGAGAAAGAGCCATTTTCAACAAGTTGTGCTGGGAAATTTGACATCTACGTGCAAAAGAATGAAATGAATTCACTGTTATCAGTTACACAAATCCACTCAACATGATTATCGGTTTAAATTTAATCCCTAAAGTAATGAAAGTACTGGAAGAAAACAGGAAAAATATCTCAAGGCCTTGTCACAGGAGGGCAGAGCTGGAGAAAGGCTGATGGATATTTAGTTGTGGCTCAGTAGGATCACAAAGTTCTGATGTGTTATTGAACAATAAGGTGACTGTGGATTAAAATACCATAGTAACCTACATACAAATACATCTATAAACAAGTACAAATGCATATGTCTAAATAGGCTAGGATGGTTGTGTGGCTGGCATCTGTTGGTTTGTTGAGAGGAATTGTTGATGTGTGGTTGTTTGGTCCATCTTGCATGCCTGTATCTGGTTGTAGATGCAGCCATTTTGAAGACGATATTGTGTGGTACGGCAGCCATTTTTGTGTCCTGTCCCCATGTTTTGAAGTTCTGTGTTATTTTTGTTATTCTTTATGCTGTTTTGCTTATGTGTTTGTTTTTGTTCTTTTTGTTATTGATAGACATTGGCATGGTGGCACACAACTGTAATCCCAGCCCTCAGAAGGCAGAGGCAGAAGGATCATTGCGAGTTTGAGACCAGCCTGGAATACAAAGTGAGTTCAAGGCCACCCTAAACTGTATAGCAAGACCCTGTATCAAACAACAGACAAACAAACAAACAAACAAAACAAAACAAAACACAAAAAAGACCATGAAGAGCCTGTTCAATACCAGAGGACATTGAGTGTACTGAGACACTAAGTTCAACATTTACTGAACTTATGCAGTCTCAGATAGACTTACATTAAGGCAGTATACTATTCTTTTAAACAGTATTGGAAAGTTTGGACTTCTATAAACAAACAAATAAGAAATAGATCTCATATTTTTGCAAAAATTAGCTTTAAAAACAAGTTCATAAACCTAAACACACAATAAAATAACAAAACTAGTGAACAATATTGCAGAAGAAAACAACTGTGTAGCTTTGGATATGGCATTGGCTTCTTATATATAACCCTAAACCAAGAAAAAAAATGATGAACAAAATCACTGATGAACTGGCTTTTATGAATTTAAAAGTTTTTCTCTAAAAAAGACAATATCAAAAAAATAAGATGACAAGGAAGACATACAGAAAATACTTCAAAATGAGCACATCCAATAAAGGACTGACACTTAAAATACACAAAGAACACAAAAGAAAAACACAATAAGAAAAAAGGAACTATCAAAATTGATGAAACATATCTCAGAAGACATCTTAACCTGGAAGAAGGCAAAGAAGTGCAGATAGAATTCATCATTTTATATCACAATGAAAGCAATGAGACACCACTACACATTCACTAGAAAGACAAAAATGCTAAAACCCTGACACCAATCACTGTGAGGAACATGCAGCAACAGGAATTTTCATTGATTACCAGTGGAAATATAAAATTGTATTACCACTTTGGGAGACATGTTGGAAGTTTCATACAAAACTTAATTTACAATGTGATTCAATAATCAAACTTCTTAGTAATTATTCAAATGTGTTAAATACATCAGTGTGCAGAAACCCACACAGAGATGATTATTGCATCTTTATTCATAATAATTAAATTTCTGAAACAGCAACTATGCTTTTCAATAGTGGAGAAGTTAAATAAGCCATATTACAATGGACAGTGGAATATTATTCACAACATAAAAGAAACTCATTATTGAAAGAAGAAAAAGACACAGAGGAACTTTAAAGGAATATTACTAGGAGAAAAAAGGAACATACACTGTATGAGTCAAACCACAAAGCACTGTGAAAAAACACAAAACAAGACATGGTTAAAAAAACAATACCCATGCTTGACACTTTGTATGACAGCAGTTTGTAGAGGAATCAGACCTGAGGTTGATGCTGATGTGCCGTAAAGATGTCAGACAGCAGCAGGAAGACAGTCGTGGAGGTCAGTCTTCAGGGAAAAGAGGAGCATTGTGCCTGATGACCTCAAATAATATCTGCACAAGTAAACAAGGCAAGACATTAAAAAACTAAAGATTGAGAAGTTAACTGAGTAACACAGAGAGGTTTGCCGCCTCTGCGCTTCTGCCACACGGTTCCCCTACCTGAGTAACTTGTCATCTGCCACATGGTTCCCCTACCTGAGTAACCTGAGATTTTCTGTACCTACAATAAACATGACCTGTTGGAAGCAGGCATGGTGGTGCATGCCTGTAATCTCAGCACTCAGGAGGCTGAGGCAGGAGGATCACTTTGAGTTTGAGAACAGCCTGGACTACAAAGTGAGCTCAAGGCCAGCCTGAACAGCATAGTGAGACCCTGTCTCAAAAAGACTGACTAACTAACTAGCTAAATGACTAAATAAATAAATAAGTAAAAATAAATATGACTTGTGAAAATACCACGCTATTGCAGAATTGCAGGCAGCAGTACCACCCACATTAAAGTGGCCAGTGGTGAAGATCAAAAACATGCATTGAGGGCTGTTTCTTTTTAACCTACTTTTTGGTTTTGTAGCAGACCGAGGGACCAAGGTTGGTCTTTTGAATTAAAAGCATCACCTATTAATATACTACTTACCAGGTGATTCAATTCAGTTGTTTGAGTGGTGAGTTTTATAGCCAGCAGTCACACCAATATAGGACCAACTGTCCCTCTAGAAAAGGAACTTGTGACATTATTTGAAGAATTGATAGAGGCGTGGAAATTTCTTAATCTGAGAGTGACTGCAGTGTGTAACCTGCCTTTATAATAACAACCCAACTCCCATCCAAGAATCTTAAGACAACAATAATACTTTTATTCAAGTATTCAAAAGAAAAGGCCAGTTTTTCACCTCTTCCTAACGAAAAAACTCATAGATATACTTTAGACACAGACCAATTGCTGTGTTTACTTGTAGATGATAGTCTGTTCTTAGTCAGCTCTGGGGATTCCATGGAGACTGTTCAGCTTATTACAGTCCGTACAGTTAGTCCAGTCACAAGGCACGAAGGATCCATGATGTGGATCAGAACCACAATGGTGCTGTGATGTACCTGTGAGCCGCCATCGTTCACCACTATGGAGAGCTCCCGACCATCCCCTTTCTGTTGTGAATGGCAAGGAAAACAGGTTGTTCTTCCGGTTAGGTTTTTCTGGTGGATTAAGTATGACAAAGAGAAAGAGCCTTTAAAAATAATTAAATCGGTAGGGTCACTAATTAAATAGGTGTTTTCCAAGGTTTGAAGGGTAAGCAGAGTTGAATAATTAGGGTACAAAGATTCTCACGGTTGTGAAAGTACTGTGCAGTACAATAACGATGCATCCATGTAGTCACGGACTGTTTTGGAAATAAATGTAAGAAAAATAATGACATCCAAAAAAGGAAAAATTGAAATCAGTTCTTTGCCATCCATATGTACAAAACTTCACTTAGCACGGAATGATTTAAGTGAAAAAGAGGAAACCACAAATTTTTCTACGTAAATATGGAAAAATATCTTTGACTTTGTTTTGCCAATGATTTTTTATATGGCACCAAAACCACAATAACAAAAGCAAAATAAACAAGTGGAACGGCATCAAGCTAAGCATTTCTACACGCCAAAGGAAACAATAAGGCAATCAACACAGTGGGAGAAATTATCCGAAAACATGTAACTAGTTAGAGGTCAATACGTAAAATATCTAAGGAATTCACACAAATCAATGGCCAAAACAAGGAGGCACAAGACTTGATCAATTTTATTTTTGAAAGATAGAGGAACTACTGAGAAGGCTAAGGCAGGAAGACAGCATGTTCATAATGGCCTGAGCAATGCAGAGGGATGCTGTCTCAAAATAAAATAGGAAAAGACTGGAGGGATGTAGGTCAATGGTAGAGTGACTGGGAGTTCAGTGTCCACTACTGCTACTACAACTACTACTGCACACACACATACATACAAACACACACATTCACAGATATACATACACACAAGCACACACACATATACATACATATACATCCATACACATATACACAAATTTACATGTATACACACATATACATATATGTGCACACACAGATGCATACACACATTTATACATACACATATACATACACACATATAAACACATACAAACATTCACACATATACATATACACATGTGCTCATACATATATGTAAACACACATATACACAAGGAAATAAGAAGTGTGGAAGGAAATAAAGAAGGAAGAACAGAAGGAAAAAGGAAGGGAAGGAGGGAAGAGGTAAGACCAGCAGGTATAAGAAGAGCCAGTCAGCATCATAATCATTAGAGCAGTATAAATAAATCCCAGGACAAGACATCACCTCACCTTGTTAAGATGCTGTTAGCAAATGCACCGGACATCACAAGAGTTGCTTAAAATGTGAAGACAAGGAAACCCTGTGCACTAGGACTGGGGAGTAAAATGGCGGCCTGTACAGGAAACAGTATGAAGGCTTTTCAATAAATTGAGAGCAGACCTGCTGTATGATGCAGCAATCTCACTTTGGGCCATAAATCTTAAGGGAATGAAATCAATATCCTGAGGAAGTTTTTCCATGCCTGTATTACTGCAGCATTATTTATCATGGCAGATACATGGAATTACCCCAGTCTCTATCAACGGACTAGGGAATGGAAGACATATAGTCTGTATCTGGAGCAGAGTATCACTCAGCTATGAAAAGGATGGAACTCTTGCCGTTTCTGACAACTGAATAAACTTTCAGGGCATTATTTCAATTGGCATAAGGCAAGCAAATAGTGTATAACTTCCCTTATATATGGAATCTAAAAATGGACTTATATTACAGCAACTAGATTGGGGTTACCAGGGGTCATGGAGGGAAAAATGGAAACATAATGGTGGAAAGGTACAATCTTTCCTTTATAAGATGAACAAATTCTGGACTTTTACATGCAACATGGGTAGTAATGCATGTGTCCATTTATTTGATTGTAGTGATCGTTATGTAATATATATGTATAACAAATCATCACATTTTACACATAGAACATTTATAGTCTTTGTCAATAGAGTATTCCTTAAGAAAAAGTAAAAAATAATGTAATAAATTATTTAAATGTCTTAACACAGTGTAAATTCTTACCTATAGAGAAAGAAATAGAGTTATTTCCTAATAGTATGGGAAACTTAAATTTCAGGAAATTAAAAGCTACAATTTAACCAGTTACCATTATCCCCCCAAAAGTAAAGTACCATGTCAGATGTGCCTTTAATTTTATGCTTTTGAAAAAATAATCACATTTGTATGAGGAAAGATGGCTATGAAATTATTAATTTCATGAAATATTCCTTGGTTTAAATACTTACAATGATACTGCATAATATTTGTGAAACATACCTACTGTGAAATTTCTAAATGTGTTGACATTCAATATTTTAGTATAAATAACACTGTAAGGTGCTCTGATAATTTCTAAACTTTTTTAAAATTGTAAATAAATATATTTGTATCAGTACTTACTAGAAAAAAAGATTTAGTACAAGATATGCAAGTATTACAAAAATTACAAGACTGGTTTACAATGGCTGCCCATAGAGTCAGGTGTGGCAGAGTGTAAAAGGTCTGTCTGCTCAATGGGATCTGAAGGATCCAGTCGAAGGCCAGGAGCCTGCTCTAGTGTCTCTTGGGCATCTGTACCAGGAGGCTGAAGGCACTGCGCTGGAAGGGTCAATAGTCTGCGCTGGAATCCAGGAGATGATGTCCAAGGTAAAGGTGAAGCCTAGAGCTTCTCTGAAGATTTCCTTCTATTTTTCCCTTTTACATCATTCCAGCAACAGGGTGCCCTAGAGTGGGTCTTCCCAGAACTATGCTTCCCAGAACTATGCTGATCCAATTTAATTGGGCATGTCTCGTGCAAGTTGACACAACCAGATAACTATCACAACACAGAAAAACAAAATGCTGGATTTTTGTATAATTTATAGCATTCACTATTCTGCTATCACCAAGAACCACTAGAGTGAGGCTGTTAATTCAAAGAGAAAGAATTCTGGCACTTACAATACTAGATAGACCCAATATCTATTTATTTCTATCTTTCTAGTTTAAAGAATGTAACAATACTCTCCTGGATCATTTGTTTAATTTACCTCTATGACATTTCATTCACTGCTCTGCATTTCAAATTCCTGCAGAAACTTACTTCATTCCTATGGAATAATCAGGTTTATCTTCATTACAGCTAAACTACTGTGGGAAACAGTGAGACCAACAAAATATAAAAGAAAATGATGACACGGAATAAATTTTTTGCCTAGAATGAAAGCCAGGTAAGGACTGAACTGGTTGCACTGTTCTTTAGTACTCTGTATTAGACTGGCTGCAATAATTCCACCTGTAATTAAAACAAGTTGGGTAGCCAATGTTCCATGCATGATGAATTCAGGTTACACCACATGGGTTTTTGCATCAAAAGAGGAAGCTCAAGTATTGATACACCTTGTTGAACTTTGGTGTTCTTGAGTCATATAAGAAGAGTTCACATTTTGAGAAATCTTATTTCATTTACATGCAAAGGATACCAAAAGTATCTTACAGATTCATTGCCATGATTAAATTATATCACATATCTTAACTATATTTTCGATTTTTGAATACACTTTGCAAATACAGGATTGGTGACTTGTAGGTTGGCACATAGTTGTGAAATGTGTTAAGTGATTCACTGTGGCAACAATATGCAGAAACTTTCTGTCTAAAATATTGTTTGCATGTCTCCAATTCCTTTTCTGTCTTTAGAAACTTTTCATTTTATTTTTGATTAGCATGCATTAGTTGTATATATTAATGAGAAGCAGTGTGGTATTTGCACACAGGCAGATAGTGTGCACAGACTGAATGCAAACTCCTTCTGTCCACCCCTTTATCCACAACATATCAATCTAAAATAATGACTATTGTATATTCAGGTTGACTTTTTTAAGCTTTCACATAATAGGACATGCGCCACTTTTCCTTCTGTTTATGGCTATTTTCACTTAACATAATGACCTCTGGTTACATCCCTTTTGCTGAAAGTGGTAGGCTTTAATTCTTCTATATATTCATTAGGATGCACATGGGTTAATTTAGCAATTGTGAATTAACCCACAAAAATAATGGATGAACTGGTATCTCTTTGTTTTGATTATTTCATTTCCTTTGCATATATATCCAGAAGTAAGATCGTGAAACATACAGTGTTTTGGTTTTTATTTATTTCTTGAGAAACCTTCATTCTCTTCCCTATAAGGAATGTAGTAATTTACATTCCCACCGACAGTCTGTGAGAATTCATTGTCCTCTGTACCACATTCACCACTGTTGAGTTTTTGTATTTTTTGACACTATTCACTCTAGCAAAGTCAGACGAATCCTCATGATAAATTGGTGTACATTTTCTTAATGGCTAATGATGCTGAACATTTTCATATGTTTATCAACCAATTATGTTTCTTCTTTTGAGAAATGTCTGTCCAGATGATTTGCCCACATTTTAAATGGGTATAGTTTTCTAAGTTTCATGTATCTTCTAGCTATTAATTCTTCCTCAGTGGAATAGTTGGAAAATATTTTGTGCCACTGTGTAGGTGATTTCATCAGTTTATTGATTGCTTGTTTTCTGTGCAGATATAATAAGCCATGTATTATTGTGGGAAAATTTCTCAACAATTCAGATGTTTTTTTCCATAGTGATGAATGCGTGTTTTAAATTATCTCTAGCTTAACTATCCTTCCTCTTCAATTTGATATTTATTGTTACATATTTTATACATATTAATAAATATTTAATAAATTTTAACTTTAATACAGTTTTTAGTTTAAGATTATTTAATATAATTTTTCATTTAATAAATTTTAAAATAAATATTAAAATCACATAGTTTGGTTTATATTATAATATTAGAGTTGTTTAGGAAACAATGTTTCACATAATGTCAGGCTTGCTAAGAAATACTGATATCATGTGGACTCAAATTTCTATTGTTTCCATAGTATTAACCAATTTGTAATGTGAAGAAGACAATAAGGTTCACTTCTTGCTGATTTGATGAGAGTGTGTTTCTATATCAAAGGAGTCTCACCCTAACTGCAACAGAAATCAGAGCTACACACATGCTATGCTTGAATATCTGCAACAGACCATACAAACCCTTGATTGCAAGCTCTCTGCATCGGATTTCTGTACTCCACTCAACAGTTTGTTTTCACAGAATTAGAAAACACTTATTAAGATTGAATTTGTCTTTTCTGCCATGAGGGCATTAGTTAGATATCACACTATTATCAATAGTGTGATAATAGTAACCCAGAATCTAATATTTTACAAAGATGTTGCATTAACAGAATAGGAACCGGGTGAATATTCTTTGAAATCAGCAAGTCAGCAAATGGGATCCAGTAGTGATGGAAGAGCCACTTTGTCATCGTATTTTGCTGTATTCAGATTCTGCAGGCCTAATGGAGAATTGGGACGACCTGTTGAAGGTACAGCTAATGTGATAGCTCAAAGCAATACTCTTCCATCAAAATTCAGGAGACACAGGACACCAAAAGTTCTTGATGGTGGTGCTCTCCAAGAAAAATGTATGTGTTTTGAAACAAAAGTTTTTGGGTGTTTCCAGGAAATGAGAATTAATAAGAGCTAAAGTAGAAATATCTACTAAATATTTAGTCTACTTTTGACATCCATCAACATATTTTCTAACTCACATTTTCCTGCTTGGAAAATTTAATTTCTAATGGATGCTGAAGAACAAACACATAAATGTTATCTATTGAAAGACCTGTAACTTCTATACCGTTCTGTATGTCAGCCCAAGTATACAATTTGGTTTTCCTGATAAAATTTGAAAACTGAGAAGCCTGAAACTATAATTATCTTGTGTCACAGTGTTGTGACAGAATGACATGGCTGCATTATGCAAAATAAGAATGAGTCCATGCACAAATCTTATGTCTAAAAACAATTCACAATCAAATCACTTTTGTCTGACTTCTTTTAGCAAATTCACAACACTACAAAGAAATTAGGTGACCTAACAAAAGTATGAATTTAAACAGTAGAGCATATATATATATTTCTGAATATCTCCATTCTGTGGCCAAGAATAAATGACATGATCAATTTTTCATAATTTTTACATAATGTTAACATTAAGTGTCTAATTGTTGACTAATTCATAGAAAAGCAAACTCATTAAAAACTAGGGAATGATTTCTCTAGGGCCTAGCAGAGGAAAAGAAATTTAAAAATAGAATTAAAACTTTCCTGAAGTAGACTATACTCACTCCTCTAACCTCATAAGGTGTATTTCCCTTGACTCCCAAAGCTTTTAGGTGGTCTGAAGTATATGGTTTTCCTTTTGATTCAATTATTATTTTCTCTGCCCATTAATGGACTACAGAAAAAGGGCCTACTTACCTGTTCATTTTTGCTTCAACAGATTATGACTGCTCAGGATTTCTTCATTCTCCAAACATTATTCCATTTATACTGCAGTGACTTATTCAAAATAAATCATTCATAAGAACCACTTTATTTCCTTTTCAGGTAATAAAGTAGGAATTTGGCCAGAGAAGGCAAAATCACTTTTTTCCTGATTCCTTAAATTCAAATAATAGGCTCTGTGGGTGCCTCTATCACAGAATGGTTCGTTTAAAAAGGAAATTTTCTGTGGTGTCTTGCTAAGCACTGGAATAAAGTCTTCTTACAGAGTTGCCATGGTAACATGCATGCATGCATCATCTGTCTTCCTCACACTGAAAATTCTTCCCTGATAGAACTCATATGTGTATTTGTTTTTTACACTTTGTAGAGCCATAACCTGTACTACATTTGGTAAAAGGAATCATACTGAGATTACAACTATGCTGAATAAATTAGTTGATTAAAAAACATGCATGCATAACTAAGAATCTACAAAGCTCATAGCAATGGGTGTGAAAAAAAATCTGAGAATTGGTAATACTGTGTACTTCAACTTCAGGTAAAATTTTAAAATTATGTGAAGTTCATCTGTTTAATTCAGGCTTTTTCTGCTAAACGTATCTGCATAAAAGTTAGGGGAAATAATGAGGGGTACTGGAAGACAATAGTTATAAATGAATGTTGTTGCTATTGGGATAGCTTCTGGTTGAACATCACTTACTACTATAGATAAACAGGCTAATGAACGGCTAATATAGACTGCAGAATGAATGCTTAGTTTATATGATCAACTGTACTAAAGCATTTAACACATTTGGCCTTGGTTTATTATTAAACTACTCTGTGTAATGAGCATTACCATTATTTGTAAAGAAAAAACTGAGGTTTAAGTTTTAAGCTCCTGCCCAGTATTAAACTGTATATCTGAAGTTCAAAAGATGCCTGATTCCAAATAGTGAAATTTCAGCTTTGTGCTACACTTCCGCTGCAGCAAGAGTCCTAATGCTGTCTTTTTCAATCATTTGCTGCCTTTCCTTAATGTAAGAATTGAGTTTGGCACCAGAAAAGAATGATATCTCAGAAATGCTGTTACAAAGTGATGCAAAAAGCAAATGTCATGTCCTATTTAAGAATGTGGGCTTTGGGTATTTCATTAGATCATATTTCTATCTAACTAATATTATTACTTATTTGCTTCATTGAGACAGAGTCTTGCCTTGTTGTTCATACGGCCTTAAACTCACAGTGTAGCACAAGCTGACTTAGAAATCATCATGATCCTCCTTGCCTCTGCCTTTTGAGTTCTTGAATTACAAGTGTGTGTCACCACATCTGACCTATAATCTAGCTTATTTTGATTAAACATTCTAAATTGTAGCTGAACTGACTATTCGAAGTTACAATTTTATATGCATATCTCCTTTAAAAAGATACACTATGTATGGCATAAAGTCATCTTGACAATAAAACTTGATCACATTACAAGACCTGTCCTGCTTTATATTCTCAGAAAGTTTCCTAAAGCCGATAATGCAATGTTCAGTCCAACCCTTTCTTCAGGGCAAATACTTACCCTAGCTGCTCAGAAATCTAGTAGTTGATGGATTACACCTTCAACTGTCAATTGGAATTGCTCTGGTCAAATGAATATCCTTAGCCTGGAGTTGAACAATCCACTGGTGTCCAATGTTTCAGGCTTTCAAAGGTTAACTGTCTTTCATCCCTTGAGAAAATTGGGAAAATCCATACCAGCTCCGAAACACCAGTGTAGCTGTCCAAGGCCTCTTCTATAGTCACAAGCTTAGCTTCTCCTTTCCGGTCTATCTCCTTGACTTCCCCAAATGCTTATCTCTTTGGAAAGTTTTCAGATTTTGCATGGGATTCTTTACCTCAGCATAGAAGTCTATAAATAGCTATGATTCTTTAGCAAGAGAATATTTTAGTTTCCTTCTGAAAATGTAAAGAATCAGCAGTTAATTCGCACTCATTTGGATTGTCTTCAGTTTCAGAGAAAAATATGTACCTTTAACTTTTATTCTGTCAGCTGCACATGGCACCAGGATGAGTCTTAGCTTCATTCCTCAAATTCACGTCACCTCTTTGTCCCTCGGAACTTCCATGCTGCAGTTTGTTACTGCTTTTCAACTTCTGATCCTTTTCCTAGTCATTTAAACTTGGAAAGCAACTTTGTGCAAAAAAAGAATTCTGATTTCCCATTAAAATTTACATGAAAATGAACAAGAATATCTAGTACTTCAGGTGAAAGCACACATAATAAGAAAATAGCAATGAAAAGGACTCCATAATTGAATATATAATGTTAATATTTCATCTAAAATTCTGTCATGTTCTGTTTCCATGAAACCTTGAGTCCTAATTTATCTTTCATGCCAGGCAGGTTTTAATATTAAGCTCCCATTATTTAAGGTTTTTCAGATGAAAGGCATGCAGTTATCCTAGAATTGATTGTTCCTTGGTATAAACAACCAATTAACAATGCCAAAAAATAGAACTAAGCTTTTACCCAAAAATCTCTAGTAAAACAATTTAATAAGCCTTACTCCATAGCTCATACATTTACATTACTCTATAGAATTAAATTCTTATATTCCAATTTTCACAATTAATTAGGCTTATCACTTTTATTTCCTGTACTATTAGAGATAATTTCTAATAGTATCTTGGTTCTAAATCCAGAGTGTATTATTCAGACTCAAAAACTAGCACAATTAATATAGCAATTTATAGCTCAAAGCATTGTTTTGCAAATAATTATCTGGACAAAATCATGCCATGCCTGATTTCTTGTTGTTTTCTAATTTAATGGAAACCACAGAGAAGAAATATATACTGATGTATTTAGGAGTAATTTTGTAGATAGAATCCAATATGCTTTACTTATATGAAGCAGAGTTGTCCCAAAATAACCACTGTCTTTCTTCTGATATGTTTTTACTTTGCTATGTAAATATGGACAAAAATTTACTTTACGTATTTTCTATCATCCTCAGACAAGGTAGCTTTACTTGTTGAGACGAGTGAGCCCCGAATATTTTCAGACATGTGATCAACACCTTCACTCAGGCAGATACACAATGCAGTGTGGACTGTCCATTTTGTCACATTCGCAGATCATTCTATGATCACTTCAACAAAACACTGCATCCTTCGAGAAAATGAATTTTTACTTCATTTATAACAACTGGTATCATTCAACTGATATTCAAAAACTCTTAATTATTGACCTGGAACCTGAGCACAAAATAGTGCTGGCTTTTTCATCTTCTGTTCTTTGAGCTCTAATATTTTGTAGTGGTTGGGCAGACTACTGGCTTCTATTTTTTTTAAAGGAGAAAAAAGACAAACAAACAATGAAACTGACTTTGAAACAGGTTAGTAGGACAGTTACAATAGTTGATACACTGTGAATTGTTGTCTTCATAGTAGTTAATTAGAGTGCATCATATAGGTGTGATATCTTGTCTAAACAATATTAGCTACAGAACATTCTTTTCAAGGAACTAAGAGAAACTAGCTGTAAAACTGCTTAACTATTCTGTGTACACACATATATATATATTTTGTCCTTTCTTCTTTCCTCCATTGCAATTTCAAACTTCTCTTTTCTCAGTGTGTTTTGTGTTTAAACCAATCTGGGTCAAAACATTTTAGAGCCAAGGACTAAAGATGTTTCAGTTCCTTCGATGTACTTTATCCCTAAGAAGTCTTATGTGCAAAACTGACGGATCTGACTCTCAAAGAATCAGATACTGAAAATGATAATTCACTGATATTTTGCCTTATTTAATAAAATATTCTTTGCTTTTATCTTTTAACTTAACAAGCCCTATATACCATTTAAATATTTCACTGAGGGATGTTTAGAAATGGAGAAAGAAAGCCTTTGACCCGTACATTCCTCTGGCGGTGTTCCAAAATGGATCGGCTCTCCTCTGTCCCTCCCCTCAAACCCCAGCTCTCTGTCTCCCTATTCTGAGGCCTCCATATTGTGCTCTATTGCATTCTTCATTTTAGCTGTCTTCTGCCTTCCTAAAGGTATGATTATCAATCTGGCAGGGGTGCAGATTAGTCTTTACAAACTGACAACAAACACTTTACATCTGAGTCGTCTTCATCCTGATCTTTAGTGACCGCAATTTTAAAGACAATTTCCCTTCTGAGTCATTGCCTACCATATATTTCTGTTCCATTTGTTGCTGGGAAATTTCAGATTGTCCATTACCTAGTAGAAGTAGGGCAGGTGGGAATGGAGGATGACAAGGTGGTTGGAGAGAGATAAGAGAAGGGGGAGGGCTATGCACGAGAAGCAGAACGGATGTGACTTCTCTTTAATGAGAAATGCAAAGTATAAAGAACAAAGTAAAAGATCGATAACAGGAAGTAGGAGATAGACCTTACTCAAAGGGGGCGGGAATCAAGAGATGGAGGGACGGGAAAAGGAAGGAAGAGAAAGTGGATAAAAAAGGAATTAAGATGTGTGATACATATATAGGAATTCTGCACAACCAACGAAAATTTTAAGCAATGCGAATATGTACTAACCAACAAGTAAATTATAAAAAGAAGAAGAGGGATTCTCAGCATGGATTGACACTTAACAAAAAGGGGAAACTAAGATTCTTTTTCTTGATGTTAAAGAGAAAAAACCCAATAACAAAATAATAACAATAAAGACAAAAACAATACAAAACAATAAAAAATGATACAGGATTTCAAAACAAGATGATAGAAATTAACAGTGGTAGTGATATTAAGTATTGTTATCTACAATAAAGTTGCTCAGATTATCAGATGTAAGAATGAAAGATTGATCAAACAATTAAAGACAATAACAAGTAATAAAAAAATTAGAAATGATACAGAGCTTCATTAAACAAGATGGGAGGAATTTAGCAATGGTTGTTATATTGGACATTGTTCTCTTCAAATAAGTTGTTCCAATCACCAGATATAAGCATGTGAAATTGGTCAAAAGAAAAAAATAGTTAAGCTTTAACTGTTCCTTTCAATAAACTAATAGACATCAGCAATACACATATCCCAGGTATCCTTGTATATATGTTTTTTCTTTTTTTTAGTTTTAAAGAGCCATACCCACCCTCAGGTAGATGGCAACCAAGGATCTGATCAGCCCTCAGTATCAACCTTCAGATGGTGGCCTGTAGTAGGCCATTATCAAGCAGGGTCAAAGTACAGATATCCTACCTTTCTCCTAGATTATGGAATTAAATGGGATGTGGAAAATTGGAAGCATATGCAGAAAGCATATGGTTTTCTTTATCATGAAGATAGTTTCTTGGTCCCTGTAATGGTTGAGTCATTGTGTCAGCTTGAGAAGTTTAGAAGCCTAAGTTCTACATGCTAGGGTGTAGAGGGATTGCCCTATGGTGGCTGTCTACACTCTAGGATGTAGAAGACCCAGCCTAGAGTGAGTATGCTGCATATAATATAAGGAAGGAAAAGAGGCTTGCTCTGTCCTTTTTTGTTTCGGTTATTTTTGTATCTTCCACCACCATGAATTATTGCCCCTCTGCCATGCCAGCCTTCCTTGGAGCCAGCTAATTATGGCTGAAACCTCTGCAGAATGTGAGCTAAATAAATCTTTCCCTCTTTAAAAAATGTAACAAAAATAACGACATAAACACAACAACAAAAAATAAATAAAAATGATACAGAATTTCAAAACAAGAAGACAGAAAATTAGCAATGGTTGTTATACTACATATTATTACCTTCAAAGTGGTTACTCAGATAACCAGACATAGGCATGGAAGACTGATCAAACAGTGACACATTAACTATTCCTTTCAATAAACCAATAGAAATTAGCAGTACAATTATCTTAGCTACTTTGTGTATATAAATATACATTATTTTTTCCTGTCCTTTCATTTTTTTCTCTTTTCTTTCATTTCAGTTGTTCTTTCTTATTTGAGCAATTTCTTACCATTTCACAATATCTATTGTACTTTTCAGATTTTATTTACTCTCTCAGGTTCTTATACTAGGAAGGCAATATAATGTTTACACAGGTGAGTCATATTTATTTCACTTATGAGTATGGTCTCTAGTTGCATCAATTTATTTATAAAAGCCTTGCTTATCTTTCTTTATAGCTGTGTTATACTCCATTGTATAAAAATACCACATAATTTTTATACATTCCTCAAGGGATGGACATTTGTATTATTTCCAATATCTAGTTATTGCAAATTGCACTGCTATAAACATGAGTGCATATATATCACTGTGTTATGATATTTTTAATTCTTCTGGGAAAATATCCAGGAGTGGAAGAGCTGGTTTGAATGGGACCTCTAGTCCTAGTTTCCTGAGGGATCTCCACACTGATTTCCACAGTGGTTGCTCCAGTCTAGAGTACCACCTGAAAAAAGAGTTCCTTTTACCCCACAACCACTCCTGCATTTGTTGCTGGTTGATTTCCTGGTGACCACCATTCCTTCTGAGGTGAGATGAAATCTCAGTGTGGTTGTAATTTGCATTTCATGAATGACGAATGATGTTGAACATCTTCTCATATATTTATTTGCCATTTGTATTTATTCATCTGAGAAGTATTTTTTCATCTCAGATGCCTTTTTTTGGATTGGGTCTTTGAATTTTGGGGACCTGATATTTTTCTTTAATTCTTTATATGTTCTAGACATGAATCCTTTGTCTAAGGAACAGTTGGCTAAAATTTTTCCCAATTAGTGGGTTTCCCTTTTACTGTTGGTGATTTCTTTTGCTGTGCAAAACCTTTTCAGTAAGAAGAGATCCCGGTTGTTGATTCCTTGAAGTGTTTTCCATGCACTTTGGTTTTTGTTCATGAACTCTCTGCCTATCCCTATGTCTTCAAGATTTCTGCCTACTATCTCTTCTAATACATTCAGTGTTTCTGTTTTAAAATTTATATCTTTAAGTTACTTTGACTTTACTTTGGTGCATGGTGAAACACATGGGTCACGTAACAATGTCTGGTAGTGGAAACCCAGTTTTTCCAGTACCATCTTTTAAAGAGGCTATTTCTCTTCCAGTGAACATGTTTGGCCCCTTTGTCAAAGATAACGTGGTTGAGTGTGCTTGTGGTTGTGGCTATATCATCTATTCTGTTCTCTTTTTAAAATTTTTATTTTAAAGAAAATAGTACCAAAAAAAGAATAATAGCAAAATACAATCAAAACAAAGCAAAGACATTAAAAAATGGTACAGGGTTTCAAACCAAATGAGAGTCATTAACAGTGATTGTTATTTTACATATTGTTATCTTTAATGAATTTGCTCAAATTACCAGATGTAAGAATAGAACATTGATCAAATCATTAAAGAGAATAAGAAAATAATGATTTAAAAGAATGTTAGAGACAGTACAGAGTTTTACTAGACAGGATTGTAGGAATTCACCAATGGTTATTTTACTGTAAATTGTTGTTGTCAAATAAGTTGCTCAGATTACCAGACATAAGCGTGAAAAACTGGTCAAAATATAAAACAAAAATT
>NW_004955488.1:2563123-2564784 GCF_000276665.1 Chinchilla lanigera | reverse complement strand
TCTTCTGGTTCCAGATAAATTTTATGAATGTTTTCTGTAGGTCTGTGAGGTATACTAATGGTATTTTCATTGGAATTGCATTGCATCTGTATAACAACTTTGGGAGTATAGCCATTTTCACAGTGTTGATTCTTCCTATCCATGAGCAAGAAATATCGTTTCATTTTCTGAAATCCTCTTCTATTTCTTTTTTCACAGTACTGCAATTTTCACTGCGTAGATCTTTTGCTTCTTTTGTTAGATTGATTCCTAAGTTTTTGAACTTTTTAGATGTTATTGTGAAAGGTATGGTTTCTTTCTCAGTGTGTTTGTTGTTTGTGCATAGGAATGCCATTGATTTTTGAATGTTGACTTTGTATCCAGCTATGCTACTGAATTTGGTTATTAATTCTAGGACTGTTTTGGTGGAGTTTTGGTAGGATCTTCCTTGTAGAGTATCATGTTATCTGTGAATAATGATACTTTAACTCCTTCCTTTCCAATCCTTATTCCTTTTATTCTCACTTTTGTCTAATTGCTCTGGCTAATGTTTCCTAAACTATGTTGAATAGTAGTGGTGACAGTGGATATCCTTGTCTTGTTCCTGATTTTAAAGTGAAAGATTTCAGTTTCTGTCCATTTAGCATGATGGTGGCTGAAGATTTGTTATATATGGCTTTTATCAGATTGAGGTACAGTCCATCTATTCTTGCCAGGTATGTGCTATGCCACTGAGCTATATCTCCAGCACTATTCATTTACTTTTTAATGAATTAACTAGATATTACATATTAATATTTTACTTTAAAATTTTTCATATAAAATACAGGATTATGTATTCAAGATGTGATAATTTGATATTTGTACATATGCAAAGGTTACTGGCATCAAATTAACTTTACATCAATCACCTCTGATGTTCAAAAATAATAGAATATGTTGTTAAATAATAATGCTGTATAATAAATCAATCACCACTGATGTGTAGCTGTCTTATAACTGTGTTTGTACACTTTCACCAATTTCTTCCCATCCTGCAATTCTTTGCTCCTAGTAAACAATATTAGAACTTTTTCAAACATATTTTTAGCTTCTATGTATAATCACACAGAATTTGTCTTTTGTGTCTTGCTTGTTTTAGTTTGCTTAATGTCATCTAGGATCATCCAGGATTGATTTTAATGACTGAATAATATTTTAATAATATTTTAATGTATGTGTGTGTTTGCATGCACGTGTGTGTGTGTGATGGCATCCTTATCATTCATCTTTTCATGAACATGGGTTGATTCCATGTTTTGGCTGTTGAGAATATGGGTAAAATGAACATCAGCAGGAACATATCTCTTCATAAAAATGACATCATTCCATTTGGCTATACAACCAATGGTGTATAGACTGATGAACACTTACATACATTTTCCACAGTGATTTTACAATTGTCCATACTGAGTGTAGTAGATTGATAACTGGTGGTCAACTTATAACCCCCAGCTGAACTGAGTAAGCATGGTGCTGGGTGTGGGATGCCCACCTGAGGACTGTTGCCAGCAGCATAAGAGGCAGACCTGGAGAAGAAGAAGCAGGCTGTTGAGAGCTGAGAGAGACTGTTGGAGCTGATAGAAGCTGTTGGGAGCTGGCTTTCCTCATGAACTTGGATGTTTTCATCCTCTGAGGAGCTG
>NW_004955488.1:2528014-2562763 GCF_000276665.1 Chinchilla lanigera | reverse complement strand
CTTCCACCACTGACCTTTGGGCCTTTCCAGTGCACATCCGTGAAACAGGCCTGCATGAGATGTTGTTATGGGCTCGGAGCCTCCAGTTGGACTTTTGGGAGGAATTGTTATGAGCTCTAGGCCTCCAGGTGGACTCATGCAGGACATTTCCATGGGATCCAGGCCCTCAGCTGGATTCCTTGGTCTTAGTGTGTAGGCAGATTTCCTGTACTCTTTTGTATATCGTTCTTTGGTTGACTATTACAAATAATCATATAAAGTGTGTGTCCTGTGTTGTTTTGTTCCCCTTGCAAAATAAGCCCCAAACCAATACACTGACCAACAGTGTAGGTGGTTTCTTTTCCTCTATCTCTTGCCAACATTTGTCATCAAATGTCATTTCACAACAGCTCTTTTAAAAGTATGAGAATATATCCTATTTTTTATTTATATTTATCAGATGATTAGTGATGCTGAACATCTTTGCATGCACTGTTGGCTATTTTTACATCTTATTTGAAAAAAATGACTATTCATATCTGTTCTCTGCTTTAATCAGGTTGTAGGTTGTTTTTTGTTTTCATGTTGTTTTTGATGGGTGAATTTCTTTTATATTTTAGTATCAATTTCCCATTAATACATGAACTGCAAATAGTTTCAGCCCTCTGGGACTCTCATTTTGTTTATGAGACCCTTTGTTGTAGACAAGTGTTTAGATTTCTGTAGTCCTTTGTGTATATTTCTTTTTTCACTATACCTTTTATATGTTATTCAAAAACTTCGTTGAAATCACTTAAATCTTTAATGGATTCTGAATTACAAATTTGGCTGCATTATAAGACTGTGAGAGTTAAGCTTCATTGTTAACTTGATTTGTGTGAGTACTTTAGCGTTAGTAAAGCACATACATAGGGGTATCTCAGTGAGTCAAAGGGGTCTAGCTTTATATTTTACATGTGACTCCTGGCCCCTGCCTCTTTTAATCTTGCCCTGGTTAATTTCTGTTACCCAGGAAGTGAGTAGCTATGTTCTTTCACACCTTTCTGCCATAATGTTTTTGTTTTGGAGCTGGTAGACCATGAAATGTACTGTCTGGAACTGTTATTCAAAACAAACCTTCCCTACTTTAAATTATGGTATTGGCTATTTTACAGAAGCAATGGGAAAGCTAATCAATACAAAGAAAATGATGCATTTTTGTTTGTTCCATTGTGAATATTTAATTCTATCAATATCATTTATTGAAGAGACTTTCTTTTCACCATCACACATATGAAATGTTTTAATATATATAAAGTTTTTATGTATAGTTCTTGTCCCAATCTAAATTTTATTAATAGTGCTTTCTTTTATTGGAATGTCATTTTGACTTTGAGTCATTATTTTTCTGAGTGTTTCATGGTTTGAGGACAGAGTTCAGAAATGCCTTACCCATATTAAATGCTCCCTTACTATGAGTGAATAATTTTATAATTTTTATGCTACATTTTAAGAAAAATTAAAACTTTAACAATATTAAAATATACTTTGCTCTGTTTTTCCTTTTTTGGTGGGGATACTGGTAATTGAACTCAGGACCTCATGCTTACCAGACAGGTTCTGCACCACTGAGCTAAATACCTGGTTATTTTTTCTAATAGTGAATCCTAACTGTTTATCCCCAAATGTATCAAATGATATCAGAATTAAATTATTCAGCTGAAAAACAGTTCTAGTTACCTGAAAATCACACACTATGCACTAAACATTCCAATGTGCACATACGTATTTTTTGAAGAAAAATTTTGTTGATCATGAACTGTTACATTTATTATATTACTTACATTTATTATTACAATTATTTTTATTTTTAAAATGTAACAGCTAGTACGGAGTTTCATTCCAATACTATGTCTGAAATTTCTTTAGTCTGTTACTTCCTAAGAGTAGTGCTTTAAAAGAAATATTTGAATTTTATTGACTTAAATTCACTGAAATCTGTTAAACATTGAAGAAAAATTTTATATTTGCAGTTAAATATCCCCCTTAAAATTTTATGTAATCTTATTGAAATCTTTTCTAACATCATGAAGATATTCACTTGTGTTATGACTTGTACTAGACATCCCCCCAAATCCTCACACACTCATAGATGGCGTATTTATTTATTTATTTATTTATGGTACCAGGAATTGAAGTCAGGACCTTGTGCTTGCCAGGCAGGCACTTGTGCCACTGAGCTATATCCATGGTCCTACTTGGGGCTTTTTGGAGATGCTTTTGGGGGCTTTGGGGATCTAGAGTATTTGTTATTGGGATAAAGGATATGTGATACGTACTTAGGTTTAGCATTTTTCTAAGTGTACATAATGGAACCCTCATCCTGAATGTGAATGGCACCAATTTATAGACTCATACCAGGATGGAATATATAAGGAGAGAGGAAGCCAGACTTATTGCTGCTGCTGCTTGCTGCTTTGCTGCCTTCTGCTTGCCATGCCATCAGCTCTTTCTCCTCTAGGATGCCCCTCTGACATGCCACCCTACTTGGAGCCAGCCAACTGTGGACTGAAACCTCTAAAAACCATGAACTGAAACAAACCTTTCCTCCTTTTACTTTGGTTGTTGGATACTTTGTTTCAACAAAAGTAACTAAGGCAGCTAGAGGAATGTGATTCTTTCAAAAAATATATGTTAAGGGGCTGGGGATTTAGCTCAGCGGCAAAAGTGCCTGCCTGGCAAGCAGAAGGTCATGAGTTCGGTTCCCGGTACCGGAGAAAAACCAAGAAAAAAAAAATATATATATGTTAAATGAATAATTTTATCAACTACTGAATAAATAGAAAATACTCAGTATTAATTTTGATTCCATTATCTTTGAGAAATTCTATTCAGGACTAGGACAGAGAAGTCATTTTAAAGTATAAATAGGATTCACTGATCACCTAGTACAAATTTTACAGAGTATATATTGTTTTTTCATGAACAATTTACCAACCACAGAGTCCTTGTAATTACTTCCCTTCATTTATTAGATCTGTAATTCAATTAAAAATATTAGAAGAGAGAATTAAGTCCATTTTTGGATGCTTTCAAAGTCAACTGTCTTTTAAACACAACAAAGTAAAACAATTCCTGAATTCTGGCTTATCAATAACCATCTCACCTACTTTAGCACATAAATGCAATTTCCCATGGGACAGGAGAAAAATTCATAATACTTTAATTAAAAACTTAGTTACAATTGTCTTTTATATTTATCTTTTAATTAATATCATCAAGTTTTGAAATATGATTCCTTCATTGATCTCATTACCATTATTTAATTTTTAATAAAATTAAAACATTTGTTTCTCAGATATTTTTCAGCTAAATTCCTCTACTATAAAAAATTATTTAGTGCCACATAATGTTACAATACTTCTACCACATCTTATATAGTTGAAATAAAATAATATGAATTAAAATTTAAATTCCTAAGACACATAGAATAAAACACAATAAAACCTTAGGTTCAGACTAACACTCTCTGCAAGTGTTCCACAAGACAATAAATATTCTGATGAATTTAAGTTTTTTTTTTTTTTTTTTTTTTTGAGACAGAGTCTCTCTGGGCAGTTCAGGCTGGCCTTAGTCTCACTTTGTAGCACAGGCTGGTCTTGAATTCACAAAGGTCAATCTGTCTCAGCCTTCTGAGTGCTGGGATTACAGATATGTGTCACCATATCTGATGAATTTAACTTATAAACACGTTATTTACTTCAATATGAGTATCACTTGAAGCCAGAGGTCACATGATCACAACTGAGACAGTGCTTCCTCTCTCTCTCTGTGGTTTTATGGATGATCATCTGCTAACATCAAAGGGTTTACAGGTCAGATCTCATCCACAGAGGAGGAGGAGAAAAAACAGGAATCCCTCACTTCATTGAGATTGGAGAAAATTTGTAAAATGGGAGAAACAGTGCAAAATTTTGTAGAAAACCATCACTCCAATAATGTAACAGCATGAGCAATGAATCCTTTTAATGAAAATGCAATGGTACGCTTTCATGAAAACCTCATCAAGTGGTAAAAGTAAATGTTATTGGATAGGTTCCCAGTTAATTGATCTTATTTTTTAATACATTTTTTATTTTCTTTATTATTTTGTATTATATTCAAATATTGTGATGATTTTATGTAAATATTTTTGTGTTCTGGAATCAATCATCTGATTTTCAGTTTTTCTTAGTGGGAAATTTTCCTTCATATACAAGTGCTTTGGGTTATAAACTTATTACTGGAACAAATTATTCTCAAATACAAAGTTTTCACTATACTTGCATTTTTTGAATTGTTAGTAAATTAGTTATTCATTAAAATTGTGGCTCTTTGCCTTGGCCAGACAATGAAAAACAGAAGCTTGGAAATCAAAGTATTCAAGCTCAATTCTAAGAAATTTTAGGTACTAATTAATGATGATGAACAGGTTTAACTTTTCTAAATATTGAGTTATTGCTTGAGAATAAGTAGAATTAACATTAGTTGGCTTTTTTGAGATCTATTGTACTCCTCTTTGACTCTGATTAATAGCAACGAATTGAACTCCTGAAAATTAGAAAAACAGGAGATGATAAGTGTCCTTCCAACATCGATAAGATTTGTGGTAATGAGTTTGCTGAAGAGATTGTTTGCAACTTCAGCAATGGATATACGCCTTTCAAAGCAGAGTGCTATACCTGATAAATATATGCAATATTTTTCTTTTCAGTCAAATGTTGAAAAATTCTCCTCATTGATTGATGTGAAGATTAGATGTGATAATGCAGATGAAGGGTTTTGCACATAATTAGGAACTAATCAATGTCAAACTTGACTATTACTGTCTGGAGAACAAGGATCTTAGAGAAGTGCATGATGTCATGGCTACAGTACCCCGAGGCAGAGACTGTACTGTTTACTATTTTTGAATGTGGTTCAAAATCAGGGTTTAAACTACATTTCTATTAGAATAGACTTGTAAGATGTGAACATAAAATATATATATATCATGGGACAAAAATATATACTGGAAAACGATTTTTCAAAGTCTGTATTAAACACGTCTCCATACATTTGAATAATAAAATATTTTCATGAAATGTGAAATTAAAACATCTAAAAGAATTATTCACAAAATTAAAGGGAATGATGGAGGTGATTTACAGATTTTGAATATCTAAGTTTTATATCTATTGTCCTACTTAAACTGCAGTTTTAACATTTTAATATTTGTATGATAAAATTTGAGAATTTAGTACACTATAGATAATCAAAGCTAGTATTCCTAAACTAGTATTCCTAAGTATGTGAGTGTCAGATATTTTGGAATAGCAAGTTAATAAGGTTTATTCAAATTATCTTTGATTCACTAAGGAGTAAAATTACTCCAGTGATTATTTACTTAATGTATTTCAGCTATTTAAATTACTATTTACCTCAAAATATCTTTTAGGTTATTTATTAGGATTCATCTAAATCAAAGTGCTCAAATAAATCTTCAATTACAAAGAAACTCATAGGTTTAGCTATTTAAAAATATAATTGTTTATCATGTCATTTATCTTCATTCCTATTTGGATTCTAAATGAAATTATAATAACAAAAATAGAATTAAGTAACATGAGAATGTTACCATACTCAAGGAAAATCCCCTGGACCATAAAAAACTTCTTTCTAGTACTAAATACCTTGGAAAATTGGTAGTTATTGACTGTCATATTTAAAGGAATGTATTTCTCCGTGCTTCTTCTAAGCTCATGAAAAATTGGGAAGCAGCTCGGAAGCATTATGTGGTGCAGAGCCAGAGGATGAGGGGCGGGGGGGGGGGTGTCTGTGTGCTAGAGCTCAATTACCAGAAAACAGCGAGGAGCTTTTCAGACAGAGCTTAGGTGAAAAATAAAGATTCTAGACAGCTAAGTAGGAAGGTTGGTAAAAAAAACATCAGCATGGGAAAAATGCCACCACCCAAGTAGTGCCTTACCCCTTGTCTGGGCAATAAAATACTTAAATTAGCTCACTTGAAATTGTGAACATGAAGAGAAATGAAAACAAATACATCTCGGGGGTTAAAATAATGTGTGTAATGCATATGTGAAATATAGTCTTGAATATAGTGATGATATATATGCTCCTCTACTGAAAATATGCGTAAGATTGTATAAGGGGTTGTACATTGCTATAGGTAAAATATAAGTATTATAATAAAATAAACATATAAGATATAGATATGAATAAAATTTCATTCAAAATTAGAAATCAGGGGCTGGGGATTTAGCTCAGCGGCAAAAGCGCCTGTGTGGCAAGCTCAAGGTCATGAGTTCGGTTCCCGGTACCGGAGAAAAACCAAAAAAAAAAAAAAAAAAAAAAAAATCAAAATTAGAAATCACAAGGCAGAAAATATTGCATTCATTTGCCTAGGAAAACATTTATAAACATTTTCCCTTTGGACTTTGACCAGAAATGTACTTTGATCATTTCTATTTTTTATATTCTGACTTTAATCACTATCAAAACTTTAATGTCTTGTGAATCTCTTCTGAATTTTATACTGCCTTAAAAGATAAGTTTATTAAAAATTGTTTTAGAGTGACTTTATATAACTTTGTAGTACATCTGGAATTGTCCAGTAATATATACATTTTTTATATTGAAAGTCTGGCTATGGAAAAGTTATTAGGCATAGTAATTCCAACACAAAAATTAATAAAATCAGGAATTCCCCTATTAAAATTTCTCAAAGCTCCATTAACCCAACAGTATGATTTGTTAATCAGATTAATTGAGAGTTACCATTGTCTGTGGACGTAGAATAATTCCAGTCACAAATTAGATGTTTCATTGTAATACAGTGAAAGAAGAAAGTGTGTGATTTAAATTTCTATTAAAAAGACTAATTATTCTCAAATGTTTTCCTATGGCTCTTATGACTTTTATCATGTTTCTATTAATTCTTCTGCCACTGATTTCTACCCTAGTCATAATTTTATTTTCACTTACTTTTTTGTATTGAAAATGTATTTCTTATCTGTATTTTCTACCTATTTAAAAATAAAAACTGATAGAATTCAAATGACAGGAGAAAAGATATTTATTACTGAAATGAAAAGCAAAATTTTAATAAATTTTAACTTTTAAGTGATAGAACTGAATTTTATTCTTTAAAATTATTCCTATAATATCTTTTAAAGTCTTTTGGACTTACATTCTTATTAATAATTATATTTTATGGCATATGTTAATTAATTTCTATTGTTTTTCCTCTCAGATATGTTTTTGTAATTATATTTGATAATATAAAATTTTGAAGAATTTTCAATATGACAACATATCAAAGACTGTACTAATTTTAGCCATGTTACTATCAAAATTTGAAAGAAAATTCATATTTTCTTGAAGATAATTTAAAAGTTAAATAATCTGAACATGAATATGTAAAGATAAATTCAAACTACCCTAAAGTGAGTGTAGTTATTATGTATCAAAAAGATACATTAATATCAAATACTTAGGCCAAAATAACAACTCACTTAAGTAGCAAGATTTATTTGGAAGCTATCATGACAAACATTTAATCATAGGATAGCTTAGAAAACTTTAAAGATTATGATAATTGAACTGCATTTATTTCTGCTGTGATGAAGAAACTTTGGAAATTTATGTACAAGTGAATAACGTGATCTGCTTTCCATTTAAAATCTATTTCTCAGGCCGGGCGTGGTGGCATACACCTGTAATCCCAGGACTTGGTAGGCTGAGGCAGGAGGATTGTTGCGAGTTCTAGACCAGCCTGGGCTACAAAGTGAGCTCAAGGCCAGCCTGAATTGCATAGCGAGACATTTCTCAAAAAGAAAAATAAAAAAAGAAAATCTATTACTCTGGTTAGAGATTTAGCTATTAGAGCCAAATATGCTCAGAGACTGTTAGTGGTCATTGTAGTTTTCAAGAATAGAGAACATAATGATTCCTTCACTAGAAAATCAAAATAAGTGATTAGATATACAATAAAATTTTAAAGAAGTGATAATTAAACTTGTTATTATAAATGAACTGTGAATTATGACAGGAACAAATGTTGGATTCTGGTCTAGATCATATACTATTCAATTAATGGATTTATTAACTTAAATTGCTGAAGAAGTAAGTTTGAAAATAGTTATGAGCTTATTCTTGTACATGGATTACAAGTAAAATGCTTTTTAGAAAAGAATTGTGTATACATTTTTAAACTCAAAGTCCAAAATGAAATTATGGAATACTCAATGTGCTTCAGTACCTGAAATCATAAGTCATGATTGAAATTATAGGGTAGAAA
Source organism: Chinchilla lanigera (assembly GCF_000276665.1). Taxonomy (NCBI): domain Eukaryota; kingdom Metazoa; phylum Chordata; class Mammalia; order Rodentia; family Chinchillidae; genus Chinchilla; species Chinchilla lanigera. The sequence goes on along the minus strand of NW_004955488.1, from coordinate 2,554,470 downwards.
GAAAGATTACACTAATCGTTAAAGATGGAATGATCAGAAATCTGCTTAGTATGTAGGAAACTGCTGTAGAAGTATCAGAAAAACCATAAAGCGTAGGATTCTGCAGAGATCACTATTAATAACACATGCTTAGAGATGAAGTAAAATAAAAATAGGTTTGACCATCAATTTGACAAAAATAAGATCTTAAGTGACAGTGTTAAGTATTATTTCAGTTTGAAGGATAGGATTCACAGATAACAAAGACATTCAATTATTTCAAAGGATATTGGTAAAAATGAGACTGAAAAGCAGAAACTGTAGGAAGATACATGACCAGAGGAAAATCTGAACTAACAAAGCTTTTGATGGCAATAATCTATCAGAATAGAAGGACTGATAACACAGAGAAGACGCAGTGAAGAACTTCAGGCAGTAATCCTAGAGTACAAGGTGTGGGAATGAAATAGAGAACACAGGTGATAACTGAAGCATTCCCTGGGCTTGTAGATCAGTCCCTGTTAGAATAACAGATGAGACAAGGCAGAGAGATGGTCGCAGGAGGGTAAGCAGCACTTATGGAATTCTGGTTTGTAACAATTCTCCTATGGTTGTTGAACTTTTTGATTAAAAGAAAGAACAAGTCCAGTATTCAGAAGTTTGAATTTTTATTTGAGGTTTGAGGAAAGTGAGGAAAATAACTAAAACTAAAGATATGGTAAATAAAAAGAGTAGGAGAAATATCAGGGGAATTATAGGTGTTGCCTGGCACCAATTAAAGTTTCCTAAGTGAGTTATAAGCAGGTGAAAATAATAAAGAGAATATTGCTTATGAATTTAGCTCCTCCATATAAAATTAATCTAAAGCAATTATTATCTAAATGAAGTTAAAGGTAGTATACATCACAGACTATGAGAATATTCTCACATAAAACTGATGTAGGATTAATACAGAAATATATGTGTGTGGGGGGTGGGGTATGTACAATACATTTCAACAATTAAGAGAAAAAAATACAAAGACAAACTGATTCAGAAACTTTGTTATATTAAGAAAAATTCAAACACAATGAAACATTTCACATCCAGAGTTTTGAAAAAATTGAAACTTTTCATTACCAATGGACAAAATTAAACTTTCTATTGCCAAAGAACTATATGCAAATTTACACTGTGAGAGAGAAGATGCTAGTACTCTCACTTTAAAGAACCAGTTAAAAATACTTGTCTAGCCAAGCATAAATTTAACTTTCAGTCTTAGAGAGTTTTGAATCACAAGTACATACATACAGAGAGTACATGTATACATAAAGTCTAAAAACAACAGTGAAAAGGTCAAAAGCAAATTCTGCACAGACCTGAGTCTGGGGAGCGCTGAATGCACCCACTTTATCTGCCAACTTGAACACAGCTCTCATTTTCCCCAAAGCCACAGATGGAGCTCATTAATCAGACTGAATTCATGAGACAAATAAGTAAGTTTGGACCGTCGGTGGTGACTGTGTTTTCTTACATGGATCTCTGAAGCAGTTCTCATGACAACTATTCTGGCTGATGTTCTAGGTATAGGAAGCAATTTCACTTTCGTGTGTAAGAGAAGATGTGTGTGCTTTGCATCCATCTCTGCACAGAGCTGCATAAGCAGACAAGTTAAAGATGTGTCCTTTAATGTGGCTAATTATCTTAATCACAAGCTATAAAATATTGTTAAAGTCATGTGACATCTGCCTGGTAGCCAACATTTCTCTATGGATGATACAGAACACAGACAGCTGTTCAGAAGGGACCTCTTTGACCCAAGTAGTGAAATCTGCCAGCCACAGAATCATGGCAGCCACTCCATTCTTGTATACCATGAATATATGAATAACAACGCTGTATTATCTCTGATATTTTATCTCATAATTATTTTCTTATTCTCTTTAATGGTTTGAACAATCTTCCATTCCTACATTGGGTAATCTGAGCAACATAGTTAGGATAGCAATATATAACATAACAACCACTGGCAATTCATATTATTTTGTCTTGAAACCCTGTATCACTTTAAATGTTCCTGCTTTAGTTTATTTATGTTTATGATACTGGTATGCTGCTGTTGTTCTTTTTTTGTTTGTATGTTTCTCATTTACTACTCTCTTTAAAATAAAATTTTAAAAAATATATGCTATGTTCTCCTGATATGCTATTATTCTAAGGACTGAATAGTTCTGCAGTTGTGGTTCTGGTTGGCAACATAATGGCACACAATGTATCTTTAGGTACATCTTTCCAAAAAATAGATCAGACAAAATCAAGCGTTACTGCCTTATTGAAATTGCTAGACTTTTCAGCTCCAATTGCTTACCATGGTGATTCATTAATCCTAACAACTGTGCCTCAATATCCTTTGCTACTTCAGCAGCTCACCTAGTTATGGTGGTAGCTGAAAGAGGAACATGTGCCTCCCTTGGAACAGCAGTCTTTCAGGAAAGTGCATGGCACGTGTCTTTAGTAGCAGGCCAAGTCAAATCTTCAAAATCATTAAAGGTTTCTTAGCTTTAGCAATGAAGTTAGCCATTAAGAACAAGGCTCTCAGGGAACACATTTGATAAACTGGTGGCCTTCCATAATTATTTCTGTTCTTCACGTTCATTTTTATTTTGTTTTGAAGTTTGAATGTCTGTCTTTTACTGGCAGGTGTACAGTCTTCATGTGGCAAAGCATGTTGAAGGTTTCATGGCTTTGTGGATGGTTTCATGGCTTTGTTGGGTAGCTGCTTGCCAACTGTTACACACAGAGGACTCGAAAATATGAAACACTTGTTGCTATGAAATCCTAATGTAAGTTAGGCTCTTGTTATTTTTCTTTCAAATGCAGCTTTCTTTTTATTGGCAGCCGTAGAATCTTGTGTGTCTCTTTATTGGGTTTTCCTGCTTTGCAAAGAAGCTGTCCAGAGATGTTGGTATTGTACTCATTTTAGCTAGGGTTAGTTTGCAGGCTGATCAAAACTGTTACTGAGACACATGCATAGTGCAGGAAAGAAGTGTGTATGGAAGAGATAAGTAAAATACTAGGTGGGCCATGGGCCACGCAGGGACCAAAATATGCAGTGGATTTTGACTTACAAACTGCCAGTGTATGCAGCCGTACAATGGAAGAGCCTCAGCTCATCTGCCAGTAGAAAGTCCCTCACTTGGTACAGCTTCATGGCTACTTGGTATTCGTGCAGAGGGTTTTGATATAAGTCTACAAGCAACTTATTCATTATGATCTTTTCATCATCAAGCCTTTCTCTAGTGTTTATTTTTCAGATTGCTTCCCAGAACTAGCATCACTAACTCAGCTACACCTCAGATCATCAAGTATCAGATTCTCATAAGGAGGGCACGAACTAGATCCTTTGCATGTGCAGTTTACAGTAGGGTTTGCACCAATCACAGTCTAATGCCAACGGTGCTCTGACAGGAGCTGAGATCAGGAAGCAGCGTGAGTAATAGGTAGCATTTGAAAATACAGGTGAAGCTTCACTCACTTCCATGTTCCTCACCTCCTAATCTGTGGCCCAGTTCCTAACAGGCCACCGACCAGGACCTGTCCATGGCCCAGTGATTTGGGACCACTTTGTTATAGGTTATATAGAAAAATATTACTTTCCCCGTTTAACAGAGGATGGAAATATCAATGAGGGGGTTTACATAATTTGTGTTCTGCTGCACAGTAGTTACTGGTCAGTTGACCCTGATTAAAGGTCATGACTTGATCTACCACAAAGATAGATATATCCTAACATATGTCACTCTAGGTTGACTATTCATAGCAAACAAAATCTCCTTTAGATAGAATCTATATTTTGAAGGAGAGTGCTCACATGACTTATAATGTCTTTATTGAAATCCAAACTCTAATAATGCTAACTCATATGAAGTGAGTTTAAAATGCAATGACTATATACAAGTCCTTCATACAGTCTCTAGAATTCTACAAGCATTACACAAATTTTAGCTAATATTGTTTTGTTATAACCTGTATAACTCTTACACAGTGCCCAGTTCTGCGAACAGCACAAAGATAAAATCAGATTCCTTGGCTTTAAAATAATTAACTTAATTTATTTTCATTGTAACATCAGTATGAGAAGAAACTTCAGGCAATAACCAGAAATATAACAAAATTAATTAGATACAACATGTTACAACATAAGCAAAAGTATTAGGCGATTCCAGATGAGAGATTAAATTTCCCTTTGAGGGTAAGGAGAAAAAAAAAAGTAATATCCTTAATTAATGGTGTATAATTTTGGCCAATTTTGAAGAAAGATAAAAAGAATGAGTAGGGGCTGGGGATTTAGCTCAGCGGCAAAAGCGCCTGCCTGGCAAGCGCAAGGTCATGAGTTCGCTTCCTGGTACCAGAGAAAAACCAAAAAAAAAAAAATAATAATAATAAAATAAAAAGAATGAATAGAGCCAAAAGGAGGATATTTCATAATGAACTCATGATATGAATAACGGCTGAAGCCACGAATGCCAGCTCAATCATATATTCTATAATCAATAGTCATATAAAAGTTTTGAATAATGTCTTAGATTAATACAAGTCTTATTTAAACACTTGAACTGTTATTGATTGTGAGATTCTATGTACTGATAATTTCTTCAAAGGAAGCACATACTGTCACATATTTCTTTCCCCATGAATTCGGATTTATATTTTCTTAGCTCTGTGCAATGGATATCCACACCAAATCTTACAACTATGACTGATTTTATGATTTGTTCCTTCACAAAATGAATAAGACCAATTATTTCAGACTCTTTCTAATTTCTCTTATTATTATTCTATTTTTATTAACTTTATCTATCTATTTATTTATTTATTTTTGTTTCTTAGTGTAGTGCACTAAAGGCATTTCAGAATAAGAAATATTTCTAAATCACCATATTTGCTTGTCATGGTAGTTAGATAATTTTATTGAATGAGTCTCTTGTGTCTGAGAGTGAAAGACTTCTAAAATTCTGCATATTTACAGTTTTGAAACTTACAAATGCATTGGAATCTTTTCTCTGAGAGGAACCCAAGTCAAATTTAATTAATGGAAGAATTTAGAAACATCCTTTGCCCTGACCAAATTGGATTATAATACTGCAAAACTTAGCAGAATTCTGGCAGTTCTGATTCAAAATAACCTTGATTTTTTCAAATTTTATTTTATGCTATGCATTCAATGTTAATTATTCAAGGAAATCTCACATAATTATATTTAGACTGAATTACATTATAAGGAAACCAGGTTGTTTGCATAAAAGGGCTCATAATTACTTCAAAATTTAAATTTATGGCTACCATATGGCCATCTAGAAAATATAGTTAATTTAATCTTTAAATTAAAATTTTTTGAATAGCAAATGTAATCTGTCACATTACTAAATAAGCATTGGTCTAAGTTTTATCCATATTGACTTCACATACTTCATACATTTACTGTAATTAGTAAAGGCACTTCATAAGTAACACTTTTTGTTTTCAAAACTCCTTGTCTATGACCACCTTCCTCTCCTGAGTTACAAGAATAAAATTATTCTGTAATTCCGTATGTCTTAAAATATTGTCTAAAACATTTGGAGGATAAGATGAAAGAAATCAAAACAAAGCTTTAATCTAAATTTTTGATAGCCTAATGAATGTCATAAGACTCAAAAGCCCATATTTAATATTGTCATCATATTGTAAAAACACCATGGGCTCTGTAAGGAGTTTTAATTTTAATCTCTTCCTAGGTTCATCTTCATTTAGTTCCTAAAAGGCACTGTTAATCTTTACACTTTTTTCAATCCTTCCCTGTTCCACCTTCCTCATTTTCTATTCTATCTTCATCAATATTTATATATAAAGTTTTGAAATATGGTGCTAAAAATTCTTAGAATCAAAATTAAAGCCAAGAAAGTTAATAAGTGTAAGAATCAATACACAAATATAATATGTCATAAAAATGGAATAGGCTATACAATTTTATATTTAGAGATAAAAGTAGAGACATATTGAATTCAACTATGAAGGCATCCATGAGAAGGAAAACTTTCTCTGCTTCAATTTACATTTGAGTCCTTCTCACTAGAACTGAAAAATGCTGTGTTAATTTCTGTCCTTCATTAAATTTTGTCAGAATAAATGAAGTCCCAGAAATGTTATACTCTGAGGTGTAAAAACTAATGAACCTGACACTTTCAGGAAAAATATACCACCTTGTATCCCTGACCACAGCTGATGGAAGAGATACTCTGCTTTTGTTACCATACCAGTAATCAATTTGACTTTTTAAAGCTACATATAGATGTTGGCAATGATCTATTTAAGTCATATTCTGGTTCTTGCTGTCATACAGAACTGACTCACAGATTATCAGTTCTGTTTTCATTAAGGAAATCCCAAAGTCTTTTAATCTGCCAATTACTGAATTATTTCCACATTGCAACAGAATTAAATCTCTTCTATTAGTATGAGGAATATGCTACCAACTAGTTAGGCAGACATTTCTTGGGATTTTTTCTTTTCTGTTTTGCTATGCTAAAAAAACCTCAATCATCTGCGATAAGAGTCAGTTCAAGTAAAAACCTATGTGAATACAGATGATAGGAATTTACTTATCTTTAATTCTAGTTTATTCAGCTCTAATTCTAGTTATGCTGTATCTTTTTTAAGCCACTTGGCATCCAGGCATTCTTCAAACTAAAGAGCATTTACCAAAGCGATATTAGTATAGAAATGTAGCACACATTCATGGACATGCATATGTAGATATATGCACACATGCATGGTTTTTAATTAAGGTTAATGGGACAATTTAGATATACATAATGATCGCATTCATCATAAGAAATTTGTACCTCTGCATGACATATCTTGATCCTTCTTCTTCTCCAATCCTCTCCCCTCCCTTCAACCTATCTTCCCCTCCTTATTTACAAAAGCTTTGTTTTCATTTTTCCTTTTCTTGTTTGTTTTCTTTTCCCTTTCTTGTTTTGCCCTTCTCACTTCCTTAATTCCCCTTCCTATTTGAATATTTTCTTTCTACTTCACAATATCTACTTTACATTTGATTCTTATTTATACTTTCAATTTCTCGCATCAGAGAAGCAATGTTATATTTGCACGTGTGCCCTGTTCATTTCATTTCAGAGTATGGTCTTAAGATGAATCTCTTTAACTAGAAATGTCTCAAGTTTATCCTTCTTTAAGGCTTAATACTACATCATTGTATAAAAAATACACACACAACTTGTATTAATCTTTTGGTGGCAATTTAGGCTGTTTCCGAGATTTAGGCATTACAAACTGTGCTGCTATAAACTTGGGTGCATGTATATGGCTGTGGAATGATGATTTTCATAAGTTAAGGGAAGTTATCTAGAAGAGGAGTAGTAGAGGAATCAAATAGAACCTCTAGTTTTAGTTTTTGAGGAATCTCCACATTGATTTTCACAGTGATCTCTCCAGTCTACACCCCCACAAGCAATGGAGAAAGGTATCATTTTCCCCATAGCTATGCTGGTATTTGTTATTAGTTGATTTCTTGATAATTGCCATTCTTTCTGGAGTGAGATGGAATCTCAGCATTGTTTTCATTTCCATCTCTAGAGGGACCAGTGATGTTGAACATTTTTTCATATGTTTATTTACTGTTTCTACTTCTTCAAATGAGAAGTGTGTATTTAACTCAGATACCTTTTGTTAGATTTGGTCTTTAAATTTTGGGGGTGTCTGATTTTCTCTGAGTTCTTTATATATTCTAGGTATTACTCCTTTATCTCAAGAATAGCTATCAAAAATTTTTTGACCCCCATGTGGATTGTCTCTTCACTGCGCTGGTGATTTCTCTTGCTGTTCAGAAGCTTCTTGATTAGATGAGATCTTTGTTGTGATTTTTGCTAATATTTCCAATGCAATTGGTGTTTTGTTCGTAAAGTTTTGGCATATATCTCTGTCTTCAAGAGTTCCTCCTATTCTCTCTTCCAGCAGATTTAGTGTTTCTGTTTTAATATTTGGCTTTTTTTTTTTGTACTGGGAATCGAATTCATGACCTTGTGCTTGCCAGGCAGGGGCTGTGCTGCTGAGCTACATACCTGGCCCTCTTTTAATATTTGATATTTAATCCATTTTGATTTTAGTTTAGTATATAATAAGAGACACGGGTCTAGTTTTATTCTTTGGCACAGAGAAGTTGTTTTCTTCCAGAACCACTTATTATAGAAGTTGTCATTAGATGAATGAAGGTATTTTACCCCTTTGTTGAAAATAAGGTGACTGAGCATATTTGGAGTTGTTTCTACACCTTCTATTATGTTCCACAGATCAACTAGACAATAAATCTATAAAGTAATATCAGAACTGAACCAAATTTTTGAGCAAATGGACTTAAGGGATGTCTAAAGCGTGTTCCACCCCACAACATCATAATACACATTCTTCTCAGCTGCACATGGGACATTCTCCAAAACAGACCACACACTCCCTCATGGAACATGCTTAAGTAAATTCAAAGGGAATTGAAATTATCCCATGCATATTATCAGACCATAGTGCAATAAAATTGGAAATCAATGGCAAAAAAAGTCACAAAACCTCCATAAACACATGGCAATTAAGTATCACCTTCTTGAACAACCAATGGGTTACAGATAAAATTAAAGAAGAAATTAGACAATTTCTATAATTAAACAACAATGCTAATATTACATACCAGAATTTATGAGACACAGTGAAAGTTGTACTGCTAGGGAAATTTATAGCAGTGAAGTCGTACATCAGGAAAACATAGTGAGCTCAAATGAGCAACCTAATGCTGAACCTCAAGATTCTAAAAAAAGATGTCAAGTACAAAGCTCATACAATGGAAGAAATTATAAATATCAGAGCAGAAATCAATGTAATTGAGACTAAGAAAATCATATAAAGTATCAATGAGTTGATGAATTGGATCTTTAAAAGATTAAATAAATTGATAAACCTGTAGGCAACTTTATCAAAATAAAGGAAAGAAAAGACTCAAATTCATCCAATTTGGAACGAAAAGGGGAAATCACTATTGATTGTGCAAAAATTGAGAACATTTTCAATACCTACTATGACAACCTTTATGCTAATAAGATGGAAAACACAGAAGAAATGAATAGTATGTTCACCCATGTGTATAGCAGCACAGTTTCTCATAGTAAAATTTTGGAAACAACCCAAATGCCCATCAACTGAGGAGTGGATAAGAAAAATGTGGTATATACAATGAAGCATTACTCAGCTATAAAGATAAACTTGAGGCTTCTATAGGTAAATGGATGCAACTAGAGACCATACTCAAACGTGAAATAAATCAGACCCTCATGTGTAAACACCATATTGTCTCCCTAGTGTAAGAGCCTGAAAGAGTAAATAAAACTGAAACTATAATAGATATTGTGAAAGGGAAAGAAACTGCTAAGTAGAAAAGAACAACTGGGATGAGGGAAAGATGAAAAAAAAGAAAGAAGAGAAATGCACACACATGCACACACGCACACACAGGATTGCTAAGATAAGTGTAGTATTAATTTCTATTGCTTTATTGAAAGGAACAGTTAATGTATAATTGATCAATCTTGCATACCTATACCTGGTAATCTGAGCAACTACTTTGAAGATAACAATAAGTAATATAATAGCCATTGTTGATCTCCTATGACTTTGTTTTAAAATTCTGTATCATTTTGATTGTTTTTGTGCTGTTTTGTTTTTGTCTTTGCTTTTCTTATTTTCTCTTTAAAATAACAAAAAAGAAATGGATAGATTGCTAGATACATATGAATTATCAAAACTGAATCAAGAAGATGTAAAGATTCTTAATAACACAATATCAGTAAATGAATTGAAGATGTAATTAAAAACTTACCAACAAATTAAAGCCCATGTCCAAACAGATTCACTGCTGAATTTTACAAAAAATTTAGACATCTAATGCTGTTACTCCTCCAACATGTTAAGGAAATTGACTGAGAAGCAATACTCCCAGAGTCATTCCTGGAAGCAAGTATTATCCTGATACCACAACAAGAGAAGGTTCCATCCAAAAAAGAGAACTATAGGCCAATCTCCCTAAGGAAAATAGATTCAAAAACTCCTCAATACAATAACAGCAAAGAGAATTCAGAAAATGATCAAGAAGATTTTTTACCATGCCAAATAGGATTCATTCCAGGGATGGAGGGATGGTTCAACATACATAAAGCATGATTTAAAACTTTACCCTAGAATTTAGCCACTCTACATTGTTTATTTTCATGTTTCCTTTAATTATTGTTTGTGCAGGCTCTGAAGCAGGGAGGTGATCTAATTATTTGTCATTAATTTATTTATGGATCTTTTCTTGTCATAAGCACTACGATGATAGATATTCATTATTTCATGTAATTTTGAATTTGATGTGTCTATCATCTGCCAAGAAACTAAGATAAAATAAGCTTCGTTGAGATGTTCAGCCCATGAAGCTCACAGATGCAGTCAACCAAGACTCTGAAGGCATTGTTGGCATTATGTCTCAAGACTACAGTGCAAACATTCCCAAATTTACCAGATGATTACTCTTCAATGCATGAACTCTAAATTACCAAACCTTGAATTTTCGTCTTTCTTAACATCTCAAACTAATTCTTAACTGCAAATTGATCTTTCTAGTTAGTTTTTCACTGTCAACTTATTTTTTTTTTTTATTTTTGAAAGAATCTATCACTTTTATTCCTTTGCACTTTAGGCGGTTTATTAGAAACTGAGAATAATTTACCTTATTCAACATGATAAGAAAACTATAACAAATTTCCTTCCAGTAATTCAAAGAAATAGAAAATAGGTTATGTGAGATAGTTTTAAATATTTCCTATCAGTAATATTCATCTAAGAATAGTTTGTAGATAACAGAACATCAACATTTAAAAATACCAGGACAAGTTCATATTCTAAATCTGCCATTTGCTAATGTTTGGCCCATTATATAATGTGACCACCGAATATTAAAATGCATAGAATGACACCAATGACTTCTCCCATGATGTGACAGATGCCAGTAATCAATCCCCTCCAACCACCAAAGTCCCTGAGGAAACATTCATAAGTGACTGAAGTATTTTTTTATCCCTTCATCTAATTCTGGAAAACAACCTCTAACATCTTTTAAAGGAAATAGGTTTCTACTATTTTTTCAAAGCAAGTGGCTCTCCATGAAGTTCTGAAACACAAACAGAAATAAGAAGTGAATCCTATGTTAAAACAAGGCAAGGCTAATGGCTGCATACAACAATGGCAATCAGGCACTTTAGCATTTTAGTGATATGAATATGGTTCCTTAAAACCTAGTTTTTTCTGTTTGACTTATTGACTTTAGACACATTACATTCTTGTCATCTATTGTCTAATGATAGTTTAACTTGACTTTTGTTTTAAAGTATGGTATCCTTAATAGGCACAGCAGCAGTAGCCATGCTGGATTTGGAAAGAACGCAGAGTGTGAAATGACACTGAGTCTCCCTGGTGATGGCAATAACGAATTCTCAGCTCATTTCACTCTCTGTGCTATTCTCCACCTAACTTTCTGGATAGTCACCAGCTCAGTAGTGACTTATGACCTGCTTTATCCTCTTTCCTCAGAAAAGCATTATTAGGTATGACAGAACATTATTTCTTATAAATCTCATGGTACATTTCATTTAGTCACTTGCTATTGCTGAACTCCTACTTTTCCCAAAGCTCTTACATTATATATATAAGTGTCATGCAAGTTCTCCACAGGTGCTCAGCTATGTTTTCCACTTATATATGGAGCCATCCAGGCTTTGCATTTTATTCCTGACTCTCCTCCAACACACCAAATTGATGAGGCAAGATGTTAAGTAAACGATATACAAATAAAACTATAATTAGCATGTTACTACATATTAGGCATGAAAAGAAAATGAAGTCATAAACTGGTTAGGACAGTAGGCTTAATTTAAATTCAGAATCTTTAAAAGGTCTCTAGGAATTAGAGATATGTGTAGACATTCTGTATAACTGCAAATAATATTGCTGTTTTGTATTTTAACAATTTTTAAAAATTGGATGTAAGGTAAGGTGATCTAGAAAACAATGGACAGGAAATTAAATCATGCAGGAAATCTGCTATGATTGAAGAAGGTCTTTGAACAGAAAGAGAAACCAATACAACTGAAAGAGAAGTTTAGAAATATTTAGAAACATGGTAATAATTATGTCTTGTATCATTGAGGCAAAGATATTTTTGACGATTAAGGACACTGAGACTATTAGATTATATTAAAAAATCAAACTTTTCATAACACACTCAATAAAGTTCAAATGGCTCAGTGATATATATATGAAGGCAAGAAAGTGTGGGTTAATTCTATAAAACATGGATATAGGAAAGACTTTTTAATTGCAGCTAAAATTCAAATTATCAATTAACAGGAAATATTCATTAATTTAACAGTTTGCAAATATGAAAAAATTGTGTGGTTGAAAGTTCCAGAAGCAAAATCAGATAACAAATAGCAAGCCCAAGTAAAATATTTGGATAATATTTCAAAAAAAACACATTTCTATTCTTAATGTAAAAAGAACTTTTAAAATTAAGTTAAATGCCCCAGTATCTTATGTGAAATACACAAGAAAAAGAAATCCACAGATTTATAAATATGGCCTGTGAGCATACAAAGTTCAACTTCTGTCCTAATGAGAGAAATGCAGTGAAAAGTACACTGAAATTTCACTTATCACTCAAGACACTGGGAATACATCAGAAGCTTGTCAACTAGCAAGGACATAAGAAAGTAGGCACTCAATGATTTTGATGCCAATAAAAATTTATAACAATCCTTTTGGAGAAGATATTGCCAGAGTTTTAGCTTTCAGCACAACAATCTCACCCCTAGGAATGTGTTTTGCAGATACAATTCTAACAAGGCAAATGCAGATACATACAATTCAGTACCACATTATCTGTAATTTGCAAAATGTTGAAAGCCAGTAAGTTATTATATAAAGAAACTAGAGTATACTCACTCTGTAATGTGCATTTATTATACACAGTTGTGAAGACTGAATATCCTGGGAGAGATGTGGAAGAATGTGTAGAAGACAGTGTAAGGAAAAAGAATATTGTGTGTGTGTGTGTGTGTGTGTGTGTGTGTGTGTGTGTGATATATATGGTGTATACATGGTAATATAGTGTCTGTAAAAGGGAAAGAACAACAGAACCTGAATAACACATATACACACACATATACCTACACTTATTTTTACAAAAGAAGCATTTAAAGCATAAAATTTGACTTTTGTAAGCTTGTTCTTATTTTAAATTTTCAATAAATATTAAATTAAAAAACTCAATGATAATAAAAGGTGAATGTGTAGAAATAAAAGAAGAAGAAATGGAAATTAGTATATCAGATGTATTTCAGAAGAGATGGGGTAGGTTTGAGTGGTATGACCATGATATTTGACAATATGCAATAAACTGTAAAACTGGTAGTAGAAATTGCAAAATAAATCTTTAGTTCCTCTTAGGTTTACTTTTATAATGGTGTGCAAAACAGTGAAAGAATTTTAGGCATATAGGGTAAGACAAAATACTTCCAATGCTAACATATTAAATATGTTGATATTAAACTGTGGCAAAAGAAGAGAAGACAGATACAGAATGGAGATGCAAAAAGTAGGTTTCTTAATCTATTGGAATCAGAAGTGTTAATGTTACTCTACATTCAAGATCTATAACATATGTATATGCATAATTTTATTCAAACATCCTATATTTATGAAGGTGGATATTCATGGCTATATGAGCATCATTACAAGTGATGTTCATTTGTGTTGTGTACATATGTGTGTACTTGTGTATCATATGCACAAGTAGATGTATATTTTCTAGCTCTGTCTCCCAAAAATATCAGGAAAAAATAACGTTCCAAGAACACTAAGCACATCTCCAGGCTAGATATTGGCCACTACTAGCTTTTTTCACCACGAGAAAGCAAAAGCTTGTTTTGTTTAAATTAAGTTTACTTGTGCAATTTAGATACACATAATGATGACATCCATCACATGAAATTTATACCTGCATACAATATATTTTGATTCTTCTTTTTAATCCCTTCTGCTCTCATCTCTTCAACTCCTCTTCCCCTCCTCATTTGCAAAAGCTTTGTTTCCAGTTTTTAAATTTTATTTTATGGGAAAAAGATAGAAAAAAGATTCATAACAAAATAATAATAGAATAACAATAGTTAAAGCATTACATGCTGTGATCTTTAGCTACTCAGGATATAAAAAATATGGACATTAGAATTTTTCAAATTGTTATTAGCACAAACCTTATTTAATGAACTATGAAATTCTAGTAGTACAAATGACTTGCATTTTTTTTTTCCTTTTCCCTACTGTCCTTTTCTCTTTTAACCATGGTAATTTCTCTTTCCTTTTAAAAAAGTTTTGCCCCATTTCACAATATCTGTTTTACATTTTAGAATTTACTGTTTCAGTTTCTCAAATCAGGGAGACAATACAATGCTTACACATGTGAGTCTAATTTATTTCACTTATGAGTATGGTCTCAAATTCCACCCATTTACCTATAAATGTCTCAACTTTATCCTTTTTTATGGCTGAATAAGTACTACACTGTATAAAAATACCACATCTTTTATCTATTCTTCAGTTGATAGGCATTTGGATTGTTTTCAAGATTTAGCTATTATAAATTTTTCTGCTGTAAATATGGGCGCACATATACCACTGTGGTATAATGTTTTTAGTTATTCTAGGAAGATACCCAGAAGGGGAATAAATGGGTCAAATGGGACCTCCAATCCTAGTTTTTGAGGAATCTCCACAATGATTTCCACAGTGGTTGCACCAGCCTACACTCCCACCACCAACCGAGAAGGGTTCCTTTTCCCCACAGCCCCTCCAGCATTTGTTATTGATTGATTTCTTGATGATAGCCATTCTTTCTGGGGTGAGATGGAATCTCAGTGCTGTTTTAATTTGCATCTCTTGAATGACCAATGATGTTGAACATTTTCTTATATATTTATTTGGTATTTATACTTCTTCATCTGAAAAGTGTGTATTCATCTCAGGCGCCAGTTTTGGATTGAGTCTTTAGTTTGGGGATCTGAATTTCCAATTCTTTATATATTCTAGGTAGAAGTTTTTTGCCTGAGGAACAATTTAGTAAATTTTTCCCCACTCACTTATCTTTTCACTGGTTCCTTTTGCTGTGCAAAAGTTTTTTGATGATATTAGATCCCAATTGATTCTTTGAAGTACTTCTCATTCAGTTTGGTTTTTGTACATGAACTCTATGTCTACCCCTTTGTCTTCAAATTTTCTACCTACCTTCTCTTCCAGTAGATTCAGTGTTTTTATTTTAGCATTTAGATACTTGATACATTTTAACTTTAGTGCATGGGGATAGACGTGGGTCTAGTTTTATTTGTCAGCACGTGGAAAGCCAATGTCTCCAGTACTAATTACTAAAGTGGCTACCTTTCTTCCAGTGAACATTTTTAGTGCATTTTGTCAAAGGTAAGATGTCTGAGTGGGTTTGTCAATGTGTCTGCATCTTCGAATCTGTTTCACGTATGTTTTTTTTTTTTTCCAGTACCATGCTGATTTCATCACAGTAGCTTTGTAGTATAATTTCGGGTCAGTGATTGTGTTGCCTCCTGCCTTCCTTTTGTTACTCAGTGATGTTTTTCTTATTATAGTTCTCTCCTAGACTCAAATGAATTTTAGGAATATCTTCTCTCATTCTGGGGGGCATGCTAATGGTATTTTGATTGGGATGGCATTATATCTGTGTAACAATTTTGTGAGTATGGCAATGTTCACTATGTTTTTTCATCCTATCAATAAGCAAGGGATATCTTTCCATTTTGTGACATTCTTTTTCATCTCTTTTTTAAGAGTACCACAATTTTTATTACATATCTCCTTTACTTACTTTGTTAGCTTGATTTCTATGCATTTCATTTTTTGGATGCTATTGTGAAGGTTGTAGTTTCTTTAATTTCTCTCTCAGTAAGTTTGTTGTTTATCTACAGGAATGCTATTGATTTTTGAGTGTTGACTTTGAATCCAGCTATGTTACTGAATTAAGTTATTAAATCTAGAAGTCTTCTGTGGAGTTTTGGTGGTATTCTATGTAATGTATCATGTCATCTGCAAATAATGATAATTTAATTTCTTCCTTTCCTATCCTGGGGAAAGGATTCCTTTAATTTTCCCTCCTTTAACTGCTCTGGTTAATGTTTCCAGAGATATATTGAATAGGAGTGGTAATAGTGGACATCCTTCTCTTGTTCCTGATTTTAGAGTGAAAGTTTTTATTTTTTGTTCATTTAGTATGATGTTGACTATTGGGTTTTTATAGAAAGTTTTCATCAGATTAAATTAAAGACCATCTTTTCTGATTTTCTGTAGGGTTTTTAACATGAATGACGGTTGGACTGTCAAAAGCTTTTTCTGTTTTTGTTGACATGATCATGTGTTTTTAGTCTGGCTCTACTGATATGGTGTATTATATTTATTTATCTGCACATGTTGAACGTTACTTGCATTCCTAAGATGAATCCCACTTGGTCATTATATGTAATCTTCGTATGATTTGTTGCTAGTATCTTATTAAGCATTTTTGCATCACTGTTCATTACAGAGATTGGCCTATAGTTCTCTTTTGTGGTTAAGTCTTTCTTTGCTTCTTGGTATCAGGGCAATCCTTGACTCCAGGAATGAGTTAGGGTGTGTTATTTCCCTTTCAATTACATTAAAGAGGTTGATGAGTATTGGTATTAAATCTTCTCTAAATTTCTTGTAGAATTCAGCAATGAACCCATCAAGACCTGCGTTTTTCTTTGTTGAAAGGTTTTTAATTACATTTTTAATTTCATTGACTGATAATGGGTTATTCAGATTTTTTATGTCTTCTTGTTTCAACTTTGGTAATTCATATGTATCTATGAATCTGTCCAGTTTTCTCTGTTTTCCATCCTATGAGAGTAAAGATTTTCAAAGTAAGTGTTGATAATCTTCTGAATTTCCATAGGATCTGTAGTGATTTCACCCTTTTCATTCCACATTGCAAAAATTTGTAACTTTGCATTCTTTTTTCGATGAAATTGGCTAAGGGTTTATCCATATTTTTTACTTTCAAAGAATCAACTCTTCAATTCATTAATTCTTTGAATTGCTTTCTTAGTTTCAATTGCAGTAATTTCTACTCAATTTTATAATTTCCTTTGATGTATGGGCTTTGGGCTTGACTTGCTCTTCTTTTT
Organism: Chinchilla lanigera; assembly: GCF_000276665.1. Classification (NCBI taxonomy): domain Eukaryota; kingdom Metazoa; phylum Chordata; class Mammalia; order Rodentia; family Chinchillidae; genus Chinchilla; species Chinchilla lanigera. The sequence goes on along the minus strand of NW_004955488.1, from coordinate 2,537,158 downwards.
CTAAAAATTTGTGGTGCAACATGAAGTTGTTTATTTGTCCTCATTCTGTTTTCCTCATGTGAGAATTCACTGCTATAAGTATCCCTCTTTGGACTGCTTTCATTTTGTAATACAGGGTTCCCATATGCTATATCTGCATTTTCATTAAATTGTAGGTATTATTTAATTTCTTCTTTAATTTCATCTATAACATATGGTTGTTCAGGAAGGACATAATAAAATGGTCATCTAGCCCTTCTGGCTCCTGATTGGGTCATTGGATCATGACAACTGCACACCACACTTGGAATCTCAAAAGAACAGAAAAAGGATATACTAAAATAGTATGTAATAAAATCAAGCCATATAGGAAAGACTTGGGATATAAAGTCCTCTGCCTCTTCTGCCTTCTTCCAAATAGAAGATGCTACAATCCACCAGTAATTCTGCCAACATGAATTGCAGTATGGTGCTTTAAATCTTTTGGAAAGATATCAAGAAGGAGAATAGTTGGGTCCAATGGAACTTCCAGTTTTAGTTTTTAAGGAATCTTCTCACTGATTTCCACAGTGGTTGCACCAGTCTACACTTCTACCAACAGACTTCTAGATTCAATGGCCAAATTCAATCACATAGCTGGATACAAAGAGAACACCCCAAAATTAACAGGTACGAAAATAACAAACTCACTGAGAGAGAAATTAGAGACATAGCACCTTTCACAGTAGCAACAAAAAATGAAATATTTAGGATTTAATCTAACAAAAGAAGTAAAGATCTTTACATTGAAAACTATAATACTCTGAAAAAGAAGATCAAAGAATGTATCAGAAAATTGAAAGCTATCACTTGCTCTTGGGTAAGAAAAAAGAATATAGTGAATATGGGCATACAGATTTAATGAAATACCAACAGCACACCTCACAAAATTACAGAAAACAATCCCAAAATTCATTTGCAACACGGGAAATTGCAATCTCTCACTTGAAATTATAGAACAAAGCTAATTTAATAAGTGAAATAAATCATACCTGTATGTGTAAACAACATATTGTCTCACTAGTGTAAGAACCTGAAAGAATGAATAAAAATTAGGAGGCAAGACAGACATTGTGAAACAAAAGGAAACTGCTGAAAAGTAAAGAGTAACTGGGATGAGGGAAAGAAGAAAGGAAAGAAGGGGAAATTATGTGTGTATATATATGTACAGGATGGCTAACATAGCTGTACTACTGACTTCTATTGCTTTATTGAAAGGAACTGTTAATGGTTAATGATTTGATCAAACTTGCATGTCTATATTTGTTTTCCTGAGTAACCACTTTGAAGATATCAATATGTAATGCAGTAGCCATTGTTAATTTCCTATTACCTTGTCTGAAATCCAGTATTGCTTGTATTTTTCTTGCTTTATTTTGTAAATGTGTGTGTGTTTGTTAATATGTTTTCATTCTTTTATTTTTAAAATAAATAAAAAGCATGGTACTGTCAAAAAACATACCTAAGAATCAAAGGAACAGATTAGAAGATGCAGAAACAACTCCAGATATACTTGACCACTTTATCTTTGACAAAATTGCTAAACAACTTTACTGTAAGAATTCTTCTTTCATAAATAGTTCTAAATAATCTGGGTTTTCATATGCCAAAGGACTAAAATTAGTCCTATATTTCTCAATATGCACTAAATTAAAATCAACATGAACCAAAGGTCTATATTTTAAAATAGAAACACTAACTCTGCTTGAAGAGAGAATAGGTAGAACTCTTGAAAACATAGGTGTAGGCAGACTTTTGCATAAAACCCTGATTGCATGGGAAGCATTACAAAGAATCAACAACAGGGACCTCATCTTATTAAAAAGCTTTTGCATAACAAAAGAATAAAGAGGCAACATAGCATGAGGAAAACAATCCCCCAGCTGTTCCTCAAATAAGCAATATTTGCAATATATAAATAATTAAAAAACAATCAGATTTTTCAAATTTAAAGATCCTGTCCCAAACTGGGCATCTGAATGAATAAATACATCTCAGATGAAAATGTATAAATGGCAAAAAAATATATAAAAAATGTTCAACATGACTAGTCATTTGAGAGATGCAAATTAAAACAATGTGGAGATTTCTTCTCACTCCAGAAAGAATGGCTGTCATCAAGAAATCAATCAATAACAAATGCCGGATGGAATGTGGACAAAGATCTTTTTAAATATTCTCTTAGAGAATCCAAGTATATAGACTAAGATTTTGAAATGTCTTAAAACAGCAATGAAAGAATTAATGATATAAATAACATGTATCATATTCCTGGTCAAATCTGGGATGGTTTAATTCAAGAAAATAATATTGTTGAATTATGAATTGTAAGCAATTATATCATAAAACAAACCATAGCGAAATGCATCAATATATAAAATATAAATATGTACTAGAGGATAGTGGAGAGAAAGCAAATTTGAAAAACAAGCATTGTGGAAATATATTAGTAGTAGGTCAAGCAAAAAGTCCTCAATGAATACTATACACAAAAGAAAATTGTAGTGAAGAATAGGATATACGTGCTGTTTTCAATGTTTATTTACAGGCTGCCAATTGTAGCAAATGTAAAATAAATAGCTATAACTATAGAAAAGAAAACAAAATAGCATGATAATTTAATCAGAATCAACACCACCAATAGAAACTGATGGACAATTTTTACTCCAACTATGAATCCCCAACACATAGTACCATAGATTGTAATCTAGATAATAATACATCTTATGTTTTGATTACAATCACGAGGAAATATGAGACAAGTTTAAAATGAAAAAATAGTTTCAAAAGGACAAAGGCAACAGTGTTCCTCAAAATATGTAAATTTTGTGACAGACAATAAAAGGCTTTTTGAAAATATTTCAGATTTAAGAAAACTAAAGCTATTTGACAAATGCAATACTTTTGTCTATCTTGAATCCTGTATTGCAGATGAAAACAAATAAATTATAAATAGCCTATTAGCTATATTTTGAAAAATTGAGCTTAGATGATATATTAAATAAATGATTGAATCAATATTAAATTTACTGAATAGTAATTATGCTGTCATCTTGAATAAAACATGTATTTTGCAAATACTGATGAGTGTAAGGGAATAGTTCATTATGCAGAAAAGTTAACCTCACATGCAGAAAGAGAGGAAACTTTGATCACAGACACAGGGACAGCAAATGTTAAAGTATATCAGATGAAAGTTTAATAATTATTGGTACTAACAGTAAATACATGTCCTTAATAATATTTTTATTCTTGCACCTTCATTGAAGATAAAAATATAATGACCTATTATTAATTTCCTATTATCTAATTTTGAAATTCTGTATCACTTTATTGTTTTTGTGTTGTGTGTTTTGGACGTTTTCATTTTTTTCACTATAAAATAAAAAGAAAAATAAAAAATATAAAAATTTTAAACAAGAAAACGAAGATGTTTGTTACTATTTTCAGCAAATTTGGAAAAGGGGGATTGAATGGATTAATTAAAGACGTATTTGTTGACTGAACATTATTAGAAATACACATTAGTTATTTCTTATCCTTTGATAGGTTGCATAACTACAGGAAGTTTTCGTTTTAAACACAAGATATAAGACACTTTTATCTGAATCAAGTTCTAATAAAGTCCTTGAAATGACAGACTACCCAAATAAGCATGTCAGGAAGTTAGTGGATAAGCTGTTGTAAAAGTAATAAAAAATGAATTTCAATAAGAATTTATTGTGTATTTTAGCAGATTGTTTTTCTCCCATATTTCTGAAAACCAAGAGACCGGTTAGGCTCAGAGTGTCACATAAAATCATCCTAACAGATGAAAATTGTGTGTAATGTTACGTGAGAGAGTAATAAAAATGACTAGTAAAATATTAAACAGGAAGAGTATATCTCAGTTGTAAAATAACATCTACAAGCTTCTTAAAGTAGACAAACCAGTATTATAGTTCCTTATAAAATCTTACTCTGCAATTTGTGAGTTTTATAAATTTAAACGATCTGAGTGACTAAATACAAGCACCATAATTCTACATTCTAACAAAATGTCATCATGTTCAAAATTTGAAATATTTGTTTCATTTTCATAACTGAATTTAGTATGATACACTCTAGGAACTAGAGTTCATGTCTGAAAACATAGATCAAACTATGGATCTCCTACTGCTAGCACAATGATTACTTATTTTTATGCTAAATTAAAATTGTAAGTATTTATGCTAAATATTTTATGCTGTATAGCCATTACTTACTTTTATTTATTTATTAAATAAATGTTTGATATTTACTTTTTCAAATTCATTATCTTAAATTCTTGTGAAACAATCATAAACAAAACATTCTCTAGGATAGAAACCTCAATGTGGTGGGGATGATGGGTTTTTTTTTGAAATAAAAACATGAAGTGGCATTTAGACTAGGTTTGGAGAGTCATTAAATATTTTCACTGTGAAACTTAAATAATTAACACAGTGTCTTCCCAGTATTAGAGTAACAATGGTCTTGGTTTTGTGTGCATTCTGGGAAGAGGGAATGTTCCTCAGTTTGCAAAAGTGTATGTACAAGGACATATGTGTGATGGGAATGTACTGTAAATGATTCAACTTTCAAAATGTATGACAGTCAAACATTCACTGTCCTTATTCCGCTTCCAAGTACTCCCTGTACATTTCACATATTATCCCATCATTCTGCCCCTTTCTGAAGCAGTTCTGGACGTCTTCTTTCCTGAGTGTCTTCACAAGGTGTGATCAACCATAAGGTGGATGCTGCTGCCTGTGCAATCCGGTGGAAAAGCAGGCAGTTAAAAACATGGCAATATGTCCTCATCCATCTTATGCACTTTATTCAATGCACAACTGGGTTCTGTATGACTTCTGGATTTTCCCCAAAGTCAAAATGGTCATGAAATTAATGTTTTTAATTCATTCAGGACGTTGAGGCAGCCAGTACCGTCAAAAACTCTCAAAGACTACTTCAGGAAGTGGCACAAACAGTGGTGTAAGTGCATTTGAAACATGCTGGATATTTTAAGGTATATTAATAGCAACATGTCTTTTACTGTAAAAATTAATTTAAATTGAAATATTCATCATGTTTTTCAATCACCCCACTTGACAGGAGAGAAAGTGATGCTTCAGTGTGGACAGTAGATATTTCAGTGTGGTTGGAAAGTAATTAAAATACATTGGACATTTGGGTTAAGTGAAATCTTGTGGTCACCTTATGAAGAATCTCAAAGATACAGAGCTGGAACTTTATCATAATTATCATTCTTGGAACACACTTATTCATGAATCTTAGTCAACTACTCTATGAAAAATCTGAAAACAGTAGTTTTTGCCTTTTAGAGCTTTCTTCTATCTTCCAGATGCTAGAGAATATAGCAAACAAAACCATCAGATAAATGAGCAATTGAACAATTAAAAAATAAACTGACCTAGCAATTTGTATCATGATTGAATAATGTATTGCTAAATATAATATGCATTTTTGAGATGTATTATGGAGTTACTGGCCAGGAGACATGACTGAGACATACTTTAGTGTTTAAAATATAGTTGAAAATGGGAAAACTAGCAAAAGTAAACAGCATTTTTGTGCTAAGTACTCCTCTAGTAACATTAGATATTAAATTTTATAACATCTTGTGAGGTATTATTACCATATTACTTTATGGATGTGCTAAACAGATATAGAAAGATTTAATAATATGTTTAAGAATGTGATGAAGTTTGGGTCTGAACCAAGTGTGCCTCCTTTCACTGAAGCAGAATACTATATTATTCATGAAATAAGTACAGTATTAGTGAGGAGAAATAGAAAAAGCTATAGGGACTACTCTTCTTTGACATTACTTATGTTGAGGCTATATGCAAATGCAAATGCAAATGGTGAGTGTGTGTGTGTGTGTGTGTGTGTGTATGTATGTATTTTAGGTTGGTGTCCTAGATTGAGAGAAGAACATCTGAAGAGAGTGACTTAAATAGTAGAAACTTACAAGCAATGGCCAAGATTTCAAATTTTATCATCATGAAAAATAACACATTTATTATTGTCATGAATAATAATAAATTATTATTTTTAATGAATTTTTTATTACTGATAGGAAACAGTCAATAGGTTGAATTCAGTTTTCTGCGTTTTGTTTTTGGTAAATGAACTTCCTCTGAAACTCAGCCACATCCATGGCTTAATATTGACTATGATTTATTTTATGCTATGGCATCAGGATTGAGCTGTTATGCCACAGACCATATGGCTTGTAAAGCCTAAAATATTTATTATCTGGTTGTTTACAGAACAAGTTTGCTGACCCTTGCTGTGGGCAGTGAAAAGGAAATCAAAGGTGCTAGACTGAACAGTTAACAAGATTTATTTTAAGTGTATCATTATATATACCATGTAGAAATGGAGTGAAGTATTGGACTAAAAGAAACTAAAGTCATTTCAGTTTTCATTCATACATAAAACATGATTGTGGCTTTGACTAGTGTAGTTAGATTGGTTAGAAATAAAACTATAAACTCAAAAGAATAGATACGCTGTTTGATGCTTGATAGGTGCAGAATGCAGTGAAAAAAAGGATTTCAGATCATACTTAAGCACTGCAGTGGATGCTAGGTGGAGTAGGAAAAGGAAATACCTAAAGACAGACCTTAACCAAGGTTTCACAGATCTTAACCAAACTTAACCAAGGTTTCAAAGAAAGTTCTTCCTGAATAGCAATACATTACCATCTAAATGAGCACTGAGTATTATATTAGTTGACCCAAAATGATGACAGCACCTAACACTTGTGTATATGTTTAATATTACCAATAAATGTAGGAGATTAGCTTAGCATCATTACCAGAGCATATTGTTGAAATAGATATGTGACCAGTGGTGCAAAGAATGCATAAGGGGAGACAAATAGTATAATCACAAGTATAGATTCACTGGCAGAGAGCATGAGGAGGCACAGTCATTACTTGTAGAGTGTCCTGGTTACTTATCTCTCATTGCTGAGACAAAATACTTGATGCCCAAAATGAAGGGAGGAAAGGTTTATTTAGCTTACAGTTTGTGGAGGTTTCAGTCCATACTTGGCTGGCTCCAAGGCAGAGTGGCACATGGCAGAAGGCAATGGTTCTTGGTGGCAGAAAATAGCAAAAGCAGTAAGAACACAAGGGAGGAGCAACAGAGAGCAAGTCTCTTTCCCTCTCTTTCATTGTATGCAGGTTACCCGCCCTAGGGCAGGTGTAGCACTCACACCCATAATCCCAGCACTGGACCAGGAATCAATCAAAAACTCTAGAAGCCCACCCCATGACTGCATGAGGCTTTGGGGAGACATCCAGACACAAACCATAACACAGTGTTATAAGGGACAAGATTTTCCCACTAGACTAATGAAGTGGAAGGAACATTCACTAAATAATGTAAGAGTATCTAACAAGTAATTTTTTTGTGAAACAGCAAAACAAAATTTGTATTAGTGAGAATAAAAAATATGGAAGGAGAATAATTTTAAAAAGATGGGGCTAGGGGTTTAGTTCAGTGGTTAAGTACTTGCAGTACCTGTTCAAGACCCTGGACATGTTCCCCAAGTTATATATAAATACATATTTTCATTTATAAATGTGCAATGAAGAACAAATAAACTTATGAAAAAGTGGTGAAATAGGGGGTCATTATGAGGGAGTGATTAAAAATTATACAAATATGAAGTAAGGTGATATTTACCAGTTCAAGGTTTTCAGAAAACTGCCATTCTTAATCTAATCTACATGCAGTGTAATAGTGTGGAATTCATGAGGCCTATGAAAAGGTTTATGCAACTAGTAACTTCTCTAGTCTGTTTCTTTCTCAGCAGTGATTGCCTTCTGTTTCCCAATATCTACTATTTCTAGAATTCCTACTGAGAATGCCCATTGTTTTGCCATGAAAACAGTTCAGAACTTCTAGCATCATCAGAAGGACCAGCATTTTCACACCAGTGTTGCCCTGAGGTTAGGCCTGGTCAGTCTCAAGGTACATATCACCAGCTATTTTGTTCCTTAGAAGACTTCAACCCTGATAAGTATACACTGAAAATAATATCTCTTAGCAAATAATAACTCAAAAGGTTTTATACTTTTAAACACTATATGCTGGCTTCAATTAGACATGTATAACCTGATATAAAATATTTTCCCTTAAATAAGATCTTACTGCTCTCTCTGAGCCCGCTGAGCAGGCTCCCCCAGCCGCACGAGCCTTGCGCCAAGACAGCGAGCACCCCGGGAGCGGCAGGGCTCATGGGGTTGAGTCTGTGCTGGATGCACACCACCACGATTCCCAGCCTAAACACGTGGAGAGGGCCAGGTACCTCCCATCTGATCCCTGAGGGCAGAACTCTTGAACAAAGACCCTGCGGACATTACAGACTGAGTCACTGTGGCGGCAGAGAGGAGATCGGGACTGAGAGGCCCAGGGCACTTCTCTAGCTGGGGGCCGGGTGAGCAGGCTCTTTGAGCCAGGCAAGCACACTCTCTGAGCCCCATGCGCCCTGTGCCAAGAGCTCAAGTACTCCGGGAGTTGCAGGGCCCATGGATTCTAGTCTGTGCTTTGCCTTTGCCCAGACCCTCCAGTGAGTTGAAGGCTGGGGAAGTCTGTGACTGCTACCCATTTGGGCTGCATCTGGTTCCTGTATGAGGCCTGAACTGAGTGGAGACATAGATTCAGGTGGTCCACAAACTGTAGACCCTGCAGTTTGTGTCTGAATTATGCCTGTACCGTAAACGGCCTGAAGACATAGGTCCACTGGAACGGGATTGTCGCACCAGTGCAACCTGAGTCAGGTCGTGCACGTGCACTGAACTGCAAGGGGACACTGGATCAGAAGGTCAGCCATCAACTGACACAAGTGCCCACATCTGAGAACAGAGACAACTAGATACAAATCAAAAACTGTCGCAAAACCCGAGGATAAGAGGCGCTACTCAGAGGTCACCCAGAGGCAAACCTGAACAACAGGAAAAATAGGAACACTAGTGGTCTTGGCTGTACAGCTTCTGAAGAGGCAAACTGAGCTTTCTGCAACTGATAGCAAACATGTCAAAACGAAAGACTAAAACACAATCCCAGAACTTCACCCCAATCAGAACAAGT
>NW_004955488.1:2510398-2522509 GCF_000276665.1 Chinchilla lanigera | reverse complement strand
TAACTACAAATTTAGTCAAAACATGTAGATCACTTATTAAATGAATCACACAGGATACATTATTTAACATAGGACAGATTATTTCATTATTTAAATTATGTAACAAATCATTTGTTCATTTCACTAAGCAAAATGAGTACCTTTCCCATAAAATGGATAATCTACTTAGATAGGATCTGAGATGACATACTGTAGCAGATTACCACACTTTGGAACCAAATTGTCTGTTCCTTGAACTACCTGTCTGAACTCTAGCAAGTTACTTGCTGTGTCTCCATTACACAATTTTTCTACAATAAAAGGGAGAAAATAAGATCATGTGCTTCATAAGATTTATCAGGTGCAAGTGTACATATATTTACAAAATTTTTGGAACTGTCCCCGATTTTAAAAATGCTTTATAACCATTTATTAAAGAAAGGCTAGCTGTATGTAGACAGAATAGCTCAATTCCTGGCACAGTGTAAACACTCAAAAAAAAAAAAAATGCTAGCTAACTAATGCTAGCATTAGTTTTATGTACTGCATTCTCATTTTTTCCTTGGCATTAGTCAAATTATGTTTGCTTTAACTCACTCATTAATTAAAACTAGGCCTGACCTTCCCTCTTTTCTCACTACAGATGATTTCTTTGTGATTAGTTTAGAATCATCATTGTTGCCCGCTTTTCTCTCATGGTTCTTGAACTATGTTCCCTACAATGTCTTCCCACTAGAGTTTAGATAACGAGAAGCACAAAGCCACACCCAGTGTTTTGTGGGCATGCGCAGTTGGTTGTGGAGCTGTTTCGTCTTCAGCTCATGGTAAGGTGAGGATCTGCTCCTTCAGTGCTGTTGCCAGCTGATGCCGCAGTCAATGGTGTCCTTCTTCCCTCACGCAGAAGTCAAGTAAACTGAAAAATTACACCTCGACCTTGAATTTCTAACCTTCAAAAATTCTGTAATCCCTGCCTGATCAGTGTTTAAGTTCCATTTATAATGATGAATTATTACTGTGTTTCCTATTATACAACCAAACCTCAAATCAGGATCCTGTCAAGTTTGGATGATGTTTTATAGTGTATTAGTGTCCTATTATCCAGTAGGATATCTCTATAAAACATGCTCACACTGATCAATTTTTCACTTCACATATTAGAAAAATATAATTAAAACTTGGTTCTAATCTTACTAAAATATAAATTTTCTAAATAGGATAAAGTCTTATCACTACTAGTATTCTTTTATCTGATTTTTTAATTTCCATGTGTTTGGGCTCATATATTAAATTAACTGTTATGCTTCATTAATTTTCCCCTATACCATAATTTCCTATATTTTTAGTGTTCTCTTAACTCTGTCATATCTCAATTCTTTTATTTATCTGCCTGTCATTTATCTATCTATCTTTGCAAAAGATGGATGTATTTTTCAACCCCTGAAATGACTGTATATCTAAATCCATTTGTAGGATTACGCATAAGAAAACTTGCCATCTCATTGCATGACTCCATTAAGAAAGAGATATCAACTGTAAGCATTTAAACATGTGTGCTTTGTCTAGTTAATTTCTTTTTAAAAAACTTTATTTTAATGAATAAATGTTTGCAGCACATAATGATTGCATGTATCATGGAGGAATTAGTTTGTGTATATGTGTCTTGGTTACTTTTCTCTCATTGCTGAGACAAAATACCTGACACCCAAAATTAAGGACGGGAAGGTTCATTTAGCTCACAGTTTGTGGAGGTTTCAGTCCACACTTGGCTGACTCCAAGACAGGGTGGCACATGGCAGAGGGCAACAGTTCAGGATGGTGGAAGACAGCAAAAGTAACAGTAAAGAGTACAAGAGGGAGAGTAACAGCACACAGCTTCCTTCCCTTGCTTACACTGTATGCACACTACCCTCTCCAGGGCAGGTGTAGCACTCACACCCATAATCCCAGCATTGGATCATGCATCAATCATAAACCCTAGAAGCCTGCCCCATGTTTACATGAGGATTTGGGGGGACATGCAGAGACAATCCATAACAACATAAAACATTTTGATGGTATTTACTTCCTCTTTCCCTTCCCTCCCCTAACTCCCTGCTGTACTGGTTCCCTTTCCATTTATAGAAGGTCTACCTGCCAGCTTCTTATTATCTATCTTTCTTTTTTCCCTTCATTTAAACTTTGGGTTTCTCATACAAGAGAAACCAGGCAATAACTAATCTTATGTGTCTGATTTATTTCACCTTAATTGTTCTCAAAGTGCATCCATGTTCTACAAATGACTCAAATTTGTCCTTCTTTAGGGTAGAATAGTACTCCATTGGTTATAAAAGTCACATGGTTTATATTTTATCAATTGATGAACATAGGTCACTTCCAACTGTTAGCCATTATGAACTGTGTGCCTATAAAAATGGGTATGCAGGTATGCTATTGTAATATGATGTTTTTATCTTGCTCGAGAACATGCCAAGGGGGCAAATTGCTGGACTGAATGAAATCTGTGTTTTTAGTTTTTAAAAGAATTACAAAGGGCAACCACATTTAGATAATTGACATGGACCTTCAGCATGAGTTGTGATGAAAGGATGACAATCCCAAGGGATCTTCAGCCACCTTCTCTGGTCTGTAAAGCTCCAGCTTATGCTTACTTATCTATTCTTTAATTTAAATCATTCACTTTTTAAATTCTAGCCAAAATTCTGTTTGCATAGCCCAATTTTTCTCAAATAAAAGAATATTTTCTAGAGGAAGTTCAGCGTACAAATGAGTGAGTGCAGTATGATTGAAATCTTTTCTATTTCTAATTTTCTATTAATGCTCCTATCCCAGAACTAATCCTGATGGATTATTTTTCCTTGGTCTACTTATTTAACACCTTGAGATGGATAGTTACTTTTAAAAAATTATAACAGTTAACTAAAAGAGACCTTTTTCATAAAGTTGCATGATTACATTAATGTATGTAAAATTCATGAGTGGCATATATTTGTATACATATATTACATCAACAATACTACCTTATTAAAACTGAAATTAGGGGCTGGGGATTTAACTCAGTGGCACAGTGCCTACTTGGCAAGCTCAAGGTTGTGAGTTCGATTCCTGGTACTGGAAGAAATAAATAAACAAATAAATAAATATAAAAAACTAAAATGATTCTGAAAATTACTACAAAATAATTATTTTTGAAGCTTAATGTTTGAGCAATTCTATACATCCAAAACCTCTGTGTTTGTTTTGAATATCTTGATAATCTGATTCTATTCATTATGCCAATATTAATTTCTTTTTCTTGCCAAAATAATCCTTTTATTCTAGTGAGGTTGAGCTCCCTATTTCTGTATATAGTTTTCTGGATAACAATGAAACAACTGACATATGTACAGGGATTTATATCTTATAAATCCTTCTCTCACCTACTACAGCTTTCAATATTGTGCTCTATGCCTTTGAGATAAGAGGCTTTATAGTGCTTTTGCAATGGAAGCACAGAGGTTTAAAGAGGTCAGACAATGTGCTCAACAGCCCATTTCAAGCACAGCATTCTGAAAATAAACATCAATTCTTTGTTCTGTTTGCTCTCTATTTCTCGGCTTTCTTTTCCCCATGAGCATGAAATTTCTATTTAATATCATCTACTTATACATTTCATCTGAAAGTTCCACCTCAAAATTTCATGACTAAAATGTTCTCTCACTTGTAGAGCACTTAAATCTGTTTTTATTTCACTTTTATTTTTCATTTGAAGTACTGCTCTTCAGCTTAGCACCTTAATTTCAAAAAAGGAAAGAATGGGAGATCAAAAGATTGCACACCAAGGAATTCTCAAATGAAGACAAATACTAACATTAGCCTTGCTTAATTATAATTATTCCCTTCTTTTACATTATCTGACAATACGTGGACATACTAATATATGAGGATCAAACTGAGAGACATGAGTCATTTTCTTTGACATCTTTCTCTGATACACCGCTATCATTTTAGTGTGCATCTACACAGTTTTTGAGGCTTACTATTTATATCATTATGGCATTAAAGTATAAAACACTACAGATTTATATACACATGTATTACACTGTAGATATGTGTATATGCATATACACTAATCCCCTCATTAATGTATGATGTATCATTAAGCTCAGTTTTCAGATGATGAAAATTAAAATTCATGAGATCATTCAATTTCTCATGACAACCTGATGACATGGTAAGATAGGCTCCAATTTCAGAATATTGTCACTAAGTGCTCATTTTAATGCTTTGCCTTGCTATGGAGCCTGAAAGAGTGCTAAAAGCTTTGCCATTGCCAGGCCTCTCATCTAGAAATATAATTTTTTAGAAGGCATTCAGCCCAGTTTTATCAAGTTTTAGAGTTCCTTTAGAGATTTTACCAATGAAGTATATTCTAAACTGTATTTTATATTTTAATACAAAAATTACTAATTTTATGTATTATCAAAATTAAAATAATAGTTTTCATTTTTTTTCTGTGATTATGTAGTCCTGGTTCTAGTCCAAGGCAGAAAGTGGAAGAACTGATAGTACAATAACCTTCTTCTAGGTTTATCTTTTCATTTCCAAAAGCAACACACAAAGGGCTTTAGGAAAAAATATGACCTATTGTCTTAAAGGAGAAATCAAAATCACAAAATACTATTATTTATAAAATAATGTTTAGCTTTTCACTTCTCGGTCTTTTGGCTAGGATCAAGTATAAGGTAGTCTTTAGCTCCAATTTTATAGACAGTTTTTCATTAAGCTAAGATTTAATTATTTGTTTGTTTTTCTTCCAGTGTCAGGAATCGAACTCACTATCTTGCACTTGCCAGACAGGCCCTGTACTGCTAAGCTAAATCCCCAGCCCCTAAGCTACGATTTAAAAGTTGAGATTAAAGTTCTTTTTTCCTTCGTGATCAAGGCTTATATATTATATAATTGTATGGAATATGTACCAGAGAATTATGTCTCAGGAGGGATGCTGTCTTTCTTGAGAAAGTAGTGCCTTTCATGGCAGAGATCTCAAATGAAATTTTCTGCAGCTTATAATATTTCTGTATCAGTAATTTCAGACCAGATATTTTCTAAATGGGGAAATTAGCAAAGAGCAAAGCAAAAATAGTACCCTGCTGGAACGGGATTGTAGCTCAGTGCCCCAGAGCCTGCCTGGCAAGCGCCATTTCCTGAGTTCGATTGCCGGTACTAAAAATGACAAGAGTACACAACTGATTTATCACCCGTCTCAAAATTTTGAACGTGAGATTTACATTTCTGTATTGGAGCCTTTGTTACTCTGCTAGGAAGGGTCTTCAGAGCAGCAGACTTTTCCCGACTTTTTGCTAAATTTTCTGTATCACCTATTTGGATATTTTTATTATCTTTTTAAATTTCAATATTTATTAGTTGGGCTCAAAAATTCACTCTTGAACATAATTTTAGTAGATGATTAACAAAATAATGTATTTATCTTTCAAATTCTTCAATTACATGTTCCACACTGTCTTGTTTCTAAGCTAGCACCGAGCTCTTTAAAGTGAAAATGCCTTTAGAAAAATAAATGAAATATTTTTTCAAGTTTCTTTACCAGAGTTTCACAACTTCAACACATGAATTATAAGTGAATGGTAGTTTTAGCTACACAAAACTCCAGAAGAAATAAGCTGTTGATTGTTAATCAGATTAAAACATAATTTGATCCCGACATGGAAAGTCAAAAAATCAGGACATCTTTCATTGTTAGTAAGTAAAACATGTTACATAAAACCATCATAGAAACGTAATCTGAACACCATATAGCTATTCATGGGGCAACAAATGACCTTGAAATACATTTCCCTTAGTGCATGTAGCACTTCATAATCAATTTCATCAATAAATTTAGGACAAACATTGTAAGAAATTACGAGTTGCCTGAAATGTTTTGATCATTTCATTTTTGAGATGCTCAATATTCTTGATCTTCCTTTGCTCTTTTTGGTTCATTTGACCTATATATAACTTTAAACAGCTCCCTGCCTGACAGATAGGCCATCTCATCATATGGTAAATGGTAATACACTCCATTACCCAGGAACTTTAAAATCATAGCCCCACTGAGAAGGTGCTCGAAGAGTTTAACTACTCTCCTGGCACATATCAGCCAATATCTAGATATATTAGCAAGAGAGACTCTGCTGGCCACAAAAGGATCTGGGAGGAAATCAGATGTTGTTTCAATTCTATATAAAAGCTCCTGGAAGTTCAAACATTTAATCTATTCTTTATTGAATTCATACAAGGAAAAATAATTCTAAACCTTCACATCAGATCAAAATCTGCCCCCAAGTCAGTTCTTGGTTGGTTCTCAAAGATTTTGATCATTCATGTACCGGACAATGAAATGTTACTAATAAAAGACGTGAAGTTTTAAAAATTTTACCAGTTTCCTCTAACAAGGATTTTATATGAATTAATATAAAATTGGCAGAAGTAGTAGTGCCATGAAATGACTGCCTGTGTTGAAATAGCCAACGAACAATTTAATTTTACAGCTAATGTTGTTGTTCTTTATTTCACTATTTCTTTTACATTTAATGTGCGACATCCAAATAGAAAATCATATGTTGATATAAGAATACCAATAACAAATTAGAGGAAATGTACACTGTAGTCATTTTTCTTCTTCTTACTGCAGTAAGGCACAGCCATAGATAAAGGCTGCAGACTCCTAAACGTCAGAATAATACATTATACCTGACTGATATTTTATTTATTTTCAGGTCAAATAATGTCTTTTTCAGAAACACGTTTTGGAAATAAGTGAGGCAGGTATGTATGTGTCTTTAAATTGAAAACTATTACACACACACACATAGATGGGTGGATATATAAAGAAAATCAGACTAAAACTATTGTGGTATTCAACAAAGCATGCTCATTAGCTGAGACACCTAATGTTGGTGTTAATAGTAAAGAGGTATGAATTTCCTCAAGGGATGTATCAAGGACTTTTATCACATGGATTTAAAAAGATTTTATGTATAAAACTCGTTGAGAAGATTGACTTGGATAATTTTCACAGTTTTGACGTACACAGTACTGTGGCACTGCCCTACCTTCCAGCTTTGTGACTCTCTAGTATTACACCATGTCGTTCTCCCAACCAAGGTAGTCTTTAATGCATCACATCTGGTAAGAAAATGTGCAAGTTGCAGCAAAGGATAACGAGAAGAACCACTGAGAAGAAGCAAATGGAGATTACAATTGTTTTTCTTTCTGAAGTATGTTAAGTCTCTCTTATTTGATTGCAAAAGATCTGGCTAACCTGCAAAAACTCAATACTGAGGAAGTAAAAGAGAAAGGAATGTATATATCTCTCATTCCCAATTTTCAAGTGATGCTTTTTCCTCAATCGCTTATGATAGATGATACAAAGTCATCTATCAATATAATAATAAATCGAATATCATCATATGTCAGTTAGGAATTTTACAAAAATGTAAAATAGTAAATAACATAACATGAAGGTATTTTTAAAAACCTATTACTGCTACTGTGCCACAAAAAGGGCCATGTAATTCTAGTGCATTTGTTCTTATGCAATTGTGTGCTGTATACACTTATTTACAAAACTTAGGTTATTACAATGTTAAGAAGTAAATTTTATATACATAATTTTGAGTTTCAAAATATCTGAAGAAAAGTTTAATATGTTCACAGAGATGCTCAAAATAAATACAGATTTAATTGCAGTCATTGAATATTTCATGTTTTAAAAAACACTAAATCACAAGTAGGATGCTAACCCTTATTCAAGACTGTATTTATTGCACTGAAAACTGGTCATGTTTAAACGATACAAGTCCAACAAGCTATTTGTTTTTAGAATAATACATTTTCTTTTAGGTTTGAGAAACATAAGTGTAAAACAGTGAAGAACTTACTACAGTCCTACATTCATAACTTATCTTGTACATGGGTAAAGAACTTTTCAGATTATTAAGTACTTTTCCATGAATCATTTCTCCTTACAAAAACAAATTTGTGAAGTACACAGATTCTATAGGTACTATGTGTGTATAACATTTCAAACTCTGATAAGGAAAATTATGTTATATAAAAATCTCTAAAAAGAGCATATCTCAATGTTATAATAAAAGTATGATGATTAAATGCAAATTATGCTTTTGTGTTTTAAAATATTATTAGATTTTGATCATAGTAACTAGGATTAATGATCAATTTCATGAGTATGTGCTTATGTACAGATAAGTATGTACTTATCCCCAAGTATATAGTTGGGACAGGCATAATTTCAGATTTTGCTAAAATTTTATTAATTGTAATAAGTTTCTGCATTATATTTTGAGGTATTCTTGAACTTGCTTCAATCTGCTATTGTTGATAGCTGCCAGTAATGCCTCCTGAATAAACTTCTTATCTTTTTAGGTAAAGTGATTAGGAGAAGAAGGTGGAAAATAAAAGGGAGTACAAAAAAGTGAATAAAAAAGATAATGGCTTTATAACATTTTAAAAATTGAACAAAAATAGAAAAGCGAAGGAATAGTGTTGGCACTAGAGAAAAAGACAATATGAGAAAGTTAGGAAAAAGAAGGATGATTATGTCACTCACTTATATCATTTACCTGTCAGTTTTTAAGAAAAAGTCCCTTTAAAATAACAAGACAAATGTATTTGTGTTTCAAGTATGAACATATTTATGGTGTTCTGCTATTTCAGATCTGGCAGAAATAGAAGAGGTATTTCCATCTTTAACTTACTTTTACATTCACCTATTTAATTTAGCCATAAATTTATCAGGTATTATTTGTACTAGTGCTATGATGAGTGTTGCTCTAGAAGAAGTAGAACAATATTTCAATTTTATTGAGGAATTTTTACCATAGCATTACTTTCCTCTTACAGAGAAAAGGTTTCTACATCTTTATATTTACTTTGTGAAAACTGATACAATGAGGCTGTCATTATCTGAATCCAAAGCCAATCAAAGTCAGCATGAAACACAGAAATTAAAGGTCAATTTCCGTGATGAGCACAGACACAAATTTCTCAACAAAATTTTGGCAAATAAAATAATAAAATCTCACACTTGCTATAACACTGTGGGATTTATCCCTGGGTAAAAAGGATGGCTCAGTATGTTAAAAGCAATTAATAGAATAAAGAATGGAAGATAAAAACTGCATGATCATCTCAATGGATGCACAAAATATTTTTGACTAAATTCTGTATGCTAAAAGTCATAATAAAATAGACATAGGAAGAAATTTACCACAATGCAATGAAAGTGATATAGGACCAGCCCAAAACTAGCACAGTAATGCTGAAAATATCAAACGTGTTATCCAGGATTGGAAACAAGACTGAAATATTCATTCTTGGTATTTCTATTCAACATGTTACTGGAAGCCCTAAATAGGACTTTGGCAAGAAAAATCATAAAAATGCCATTCAAATTGAAAATGAAGAAAAATTATCATTTAGCTGGTGACATTATCTTATAGGTGGAAAGGTACAGAATACATAAAATAGTTATTAGAATTAATAAATCAATTCAGTAAAATTGCAGGATACAAAATTAAAATACAAAATAAATCTATTGTATTTCTACAGGAGAAAAGCTATATAAAATAATTCAGGAGTAAGAAAAATCATATGAACACTGGATAAAGTTATTATAAGAAACAAAACTGGAAATCAATATGTGCAATAAACACAAGTCAAATCAGGTATGTACTTAAAACTCATAATATGATTTTGTATCCTATAAAAATATCAAACTTTAATTCGTATATATATATATATATTTAATTTTGATATGTCAATTTAAGGACCATCTAGCATTTTTAAAAAGCTCCGGCTGTGTCTACATATGCTTGGAATGTAAACCTGTAAACTGAAGAAGACTCATCCTGAATGTGGGTGACACTGACCAATAGGATTGTAACCTGTATAGAATAAGAAGGGAAGAGAGTTTCCCTGTTTTGAATGAGTTCCTGTCTTCATTACGACCTTTGGACATTAGACTTCAGTTTCTTCAGATTTTCAATGCAGAATGGTACCAGCAATTCTTCAGGGAACTTCCAGACAGTTGACTAATATATATATATGACATATATATCATATATATATATTTTTTTCCAGGAAAGGTTAAGTATATCCCAAATATATAAAACAGACTGAATTTTTGAAAACAAATAATTGGAATGTCTCCCTGCAAAATCTAATGCACACATGGGGGGACAGGCTTTTTGGGAATGGCTGAACTTAGATTATATGGTTGATTCATTATCTAGTGCTGAGATTGGTGTATTGGCAGTATGAGTGCTACCCCAGCCCTAGGGCAGATAACCTGCATGCAGTATAAGGGAGGGAGAGATGCTTACTTTCCACTTTGCAATCTTTTTGCTTCTGTTACTTTTGCTGTCCTCTTCTGCCCAACTGCAATGAACTGTTGTTGCCCTTCGGCCATTCCACCCTGCCTTGGAGCCAGCTAAGTTTGGACTGAAAATTTCACAACCTGTGAGCTAAATAAATATTTCCTTCCTTAATTTTGGGCAACAGATATTTTGTTTCAGTAATGAGGGAAAAGTAACTAAGAAAGAATTTGGTACCGAGAGTGGGGTTATTAATGTGACTGTATCTGACCATGTGGTTCAAGATTCTTTAGGAATGACTTGTGGGAAGAGATAGGAAACGTTCAGAGATGTCACCTGAAAAAGTAGAGCTGGAACAATTTAATCTATTCTGTATAGGAGATTCTGGTCAAAGCTCAGAAGGTTATAGAAACCCTGTTGGTAAAGTCCGGGTTTGGGAGGCTTCTGCTGGAAGGAAGGACTATATGACTCCAGACAACACGTGTTATGGCTTAGCAAAAAGTTTGCATGCATTTTGCTGGTGTCCACAGACTTTGCCCGAGAAAAAGATTAAGGGTGGCAGACTGATTATCTAGCAGAAAAAAATTCAAGGTAATCGAATGCTAGGGCTGTGGTATGGCTGATGTTGGGGGCTTTTAGCCAGATCTATGTTGAGAATCAAGAGCAAGGAGTCCAGAAAGATGATATAAACTGTGAATTTGGCCAGAAACAAAGCTCCAGTGAAGATGCAGACTGCAGACATAGAGCAGAGGAGATCTTGATTGCTGAGAAAGAACTGGGGAATACAAAAGACGGTCTGAGGGCATCACAGGAAGCAGCCAGTCTCCATTCTCTGCAGATTCCAAATTGCAAAAGTGAAAAACTTTGCTCTGAGAAGAAAGCTGAGGAGCACTATGCTCCAGAATGGGGCATCGTAGAGAATTTGTTCCTCAGAATAGGATTCAGAGCACAAGGAAACCCAAGCACTCAACCCTGATAGCCATGAGAGATGGAAGGCTGGCGGCTGCTCCAGCTGGCAGCAGACCTTGGCGGCATTTGCATGACAGTGGTTTTACATGCATACAGAACACAAGAGTCATGGGGTTAAAGTGGCTTTCACCCTGATTTCAGAAAGTCTGGATGGCCATGTAGTGTGCCCCTGAGAGAGCAATGTGTGCAGCTGTGAGTGTGAAGCCAAAGGTGCAGTGGAGACCCCAGAAGTTTTGAGAAGCCAGGAACATAGATTGTCTGAGGAAATCTGCAAGGAGGGAGCAGAGTGGGCCTAACAGAGAAACCATGGGGGCTACAACCACCAGAAGTGACATAAGGGTGGAGCCACCCAACATTTTGGGAGCTCACAACTTGTCACAAATTGCCTTGGATGCTGCACATGGAGCTACAGGATTTAATGTTTGCCCTGCTGTATTTTGGACTTGCTTTGCTCCCAATCCTTTGTATTCCCCTGTTTGTAACTTTTAGAATGAAAATGCTTATTTGGTGCCATTGAATGTTGGAAGTGTTTAACTTTTCATTTGGGCAGGGGCTCACGGCTAAGAGTTCAGATTACATCTTGGAGGGTCTTGGGGATTGAACTTTTTAGCAATGCTGAAACTGTTAGGATTTTTGCAATTCTTAGAGATGGACTAAATGACTTTTGCATAAGGGATGTGCATGAGTCTTTGAGGAACCAGAGACAGAATGTTATGGTTTGTTTCTGGATATTCCCCCAAAGCCTCATGTGGTCAAAGTGGGCTTTTCCAAGGCAGCTAAATCTAGA
>NW_004955488.1:2467002-2509810 GCF_000276665.1 Chinchilla lanigera | reverse complement strand
GACACACCACAATGTTTTTACGGCTTGCCTTTCCACTGAATAAAACTCTGAAGCAGGTCGCCGAAGTTTTGATCACACCTTTTAAACACATGAAAGATGACATCCTGATGTGTTTCGAGAGTGACAAGAATGATGCAAAGTGTGTTATGTGTAGAAAACAGTATTTTGAAGTGAACTAATGTTAGTTTTCTTTTACTGTGATTTTAAAAAATAATTTTAGCATTCATTGTCTATTGTGAACAAAACTTATACAGAACTCAGTTCCTCTCCTGGGTAGCAGTAAGTGGAATTTCAAATTCAGGATACAGTAACATTTCCATTAACATCCTCAAAAATGAGATGCTGGGTGCAGTCTAACAAATATGTACAACTTTTATATTAAAGAAACTCAATAAGTGAAATCAAGGAACTAAATAATTGAGAAGAAATTCTTGTCCATAGATGAGAAGATTCAATATCTCAAAATGTCATATCTTCCCAATATGATTTAGTGTGATCCCAAACAAAATTCCACTTCTGCAGACATCAGCATATTGGTTCTAAAGTTTATATGGAGAGGTAACAAAGCTGAAAGAGATAATATAATATTGAAGAGCAAGAGGAATGTTGGGGAACTGATACTATCTGTACATAAGTCATATTTTTAAATTATTCACAGTATTCAAAATAATTATATGGAAAGTGACACATCATATGTCAGTGTGGCACTGGTACATAAATATACTAAATATGTCAAAGAAACAAAATAAGTAGTTCAAACATCACCCCCATCAATAAAGTCAAATGTTTTTTGGGAAACATGCAGACAATATAATGCAGAAGGGATAGTTTTTAGCCAAGTGACACTGAAACAATTGTATAACAGTAAGCAACAAAGTGAATCTAGACACCGACTCTATATACCCTTCTAAAAATTAACTAATACTGAATTACACATCTAAATATAAAAGGCAAAATGCAAAACACTTGGAAGATAATAAAGAAGACAATCTAGATGACCTAGAGCTGGTTGTAGAGCTTTAGATACTTCATTAAAGGCATGCTTGTTAAAAATTTGATAAACTGAAATTAGCTAATCCTAAAATTTTATTTTCTATGAAAATCAATACCAACAAAATTAAAAGAGAAGCCATAGAGTATACTGGGGAAAATATTTAAGTTCCTCATTTAAAAATATTATAAATCCATAAAGAATGCTGGAAAATGTTAAGAGAAAAATATGTTGTCATAGGTTCATAGATCTAGTAACTATGATACACTGGATGACTAGATTTAGTCATTCTGATTATATACCACATATACAATAAAATATCTGTATGTAATTGTGTACACAAAACAATATCTATATGCAAGAAATGTATACATTTAGGTGAGTTTAAAATAAAATAAAATTCAAGAGCACATATCCATAAATGTACATTAAACCTAAAACAAAACAAAACAAAACAAGAAGCAAGCATACACATAGGACATATATCTTAGTGCAAAACAGAGATGACAAATAAGAATTTGCAAAGATCATACACACAAAATAAAGGGAAATAGTAAAGGAAAACAACAAGGAGCTATCACTGCACATCTATTAAAATAACCACAATTCAAAATAGTGAAAGTACCAAGTTCCAATAAGCTTGCAGATGAAGAGGAACAGAATGGTGGGAATCATAAAACGCTGCAGGTACTTGAGGAAACACGATAGTGAGTTCTTACAAGCATAAGCATACACTTACATTATGATACAGTACACCAATTTTTTAGCATTTAACCTATCTTTAAAAAAAAAAAAAACGATGTCCACAGAAAATTCTGCACACACAATAACTTTATCCATGGTAGCCAAGAGTGAGAATCAACCATCATGTTTTTCAGTAGGTAAAAGAATAAATAAACGTTGGTATATGTAGATAATGAAATATTACTTAGTCAGCATGTAAGTGAACTAGGAATGCATGAAAAACATAGAGGACACAGGTGCATATTTTTATATGAAAGAGAGTAGTACAAAAAAAGGCTACATGCTATATGACTTCAACTGTATTATGTCAAAAGCAAAACTGTGGAAAAGCAAATCTGTGGACAGAGTAAAGTAAAAAATGGATGCCACAGAAGACAAGAAGAGGGAGAGTTAAGGAAAAACAATGCTAATGGTTGTAAGAGAGATGAATAGCAGGAACAGAATACGTTTAGGGCAATGAAACTATGCTGAATGTTACTATAATGATGGATATGTCATTCTTATTTTTTTCCAAACCAATAGACTTTATAATATCAAGAATGAAGGTTAATTTAAGCTGTGGATATTGAATCAAAATAATATATCAGGGTAGGTTTATCAATTGTTAAAAAATATGTACCTTCTTTTTAATAGTATTAATGTTTACTGCATGTATGTTCTCCTTGACACTAACTTGACACATGGCCCTTTTTTGGCCAAACCGAAAACATTTCAAGTCATTCATGCTTGCTCTTTGCTGATGATTCTCAGCTTTGGATCTGGACAGAGGCATCCAGCTCATACTGCAGCTTGATTATTGGGCTGACTTGAAACCCATCTATCTTCTCAATTAGTTCACCCTCAATTCATTCACCACTTTTCTAGTCAGCCTCTTACAAATGTTAGCTCACATACAAAATCAAGACAAGTTCTTTGCTAGGGATGCCACTCCTAGTTTATTTTCCAATAGAATTCCCATTCCCA
This sequence comes from Chinchilla lanigera, assembly GCF_000276665.1. Lineage (NCBI taxonomy): Eukaryota > Metazoa > Chordata > Mammalia > Rodentia > Chinchillidae > Chinchilla > Chinchilla lanigera. The sequence goes on along the minus strand of NW_004955488.1, from coordinate 2,507,112 downwards.
TTTGAAACCTCCCAGTCCTGGTCTATACTGTCCTTATTTCTATTAGCATTCTGTTCATCTGATTTTCAACCAGTAATGCTCATCAAACTCTGCTTATAGCATTCTAACGGCTTCTCTGGCCAGCATCTCTAAACCTTTCCAAATTTCTCCCACAGACCAGTTCCAATGGCTTCCAAACTATATGGTCAGGTGTAGTCATATCAATGATTCCACTTTTCTTTTAACAGTTTTCTGTATTTGCCACTTTCCATTTGCTGGGACAAAATACTTGATACCCAGCAACTGAAAGAGGGGTTCATTTTGACTCTTGGTTTTAGAGGATTCCATCCAGTGGTAGAAAAATCATGGTGTAGGCACTGTCAGCAAAGAAAAGATATTCCCCTCACAACAGCAGGATGCAGAGAACATGAGACTAGGAGTCCCGGACAAAAGTATGCCTTTCTGGACCAACAGATGTAGCTTTGTGCTGCAGAGTCTGCCCGGTAAGCGCAGGCCCTCAGTTCTAGTCTGGGTAACAATAACAACAACAGTCTGCCTTCCATGTCACATCCTCCATGACTCCCCACTTCCAACTAAACCCATGTCTTAATATCCCAACCAGCTATTAACTCACCAATAGCTCAAATCACTTATTAGCATAACACCGCCCTGATTTCTACATTTTCCCATTTTATACCTAAGTATAATGTTACACATCACTCCTTTTCTTTGACCAATTTTGGAAATTTTGGGTGGACTTCTCAGCTCTAAACCATCGGATTCCATTCCTGTCCCCAACAAACTCAGGTTAAAGATTTTATGCAAAGTGCATTCAGTCTTTCTATGAGAATTACCAAATTCTTAACAATTTCAGCATTGTTCAACAGTACAAGCTCAAACTTTTCACTTAGTGAGATATCAGTATAGGTACATGTTTGTGTAATCATTTGCTCTTATTCACTTGTATTCACTCTGTGTTTTCCAGTGAAGCACGCTAATGATAGTAAAATATTTCATTCAGATTTGGTTGGTATTTCACTGATACCTAATACACTGCTAAGAAATACTGTAGACATTCATCAGCATTTCCTTAAGAATGCAAAAAATGGATTCTCTCTGAGTGAGTCTGTGCCTCCTACATTACCTCTTTGGGAAGGCAGGGCTTGTAAACAGGCATATTCTTAATACGTTCTTAATAATTTTTGAAGAGGTTTTGGCTTTGATGATTTTTCTCTTTCAATGGCTGATTTCTATATTTTCCCATTTTATTCCTAAGTATAATGTTACACATCAAGCAGTTTCTCCCTTTACTAATTTCATTTTTTAAATTACCTATATTTGATTTGCTTATTAAGTTTCCTTTCTTAAAGCAAAAGCTTGGAAAATTAATGTTTCTCACTTCTCTAATATTAGCATGTGCTGGTGATAAGGTTCAGACCCAAGTCCTTATGTACATGCTGAGTAAGGACTATAACACTCTATCAACAGCCTCTGCCCTTACTTTCCATATATTTGTACATTTTTACTTATTGTACCTTGTTACTTGGAATTAGAAGTATCTCTCATATACAATATGATGTTTTCAAGTATGTATACACAGTCTAAAGTAAGCTTTTTACACTACACATTTACCATAGTTGTATACTATGGATACAGTCAGTAAACACTGATATGTGGTAATTATAATTGGATTCACAGAAAAATATTTCCTAATTTCTCTTATAGTTCTTTGATATATTGTCAACAGGTATAAATGGAAATTACACAATTTCCAAATTGTTTTGAAGTTTTACATTTATTATTTTCATTGATTTCTATATTAAATTATTGTGATATAAAAAGAAATGCCATATTATCTCAATTATTTTAAATTTACTAGAAATAAATTTTATATCCTAGTTTTGGATTCCGTTGGTGCATCTCTGTGTTTGAAAAGAATACATATTCTGGCATCATGATTGTAGTCTTTTGCTTTGTAGTATTATCCAAAATTTTTATATCCTTGATGAATTTTTAAAATGTTTTGTCCACTAATATCTGATGTTAAAATATGTGGATATTTTGTGTATTTTTCAATTTCTTCCTATGTGAGTGCCTAGATCATGTATCATTTGCAATTTCATTTGTGATCGTATTATTCCCTTCATGTCTTTACCCTTTGATTAATATGAAAAGCTTTTCTTTATATGTGGTAGTGCTCTTTGTTTTAAGATTTATTTCTCTAGCATGAATAGAATCATATCTTCTTTTTACTTCTCATACTTTGTTTTATACATTTCTGAACCTTTTACATTCAAATACTATTTTTATATATTTTTCTTATTGTTGTGTCTGTATAAACATGTATATTATGTACATAAATTCTTTTCAGTTTTGAGTGTAAAATTCAGTGACATTTATTACATTCATAATGTGGTGCAACCACCATTTCTGCCTAGCTCCAAAATGTTTATGTATTTCTAAGTATAATGTGACACATCAAGCAGTTTCTCCCTATTCTCCCTCTCTCTTCAGATTTTGGGAACAAAATATCCATGCTAAGTTTATCCTGAATAATTCATGAAAGTGGAAAAAAGTAACCACTTGTACTGTCTCCTTTGTTACTTAGCAGAAAGTTTTGAAAACTTATCCACGTCACACATATCACACATATGTCTGTATATTTCTCTCTCTCTCTCTCCATATATATATATATGGAGAGAGAGAGAGAGAAACATACACTATGTACACATATGAGAACATAAGGTCAGTTTATTTTAAATTGATTTTACATGTTTTCATATACTTATTTTTTCTGATGTTTGTATTTTTTGACATAGACTTCATAGACTTCCATCTAGTATGGTTTCTTTCATATCTTAAATACCTTTGTTTATCCTAAAGTGTATTCCTCAAAGGAGAAATTCTTTCTTTTACCTGTCTGACAGTGTATGTTTTGCATATGTTTTAGTCTTTACCTTTACTCTGTATTACTTTTGAGGTTACTGATAGCTGTTTCAAAACTTTCACATATTATTTGATGCTGTTGTTTCTGGTGAAAAGATCTCCACCACTCTTACCATTCTTCCTCCTTATGTAATATGACTTTCTCTGACAGCCCTTGATTTTCCCTTTTCTTTAGTTTTACCAGTTTTACTCTAATAGGCATAGCTGTGATTCTCTTTACACATATTTTATTTATATTCATACCTTCCTGAGCTTTCTTGATCTGAGGTATTTTTTTCAATAGCTGTAGAGAACTCTTGGCATTCAATCCTTGTGACTTTTTTTTTTTTTTTTCCACTACCGGGAACCGAACTCAGGACCTTGCCCTTGCCAGGCAGGAGCTGTGCCTCTGAGCTAAATCCCCAGTCCCCAATCTTTGTGACTTTCTTCTGCCATGTAACTCACATTACTTGTGAAACTAGTTAAAAATACCATATGCACACAGTTCCTAGAGAAGTTTTATATTCTTTTCTCTGCTTCAATTTGAATATTTTCTTTTCCCTATTTGTTACAATTTTAATAATTTCTTTCCTCTGTTTCAATTTGAAAAATTTCAAGTTGAATAATTTCTAAATTCAATGCATATACAATTTTCATTCCTCTGCTTATTCCAAATTTCCCATCTAAATGTGTATATTCCTATTTTGAGTAAATATTTTAAAATATGCTAACATTTCATGGCACCTTCATAATAACTTTAACATCTTAACTCGGTTTTGCTTCTATTGACCAACTGAAGTACTTCTTTCAAAAATAGCTAAAATTTTAGTGTCTTTCCAGGTATCATAAATATTATCCTGAATATTCCAAACAGAAATCAGAATAATGATATCTAATTTCAGAGTAGATAAAAAGAGGGACTGCAGCTAATACTTTTCATACTTGAGCTTACACTGTTCCTATTCTTTCCATTGAAATTTCATATTGCATATTCTAACAGTTGATGTACTCTGTCCACTTGAGGAGTATAGAAGCTTAAATAAGTAACTCAGTCGTTCTACATCCTAGGTGAAAAGGACATGACCTTATCGCCCTAGGATGTTGTTCATTGTGTGAACTTGAAAAGTTTAGAAGGTTAACTAAGTGACTCAGCAGGGGGCCGGGGTCCTCACTTTGTGAACACCCTGAGCCTGTGCAAGAGGAGAGCAGGGAGATGGTGTGGGTGTAAAGGATCCCTCTCCTTCGGCAAGGAGCCTGCTTCCAATAAAGGGGAAACTAGGCAAGAGTGATTGTTGGTTCTTTGGAGGAGCTCCAGTCTTCGCCTTCAGCTTGGTTTTCCTCTCCTGGCTTCTGGTGTAGACTGTTCTACTTCAGCCTGGGACTCTTCAGTTTTCCGGTGTAGATTCTTCAGCGTTCTGTCACAGACTCATCGGCTTCCTGATACAGATTTGCCTGGAACACCGCAGTGAGCTGCAGACCTCAGACTTGATTCTTCAGCCTCCAGCTCCAGCCTCCAGCCTCCGGACACGCTCTGCACGTTTCCTTGTCCAACTCTGTGGCTGACCATCGTAAGCCAATCTTGTAATTTCTTATACATTTGGATAACTTGTGTTATACTTGTTTCTCTGGTAAACATGATTGATATATATATATGATCATTAAGGCCTCTAAATAATTCTATGAAAAAACAATCTATTTAAGTCTCCCTCCAGAAAATAATATTTCAGGTTTATTTCATCACAGAAATTGAGGAACAAAATACCCAATTTGTTTGGTGAAAGCTGAATTAATTGACTGAAAGATGAATAAAAACTACACAATTATTTCTTTTTGATGCTTAGTACTTAACTATTTTAAAGGACTTTTTCAAGGCTGATAAATTACTTTATTAAAACAAATCTGAATAGGTAAGAATAGCAAAATACCTGAAATTACAGAAAAATTATAAATTATGCATCTATTATTTTGATAAATTAGTTATTTTATAACATTTTAAGAGACCACACAGTCCTTATTTTGTTTACTTTTTCTACTACAAGATCATTTTTGGTCCATATTGTTAATTTGTAATGAATTTATACATAGAAATATTTCTCCACACATCTTTTATAATTTAAGAAAATGCTGTTGTACAAACTACCATAAATTAATTCACATTTAGCTTTTATGAAGAATCAAATATAATGATTACTCTGCTCTAAGAAATATTAAATGAAAGGATAGCAATAACAAAAACCATTTTGAAGGAAGAAATTCAGGTGAGTCTAATCACGTTTTAAATTATACTATCATCTTATGTCAAAGGATAGAAAGGGTGTCCTAAGTTCTTTGTGATGCCAAAAAAAATTTGGTCTCCACTGGTTTGTAAAAGTCATAGAGTCTTACTAGAAACTTTAAATCAAACATTCTATAGAAGAAAATTTTAAAATACATCGCCGAACATAATTTAAGTGATACTTTTCTGTCAGGCATGGTGGCACACACCTATAATTCCAGAATTTTGAGATGGTAAGGCTGAAAAATCTCACAAGTTTGTGGTTAGCCTGGGATACATAGTGAGTTCAAGGCCAGCCTGAACTACACAGTGAAACCCTGTCTCAAAATATTTTTGAAATGAATAAGCATTATCTTTTCATATATTAAAAGAAATTGAAATTATACCAAAGATCTAAAGTACTCTAAATTAAAAGAAGTACAAAAATGAAGGAGGATAATCCTTCCTAAATTTAATGGAAAACCTTTAGGTTCAACTTAGTGCACTAATACTTTGAGGATGTTACCTTGTCAGATGGATGAACCAGAAGTACATCTTTCTTCTCCAAGGTAGAAGCAAGTCTGGCTTCCGGTTTTCTTAAATTTCAAATCTTAACATAGTCGGTTGTCTGAATTATCTATATTTTTGGCAATCTAAAGAGACAGTAAAAATAATGAAATTGTTAAAAAATATTTAACCTATGAAAATGCTTTTCATTATCATTTTGCTATATAAAACCTTAGTAAATACACCAGATTACACTCCAAAAAATACATGTGTCGCTGGATATTGTGTCTTCCTTTCTTTCTCTTTCTGAACCCAGGTCCTTGGCACTGAGTCCCATCCGCAAATTTTTGTTTGTTTTATTTGAAGACAGTCTCACTAAAGCGTTAAGTTGTCCTGGGTGGGTTTGATATTTCCATCCTCCTAGCTGTGCTTCTCAGAGCGCTGAGATTACATGTGTGCCACTACACCTGCCAATGTCTCTTTCTTTATTCTTCTGAGAACCTTAATATTCCTCTGTACTAGGGATGGGGATAAAGCTCAGTGGCATAAGTGCCTGCCTGGCAAGCGTAAGGTCGTGAGTTCGATCCCCAGTAACGCAAAAAAAAAAAAAAAAAAAAAAAAATTCCTCTGTATTTTGGAAGACTCAGTTTCCCACCTTATGTGTGGTACTGTCCAGGAGGGTCGTGAAGAAATTTAGCAGTAGAGAATTTTTCCACATTATTCTGGCTCATCTTTTTCTTCTAATTTTGATCACGTGAATTTTCATTTATTTTTCACAGGATCTGGTTGAGAGTTGTTTCCCATGTCCACTTGGAATGCTCACAGAAGGGAGGTCGTGTAATCTCTCTTATCATTAGGTAAAGTAAGTCCTACTTTACAATTATTGTTATCTGAGAGAGAAGAATATTGAAATTTATGACCAACATGAGGCAAAGCTCCATTTGGATTGGAAATAAAGGTTCAAAATAGTACTCTCTGATATTGCCCAATGAATTTCCTCTACTGCCATGGTACAGTAGATTAAGATGATCAGACTGTATATGAAAAGGTAATATAAAGAGAAACTGCATATAAAGTGTTCTTTGTAAGCACACCAACTTTCACTGTGTGATTCTGTTCTCTTGTCCCAATCCCCCAAAATTTAAAAATGTATTACTTATCAACACATTTACTTTACATTACTCATGTCATACATTTTCAACATGATGTTATTTATTTTAAAATCATTTTCATTCACATTAAAGCAAAAAGAAATTCACAAATCAGCCGTTAAACTTTTAAGGAAACTAGGCAATTACTCTAACACTGAGCTACCCTCCCAGCCTCCTCAACAAGATATTCTTGATTTACATTTATGCAATTCATTACTCAGTCACATGACACTTACAGTTGGTTGACTAATATTTTCCAGGAATGTTTTATTATATCATTAATCTCTCTAGTTATTCAAAATTAATAGCACTTTTGTTTAACATTGTGTATTATGGTAAAGACAAGTTAAAATTTCACTTAAATAATTTTCTCTAAGTATAACTATTTCCTGAGGTCATGATATTTTGTTACTCAATACTTGGTAATTCGGAATGAATTTGGCTAGGTCAATCAAATGTGCATACTTATACTGAACCATGTGTATAGTTCAACTAAAATATTTTCGTAACCTTCTTTATAGATCTTTTCAAACTTATGCCATTGTTTTTTGTTTGTTTGTTTGTTTGTTTGTTTTCCAGTATCGGGAATCAAACTCATGACTTTGCACTTGCCAGGCAGGCACTGTGCCACTGAGCTAAATTCCCAGCCCTTAAACTTATGGCATTGTTGTTGAACATTTATTTGTTCCATTAAAATAGAATATTAATAAAATAGAATATTAAAAATTAGAAATCTTCTTACAGGTTTGATTATATCAAAAAGTAAAGGTTGAAGTTCAAAATTAGCTTTGTATACTACTTAAAATCTTATCACTAATTTTAACTCATTCATTTTTTTTTTTACTCATTCATTCTTTATAGAAACAATTTTAGTGCCACTATTAGTACAGTTTAAGTGGCATTTTTATCTGTACATTTAGTTTAATGACTATATTAGTTTTTCATTATGCTGTACCAGAATTTTTAATTTGTGCTTTCTTTACAAAACAAATAAGCATTTTTTTCTTTATGCTGAAATTTTAAGTATGTTTACAAAAGATAATCACAATAAATTGACTTTTTCACTGTTCATGAATGAACTTTCTTAGATTTACTTAGATTCTAGGGTTGATAAAGCCAATCAACCTATTATTGAACTTACTGACATCTGCCTTGTCTGAAGACCCTTAATTCATAGCAGGAGAAAAATAATTTGTTATTTTTTAGAAACTAAATATAGTCTTGATTTTTAACTTAAAAAGCCATGTTTACTTTAATGTTATCCTGTAAACATATGAAGTTTAAAAATAAGGTTCCTTGATATATAAATATGATATACCACTTATGTGTGAATAGATTAATATTATCCTGCTACAATTAGCTGAATAACCCACAGTTTAGTTAATGTGCTAATTTTCTGTATATTTGTATAATTTTTGAAATTTCATAACTATATAATTGTCAAAGATATCTGTATATTTTAAATACTAATAGAAATATAATGAAACATTCACAAGATAGGATTGGTTATAGAAAAAGTAAAATAGAGTATGTTTTAATATAATACACAATTATATTCCAATTATAGTTATAGTTTTTAGGTTTTTTTCTTCTCTGAAATTATATGGGTTTTTGGAAGCAAAAGTCTGCAAGTTGCTCTTAATACATCGAATCATGGTAAACTAAAGAACAGCCACAGAGTAAAATTCATCAGGAACCAGCTCATTAAGCAAAAAAGCCTTTCAGTTGCTGGAACTGGGAAATTTTTAACAACTGAACATAGGAGAGTTAAATGAGCCCAAACAGGAAAAGAAATTCTTTCAGGAAATTACTCTTTGCACAAATTGGGGTAAATTGCCCCTACTGTGCCTACAGGGCCCAGAGAATGCTGAAGGAATCAGAAATAACGCAGCCCACACCGAGAAGACAGATGGATTAAGAGGAAGAGAATGTTATGCAAATATTAAAGTTGGCCTTTTCTAATTTCAAAGAAAATATTGAAGGGAAACCAAGCCTGTCACACACCCCATTTGATAGAACCTCAGTATGTAAAGACTCTGTAAAACTTTTTAGCAATTTCACAAGCTTTAAAGACTTTCTGCTGTTTGTGAAAAAACCTAACAGCGAGTCTCCCATCTTAGTGGAAGGGTCTAATTCCAAGTCATTATAAAACCCAGGTGACTCTCATAGGCCATAAGGACTGCTGCACATTTAAATAGCTAAAGTGCATTGATTCTTAAAGCAAATCTGGATTGGGTATAGAAGGTAATATTGTAGTTATTATTCTTGATTATTAATATAAGATTATTTCTCATATTTTTATATATATGAGAAACCCAAGTGGAAGGGAACACTTTTAATTTAATAAAATGAATTTTATTGTTTCTTCAGCCAGGACACGACCCTGCATGCCGAGCTTGGAGTGTCACAACGGGAGGTGGGAAGGGGGGGTTGCAGATTTGGAGGTTGCGTTTGGCGATCTAGGGTGAGTTTGAAAGGGATGGGTGTGTTCGGGACTGAGTGCTTCCAGAAAGCAAGAAGAATTTGATGACTTACCTCCATCTCTCATCTAGATGGCAGAAGAAATGAACAGTAGTACATGTGTCACTTGTCAATAAATAGACAACAGAGAGAAGAATTTCTTGAGTTATTTCTGTCTTTGCATACAGGATACATTGATGTGTTTATAAGTGTTTTCAGATATTTTAGATGTTTTGTGGAATTTGGTTATGTTAAGTTCAGCAGCCTAACTCTGAGCTGTTAGGTTACAGACCCTTTTGCTCTTGCACTCACATAAAATGTGTTAGATAGACAGAACAGGAAGGAAAGGGAGGTGTAAGGGGCAAAAATAAAGAATTAAGATGTGTTGTGTACATGTACCCATTCTACAGAAAGAATGTCAACATTATGTACAGCAAATATACAAAAATAAAAATAATAAATAATAAAATGGGCCATTTTATTTTAGAATATGTTCAGTTCTCTTCAAGAAAGTTTTATATGTTCCATACAATTTAGGATTAAAACCTACTTTCCAGGTTGTCTGTGCACATAGACTGGGATAGATAGAACATCTCTGAGTTTCCAAGATGAAACCTTGAGGACTAAGGAAACAAAGTCCCTTACAAAATGCTTAAGCATCTCGTGTGTCCTCTGCAAATTATGAGATTATTTTAATTAAGTATACGTGGCATAATTTTCTTATTTTATGTGCCTAGTAAATCGCAAGCACTAACATTTTTATTGGGTTTTTATGTTTGTGTGTATATAACTGTATGCATTTGAAAGCAAGGAGGTGAGGTATATCTCTGGACCTTCAACTGAGCTACATCCTCAGCCTTTTTTAATTTTAATTTTTTGAGACGGTGTCTCACTAAATTGTTAAGTAGAGGCCAGATTCGAACTTGTAGTTATCCCGTTTCATCATCATGTAGTGTTACCATTATAGGAATGTACCAACTCCTCTAACTAAAAAATATTATATCTTATCCTTTCTAGAGTGTTCTAATAATCTGCTTACAAGTAGAATGGAATTTCTGATGTAAGTTTTGGACGAGATCGGACGCGTTTGGGCTGGTATGGCCATAGACTCCAATGTAAGTTTCAAAGGGAGAAGGAAAGTATAAATGTAAGATTGAGTCCATAAATGATTTTATGAAAAGCAACATTAAAAAGACAGGAGGAAGAAAAAAAATCAACTGATCTAAGCAATCCATTTGAGGATATTGCCTAAAATGTTCTTGTATGTAGGATTCAGGGACACTTCCCTGCAAATTTAAGATGTCTTAAATATCATAAGGAAACATTCAACACTAAAGAGTAACATAAATAAATACATATAAAGTGGTAGGAGGAAAGTAGATACCTATGTCATAGGGAAAGGACTGCTACTGCTTCAAAGTAAAGAAAGAAAAGAGTAAAATATGGTGGTTCTTCATGAGAAGTTTTAGAATGTAAAAGCTGCACAAGGTAAAAAAGAGTTCTGTGTGATTAAAACTCAAAAAAGTTTAAAAAATAACTCCATGAAGTTAAATCTGGAAAGACAAACAATCACAGAATTACCTCTTTTCTGGAGAAAAAGTTGGGCCATCTAAAAAAAAATAGTAACAGAGAACATGTTCAAATTAAAGGTAAGAAAATCAAGGTCAGATTAGCATTTGGGGTATCATTCCTTTAGTAGTGGTTCCATGATTTCAGGGAAGTAAGAGAGGGGTCCTTTTCAATTGCGAGGTCAGTACAATAGTACAGAGAATGGATGATGGGGAGCTTCAGTGGAAAAAAGGAAAAATGCACATGGGAAGGACTTGATGAGTGGGACAAAATTAATGAAGTGAAATCGTAGAGGGCTGCAGATTACTTGGAAGATGTTGAGAGATGACCCTTGATTCTGATTTGCATGTCAGGGAAGGAAGGTCATTAGCCAAGACTGGAGATTCAGAAAGCACAAGTTGAGAAGAGCGACAAAGGTTTTGATATGAATAAACTAAATCTGATCTTCAAAAGAGAGCTTTGTGGAAGTGCATTGGAGAATCATCCAGTACATGAAATTATAGGAAAAGTAAGACATGGAGAAAGAAGAGGATTAGAGAGCGATGCAGAGTCACCAAAGTTGAAAGATCACACCGAAGGAGAGAAACAAACACAAATGACAAGGTCACGAGGGTGAGGGTCAGGATAGTGGGAAAACAAACAGCATCTGGTGCTGTCTGGACCGTGCAGGGGAGAGACTGAGGAGCAGAATGTGGTGGGCAGGGGAAGCGGACCAGGTAGGAGTTTCAGGAAGCCGGAGCCTCAGAAGACTCTTGGATGTAGCTCCAGGAAGATCATTTTTGCAAACTTTAGTGGAATTGAGAAGTGAAAACCAGATTGCAGTGGGTGGAAAGAGCACATATAATGTGCAGAACATAAGACGAGAAATATTCTTTGATGTTTAAAAAAATAAAAAGCACACACAATAAAGCTTGTTCCCAGGGAAAAGAAAACCAGGGTGAAATAGTGAACAAAAAATATGTTTGAGAAAGAACATTCCTTCACTTTTTCAATGCAAGAAAGGTTTTGTTACTTTTATTCATCAGTGAAGATACTATGATGAAGTACCTGATAAAATTGACAATGTACTGCTGATATTGCTGGGATATATTTTTCCTTAAAATTCCTTAAAATTCACGACTATCTCCCTGTATGGTTTAAAGTGATGTGGGTGTGTATACTAACTGATCTTTATGTATCTATCCACATATATGTATATATAATTGTTATATATTATTTTTACCTATACAGAAATATGGATTTTTGTCTATAAGATGTTTCCAAGCTTTTTATTAATAAAATCATTATCTTTGTGCATATAATTGACATGCAACTAAGAACTGTCACTTTGTCAGGAGTGCACACTCCCTTCTTTGTCCTGACATGCACTAGAGACCCTTCATTGGATAGTGTCTCATCTTATCCTCTGTAAGGCGCGGCAATGTTTCCATTGGTTTTCCAGGTCTTAATGAAAGTTGCCAAGTCACAGAACACCTTGTCTTCAACCTCCAGGATCCTTTAGTTAGGACCATACCAGCAATCTCGCAAGACACCAACTAAACAGATCATAAGAATTTGCGATAAAGTTAGACTATTGAAAATATAACATTTTTCCTCACATCCTACCAAATGTATTCCTACACACCACTGGACCTCGCAAACCTCATTAGAGCGTGAAAACATTGTACCTTTGTAGTGCTTCCGTATTGCACTTTAGCACACGTGTCTTTCAAATTATTACTGGGGCATCTAATCTGTCACCCCTGCCCTTTGGGTCCTGCCACCATCAAGTTCTCACTTGAATGGCTCAGAAACTTACCCTAGTGGAACACATGTCCTGTTAGAGCTCTGAAGCCTAAAGTGATCACAGAGGTGGAGCATTCAGACAAACTTAAGGTAAGAGAGTCCAGTGTGCCTCAGTGTGAAAGAATTTGATTCTTTGCTTCAATTTTAGTATATGTGCTGCAGAAGCGAGCATAAGGAATTTGATGCTAGTTGCATATTTTAGAAAATGAACGCAAACAAGGCTAAGGCTTAAATTGAGTGGGCTTCAGGTAGCTATGTGACTTTTTCAGGAGACAGTAAACAAAAAAAGAAGCACAGATAGCCTGAGTACAAAGGAGTGGGACAGCTGGCTGAGCTGGGAGGGAGGCTCCATTCCTCTTCGTTTCCTCTTGTTCATCGCACATATTTCTATTTCAAACACCAGAGACCATTTCTACTGTCACAGGCCCAACTCCTCCTGATCAGTGTCCTCAAATATTGCAAAAGCACCTTGTTAATCCTGCGTATTCTACGTACATAAAATGTGGAATTTGGTTACCATAAAAGTCCGCGTTTATTTGACGTGCAACTATCTTGGACCTGCTCTTTTAAGATGCAGGTGATTTGAGACTAAACAGTCTCTGTGTTTCCTATGTGCAGGAATGTGGGCAGATCAATCTTACTTTAACCCCCTTGCTATGAAAAAATCTAAGGTCTACATTTTTAAATTTTCCTGTCCTACGGGGTCAGGAAAGCAGTGGTTTGCATAATCCATCCTGACATGTTTTAATGCAACAGTCATTCATATTTATCTATTAAAAACAAAAACTTGTAAAAAATGGTTACATCAGATATCATGGCCAGTGATGTTGACATAAAGCGGGCTTAGCTCAGGTAAAGCAGACAAAGTTACTCTATCAGGATGATCCATAATTTCTGTGCCACTAAGCACCTGATTGGCAATAATTGAAAACCATCCAAGTGAAAAGATAATATGCTGAAACTCAGGTATTTTTCTAAGTATAATTTTTTCCACATAATGCTAGCTCAAAATAGAAGAAAAGCCATCATCTGAAAAGATAAGATAGAAAGAGTAGCAAGCAATAAATATAATAAACAACCAAAACAGATTCACAAGCACCTCTAATAACAGAATTATGAAATATGGATGATAAGTTATCCAAATCTGAAGTTTTTCTTTAAGAAGTGAAAATTACAATTGTTAAACTAGCTGAACCACTTTTATAAATGTGAAAAATAGATAAAATTTAGAATAAAATGTATAAGTGTAATATAATTTAGTTTAATTAAATAATTAAAATACTATATTGTACTATGGCATTAAATATTATAAATTCTAATTGTCATTAATTTTTATTTAACACTTCTGTGCCTTATGGCATTCTTTTTTCCCTTTATCTTGATATTCTGGAGTATCACTATAATGTGTCTAAGTTAGGGCCTGTTTAGGATTTACATCATTCATCCTGAAAAAGTAGTATCTGTAATCACTTCAAATCTCTTGTGTATACCATTTTTACTTGTTTCTTAACAGAGTTCATTACACCTTAAAACAGGACTTTCTCATTCTATCTTTCATTACTAGCCTTTCACCTTCTACAAAACATTATGATGCTAAGAATAATCAGGTGTGTGGTACATTAATACACCCCAATAAGTTTAGAGACTGAGGCAGGAGAATTGGAAATTTGAGACAAGGCTGGACAACTTAGTGACTTAAATAAAAAGAATAATTTAAAAGGAAGGTACACTTTGTAGCTGAGTGGTCCAATCCCCAGTGCCAAAACCAAAAAAGAAAAACCCCAAAAAGCAAAAAAAATCCCTATAGTTTAATAACTGCCATCATTATTTCTCACATAATATGTGCCAGGTATGTAAAAGTACATAAATACTTTATAGTTTGCATTGAAAAATCATATTGGACTCTAAAACTCATAAATTAATCACTTTTTTGGTGGTAGCAAGTTAGTTCTTGGAACATCTCTGAGTAGTTTCTACTTTTCAGCTCTTTGCATCATTTTTCCAAAGTTTAATATTTATATCCACTGTCGGCTTTTCCTTAAGACTTTCTGCTTCTTTTAAAACCCGTGGGATTTTTCCCCATTCATTATTCTGGTTTCATCAAATTTCAGCCTTCAAACACATAAATAGATATATTTTAACATCTATTTCTTGGGTGTCAAATCTGATGTTTGCTTCACCTGCTGAAATAGCGGGGTTTGTTTCCTCTCCAGTATGTAACATAGACTGTGGAGTCGTCTTCAGCAAGCTTTTTGCTATGCAAAGTTCTCCTAGTTACCTACTTTGTCACCTTCTCACCTCAGTTACCTGTATGACTCAGTTTATGCATATGTAGAACCACACGAACACACAACAGACTGTATTTCACATATCTGCCAGCCACAATGTTGTCCCAGTCCCCCTGCATCAAAAGTGACCACTGACTTGACAACTTCCTTGACCAAGAGTAGAAATTCATCTGGAATCTCTTACGTGAGACAATCTGCCCTTCCTTGGAGCTTAGTTCTAAACTAGAACAGAGAATTTGAACTCAGCATCTGAACTTGTTTAGTTCCTAAAGCTTTGTCTGAGGAAAACACATTTCACTATTTCCCAGAGTTCTGTGGCTTCACTTTGTGTTCTCTGACATGGCAACATTTCTTTATTCATTCCCAGCATTTGGTAATTCCTTTTGCTGTTGTAAAGCCAAAGTATGCATATAAGGCTTTTCATTGCATTTCATCTGGATTTCTGGTGTGCTCAAAGTGAAATTAGAAATGTCTAGAGTCCATGCTATCTGGCATATCACTATAATGACAATGTTTACACTCAGAATTATGAATTGGAATAATTGTCTCAAAAGTCCTTTTTTTTTTTTTTACATTTGTTACTTAAATGTTGTAATTACAGTGTTTTGTGAACTTTCTGGCAAGAGCACAAATGAAAATTCATACTGTCTGTTAGATAACAATGAATTAATATCAAAAGACATTTAAATTTTAAAATGTGATGAAAGAAAACCACTATCACGACTGTGAAATCTGACAAATATGCCTTTATTTGTTTGTATCTCTACATTTTCACTACGAAGAAACCAATGGTGTCACAAGAAACTACATAAAAGTATACAATAAGGCAATAGAGCGGTATTTTAGGATAATTAACAACATTGAGTAAAGTTATAAAATCTGAGAATCAGACCTACATCTATTTTAGTACCAGGAATCAAACTCAAGACCTTGCACTTGCCAGGCAGGAGCTTTTGCCAGTGAGCTACATTCCCGGCCCCAGATTTTGAGACATAGTCTTACTAAACCACTCAGGTGCCCAGATTGGGCTTAAACTTGTGATCGTCCTGCGCCCACCCCCACTGGTATGGTTATATGTGTGTACCACCACAGCTGTTTATTTTATATTATTTATTTATGTATTTGATACCTGGAATCACACTCAGGATCTCAGTAGGTGCTTGTGCCGCTGAGCTATATGCCGGGCCCAGTCCACAGTTGTTTAAATATCTGATAAGAAGTTAATATCCCTAAAGACCAGAGAATTTCCCTGGTTTTCTCATATGTGAGCCAATTTCTTAATTTGTAGAGATGAAGATAAGATTTATCTTCATTGTATAAAACTACTTATGATTGAATCAATTAAACAATTATACAGAAAAATATTTCCTTATTTTGTGTCTTAATATTCCTACAGAAATCTAAAGATATTCTTGCTTATTCAAAACCAAGAAACTGTACAGCTGAATAAATCCAATACTTCCTCTACATAATGGAATATATTAAAGACTTTATATTTCTTACATGCGTGCATATCTTCATAATATATCTAGAATACATTCTGTGTTGTAAAACTATATTACCATGGAGTGAAATGTGCTAATTATATGACTATACATTTTTAGAACAGTGTTACGATAAGAAAGTTTTTAGAGATAGATTATATGAGTAACAAATTTATAATTTTGTATAGTTCATGTAAACATCATTTGTATACATTGTACTATTAGTAAATAAACAATCAATGAGAATTCTATCATTCGTGATATTAATAGGTTAATTCTATTTAACTTAAAGTTTTAACTTCATGTCTAATGCAAATTTTCTTTCTGTCCTTTTGCTGGCATGCTATCCCTGTAGCTCAAGTGTCCCAAAGTGAGTGGTCATGGAGAGGTATCACCCCTTTTGTCTCTTCTTTACCCAAATTCCTTTAAGTATTAAAGAAAGAGGGAGAGAAAAAGTGTGTTTTACACTGGAAGGTCCTTTTTTGGTTGCTATGGTTTCTTACCAATATGGTTTGGTGAATTTTCTATTTGAAAAATATTCAGATGATTTTTCTTCTATGCCTACAGTTTTGAATAGCCCTGTGTTTTTCTTCACCATGTAGTTGGCATCCAGCCCATTAAACAGCTCACATATGACTTTATTTTCTTCCTCTTCATCCTACTACTCTGTAACATCTGTTTGTTTGGGTTTTTTTTGTTGTTGTTGTTGTTTTGTTTTTCTTCCGGTACCAGGAATCGAACTCATGACCTTGAGCTTGCCAGGCAGGCACTCTGCTGCTGAGCTAAATCCCCAGCCCCAACATCTCCTCTGGAGTACTTTTCCCAGAAGACTGCCCCCTTTAGTAGGATTCTCAAAAGACTCTTTACTGTTAGGTGACTACTTGACTCACAGTTTAGAGAAACCCACCTATACATTTAGGCCTAAGTTAGAGAAATGTTGTTACATACACTAACAAACTCTTTCTTTGGAAAACTACAAATTTTCTACACTTTTCTGTTACACAGATCTGATTCATGGGTTGGAAGAGAGGTCCACGCAGCACAACGCTGGGATCCACAGGGGGCAGTGAATGGGCAGGTGGAACGAAGGATGATCTCCCCCTCAAGGAGACCTTGCCTTACCCTCTCGGCTTTCTCTCTCTCTTCCTTCTTTTCTGTGAGTGAATACATGGAGAGGCTTCATTCTGTGGAAATGCTAGAACTCAGCCTGTGTGCAGAGGAATGTTTGGCTGCGAAATTTACTGTAAAATGTGTATCTTTTTCTTTCAAGTATGTTTATTTGAAAGGCTGAATTAGAACAATAGAGTCTACTCAATCTGCTTTCAATAGTTTTTCCATGGGTGCCTAAAGTCTAGGCACTGTTAAGTCTAACTTGTGTATCCCTTCTTGTTGCTGCTATATTATCACTCCTCACTACGGAACACTTCCCATTAATAAAATAAAAAGAAACCTTAGGGAATTCATTAATAGATCATAACATTAAAATATATTTTCTGTCACAGAGTAGTTCCTTAGTAAATAATATTTACTAATCATTAAATGATAATGTTTTAGGTATAGTGACATTGTACAGTGAAACATAATAAGATAGTAAATTGGAGTTATAAGTTTAGTGATCATTTAGAAATGACTCAAACTCAGTATAACTTAAGAGTAATTATAAATTTTGGAATGATTCATTTGATCATTTTTTGGAGATGAAACATATTTCTGCTTCTGGAATTCCTCAGTGACTACTCTAGCTCTTTAGCATATATTAGAAATTGACAGCTAATTAACAGCTCATTAGGAATGCTCTTAACTGTGCAAAAGAAATATATTCTACCCGGTAGACTCTTAATTGTGAAGTGTATTGAACTTTGGACTACACTTAGCATCACAGGGACATAAAATTTCTACCTGGTAATTAATGGAAAAGTAAATACATGTATGGCTAGAATGACAGAAAGAACGAAACAAGACTCAGTGCATTTCAAAGATATCTCTATGTTACATATTTTCCTTGTCCGCTACTTTTTCTCTCACTGACAGTTCACAGCAGTTTTCTATCGATTTCCAAGCCTCTTCAAAATTCACTGTCTTAATTCCAGATTTACAATTATAAAACCATTTTTTTTAACCTTGGAGGTTGTTGGTATTGATTTAAGTAATTTAAGCAAAGTAACTTTTATTTTTAAAAAGCGATAAAATAAGATATATTGGTATATTTTTTAAAATTGAAAAGTAAGCCTAACTTTAAAAAAAAATGAATGCATGCTTTGAACTTGATTTTTATTGTTTTGTTGTATGGGGTATGAAAACTAGGGCCATACAGTAGGGTACATCCTCAGGCCTTCTTTCTGTGTATTTTGAGACAGTCTCTTTATGTTGTCCAAGCTGGTCTCTGACTTACAATTGATTCACCCTGGCAAATAGCTAAGATTACAAAGGCCGTGACCACTGCACCCAGCTTATGCCTTTTTGATGTCATGTGCAAGTAATGATTGGTAAATCCAGTGCTCTAAAGACTTTTCTCTGTCTTCTTCCAAGACATTTATAGTTTAAATTCTTAAATTTACCTCTGTGATCTATTTTGAGTGAATTTGTGTCTATGTTTTTATATAAGGGTCCAAATTTCTCTTTTGCATGGAGATGATCTACTTTTCCTAGTAAAATGTTTTCAAAGACTGCCCTTGTTATTTCCAATGGTACTTCCGTTGAAAGTCATAAACATTCATTTAATGTAATTTCTGAGTTTTCTAGTCTGTTCCATTGATTTATTACTCTGCCCTTATGATCCTGTTATAATATTTTGATTACTGTAACTTTGTATTACGTTTTGAAATGAAGAAATATGAGTTCTTCAGCTTTGTTCTTTCAAGTTTCTTTTATTGCCATTCAGGGACCCTTGGGGTTTGACATGAAATTTGAAATGTCTGTGTTTATTCCTGCAAAGACTACTATTAGGAATTTGATAGTGACTCTGCGTTCTATAGAAGATCATGACCTTCTGTCTCCCACAGCTTTATAAAAATCATACAAATATGCAACGTGAAAAAATTAAAAAATAAAATATAAAATTATTTTATGAAACACAGTATAATAATCAGTGATATAGGTGCATTATTCTTGTTGACTGATTACAACTAAAGGATGCAATGATGAAATTTGCATGACAGATAGTGTACTAGGTGGGAGAAAATTAAAAGTATTTTTTATGAGTAGGGATATATTTGGACATACGCATCACCACTTTGTCCATCATAAGTGTATCACAATGTGAAAAAATCTACCTAGTTGTAAGGAGCATGAAAAGCAAAATGGATTTGAGTCAGCAAATAGGCCACATGGCTGCAAAACCCTGATTCACTTCCTTTCATTAGTTCTCCCTATCAAGTAAACTGAAGTTTAAATTACCATCTTCAAAGTTTAATTTATTTTCTTAGTCAAGCAGTTAACCACATTTATAGCAGCCTGGCTCTCCCAGGAAGGAAAAGCGCTGATGGTAGCACCAATCTGAGAGGACAGGGATACAGAGAAATGTAAATCTCCATTTAAAATACTAATGAAAGATTACTGCAAAAATGCATGTGCTTATCATTTAATTTTTAACCAAAATGACTTTCTAGGGAGCTAACATATACATTCACATTTAGTCATAATTTCCCTTTTATTTGCATTATCCACATTCAGAACTAAATTTTTTTCATAAAGAGTTAAGCTTAATTTTGCAAAAAAAAGATGAGATATTTTTGGATTCTGGGATGATTTCTTCTTTTTAATTTAACAAATGGAAAAATAGATGAATTTATCCTATGCTTATTATAAATATGAGTGTATATGTAAAACAATTATATTTGTATGATACATTTGAAATGTAAACAGTTCATTCAAGGTTGAAAATTCCTTTGAAGGTCATGTAATTAAGATCATCATCCAATATAAAAATCCTGAAGGACACCTGTCTCTTATAAATAAATATATATAATATATATATATACATATATTCGCCAAAATATGAAGGCCATTGTAACACATACCATAACTATATATTAATAAAAATATAGCCCTTGGATTTAGGTAAGGCTGTGTTTCCCTGCTTCTAGCAAAGGAAAACACAATGCACAGGATCACATGCCTCTAACACCTTTAACTTGAGAGATATTTTTATCAGATGGGGTTGTCTGGTTTCCATGTAGAAGGTTTGTTCAATTCTGCAGGGCAGTGACCTTGGAATCATCTTGGTACTGGAGTGAAAGAAAAATTGCAGAGAGGAAGGAATGCAATCCAGTAATCCAACTGCACAAAGCACTCCACCAGCGTTTAGGAGAGTTTAGGAGCTAGAGTCGGCCTGCCCTTCACTGTCGACTTGCCTCCAGCAGGGGGAGCATGCTCTTATGTCACGGTATAAGCAAGACACTGGGTTTTGGGTCCGCCTGAGGAGGTTTTGCGGCTTCTACAGAGGTGGCATTTCTCAGACCACAAGTTAGTTTTGAACCTCCAGTTTGCTGCACATTCACCAGAGGGAACAAATGTTTGAATCATAAAAGTTGGATCTAACTGACTTAGTGAAGACTGTACTTGACCCAAACCTTGATTCATTCAGATCCAGTGTCTTCAAAGAATATTAAACAAAAAGAAGCCGCAGAAGATTCTGGTTGATCACCTTACCTGGAAAAACTTGCCAAAAGTTTACTGGAATAAATCATATTTTCCAACTAAGCACCTTATCATTGCCACTGGATGGGACCCATTGACTGATATCACCAAACTGTCTTGGCTACACTCTCTAATCTTCACACTTGCAGTTGTTCTTACCCTGGGTAGCACATTTGTGGAGGGATAATCAAGAGCTCTGTCTCTCACGGTCTGTGTCCCAGAGTGTTATGATCGCCATGGCAGCTATAATGAGCCATTTGCGGTGAAATTTCCACCAAGGTATATCATGCTGTAAAGGTTCACCTGAAGAACCACAGGACACCAAATATTAAAAGCAGTATGACATCTTGTTGGTAATGGTGGTCAACTATACAAGACAAGAAAATAACTCCTTTCTTTGCTACCTAATTTCTTAGCACAAGAGTCCACAACTAACCAAATAGCAATGGTCACCTCACATCATCAAGGATATAGTTATATTCCCTAATGAGGTCATTCTTCTTTCACAAGAAATGTCACTAACCTACAGAATTGTGAAGGGAAATACAGATTTTTTAAGCAGATAACTAGACATGGTGGTAAGCAAAGACCCTCCTACTTTTACCTCTGGTTCCTGCATATTAAGCACAATGTACATATAAAGAATGATCAACATTGACAGTTAATCCTCAAAAATTACATAACAAGAGAAGTTCCTCCCTCAAATGCCATGCTAATGACTTGTCAATCCAGTAGCCTCTGGGTGGCACTGTGTTTGGAAGGGCTGTGTTTGTTGTGCTGTATAAGATACTTGCAGGTGGGTGCTTTATCAAGATAGATATTTACTTCTCACAGCTCTGGAGAGGGGGCTGTTTGAGATCAAAGTGCTGTCATATTCACAATCTAGTGAGGTTCTGCCCTGCTTCCACAGTGGCACCTTCAATACTGGGTCTTTTCTAGTGGTAAGCACAGAAGGGCAGAGGGGTCTGAGCTGGTTCTGTTCATCTCTAATTAAGCACTCATCCCACACATGAGGACAAGCTCATCTCCCGTAATCACCTTCAAAATGCCCCACCTCTGAATATTTTCCAGTGGTAATTACATTTCAATACAGTGTACCCCTGAAATTTGCCAAGGTTATGTTCCTAGAGAACTCATGATTGCAACATACTCACAAATTTCAGATGTCAGAAAAATGTCTGTAAATAACTTTTTATAGTTTAACCACTAAATATGCTCTGTCTTCCACAGTTATGTTCTTTAACTTAATAAAATTCTGTATTAATAAAGCCTTACAAGGTGCAGGGCATTTGACATCATTTAAGGATCTTAGGGCATTAAGAAGAAAAAAACTGAGAACAGTTAGAGACAGTGGCTAGTGCAACAGCAACCTGCTATGATGCAGGGGTACTGGCTCATCTGCTGGAGATGGCAACAGGTCAGCAGGCAATCAGCACCAAGGAGAACTGAATAATGCTCTTGGATTGGCTACTTGCAAATATGGGGCAAAAAAAATTGATTTTGGAGGATATTTGCGATTTCTGCAAAGTTGCAAGGGTTTCTAAGAACAATTATTAGTTAGGTTCTAAAGAAAAAAATGCCAATGACTGACGCTGCGGCCGCCAACTTTGACTGCATGTGAATTTTTAAGTCACGTTCAGATCACAGCACAAATGTCTTCACTATCCTGTGTCCAGTTCTTTACTGTTCAGTGGATCTCTCCTTCTGTTGAAACAAGAGCTCTCCTCTCGGGAAGTGAAGTGCTGTATGAACACTGTGATAGTGATGCTGTCTAAGACCTTAAGTGTCCACAAGATAAAGTCGTCCCAGGAACAAATGTGCATTCCTGTTAGGATATCAAGGTTTAAGAAGTGCATGTTACTGGTAGATCTCCCCAAAGACAGTGTCCTGCAAAGAATAAGGGTTGGTTTGTATGGGTGGCTTGTGGGATCTCCAGCACTAGTAAGAACTGGATTAACTATGTTCAGTAGTCCTAGACCACGGACTCCTCCCACCCATATCCTTGTCACCCTGGCTACTCCAAACCTGCAGCCATTGTGCCACTGATGAGAAAGGTGAAAGGTGGCCTGGCACAGTCATTGTATTTTCTCAGTGACTGGCTGCTTTTTCTGTTGTGGTGTCTGACTACTATATGTTACAAATATTCTCATGCTTTTTAAATTTCCACTCATATGAATGTCTTCCAGCTCCCCTTGTTGATAATACTCACCTCTAAGCATTCCACCACATCATATATGCATCTTGTTGTAGACATGCATTCTTGTGGCTACATTTATTTATTTATTTATTTATTTATTTATTTATTTATTTATTTATTTATTTTTTACAAAAAATGGATGACGATATATTACATTAAAGTCTGGCTCTGTGGAGCAGTGTTCTTCTTTGCATCTCAGGGTCACATACAGATATACATAGTGCAGCAGGCTTCCATTGTGAGTTTGTCATTCCTGAGTCAAACCATTTGTGAACAAAGATTGATCTCATTCCTCCCCAGTCAGCCAAGCATAAGATTCACCCACCTTTAATGGGTGAGTTGAGCATAAACATTCAAGAGTGGTCAGTGGACAAAGTCTCTAGGCTACTTGCTTCTGACAGTCTTAGAATTGAGGAAAGTCCTTTTTCAGTCCTGTTCACAACACTTCTTTCTTGAGGTGAAATGCTCTGGGGCAGCAACCTTGGGGGGTTTGACAGAGTCCAGTGTATAACATGCTGGGCTGCTGTATATTCCCTTCTTGTATTGCATTCAGGTCAGTTGCTCTTTGATGATTTGGTGATATCTCTTTTGAACACACATAATTGACACATCTTTCATCTTTCATCTGTTGCAGTGACCTTTCCTGATCCAGGACTATCTAAGCACTGGCCCTGTTCCATGTTACTGAGGAAATGTGTTGAACCTTTGATGTGTTTCTCTGTGATAGCGCCACTTTCTCCAGCATAGTGTGTGCTTCCTTGATAAGCAGTGTTTTGAGTGGATGGACAACTAGTGGTCAACGTATAACCCAGCTGAACTAAGTAAGCATGGTGCAGGGTGTAGGAGGCCCACCTGGGAACTGTTGCCAGCAGCATAAGAGGTGGAACTGGAGAAGGAGAAGTGAGGCTGTTGCAAGCTGGTAGATGCTGTAAGGAGCTGTTGGTTATTTTGCAGGAGCTTGTCATGCTGGCCTTCCTTATGAACTCGGCTGTTTTCATCTTCTGAGGAGCTCGGAACCTTGTTGGCACTGAGAATGGTTTTGGTTCACTTTGGGGGAACTCTGGTGCTTACTTTGAGCACCACTTCCTGGCTCGGGAAGGGAAGATGGTACACTGCTGGTCTCCTGGAGAAGCCTGCTGCGTTGGCTTCCCTGATGGGAATTCTGCCATATTGATCCTCGGAAGAGCTCAAGACCTCACTGATGCTGAGGATGGCTGTGGTACCTTTCAAGGGAACTCTGATTCTTCTGAGCGTTGCTTCCTGGCTCTAGTGCAGATCCCTCAGCCTGCTGGCACAGATCTTTCATCCCGCTGTCATGGACTTCCTAGATTCCACCACTTCCCTTTGGGCCTTCCAGGGCAGATCCGTGAAACAGGCCTGCATGAGATATTGTTATGGGCTCTGGGCCACCAGTTGGACTTGTGGGAGGCATTGTTATGAACTCTAGGTCTTAAGTGGGACTGCAACATGTTCTACCATTTTGACATTCTAATTTACACTATCCAACAATATATTGTCTCTGCCCAATACACACCAACTCCTTCACACACACAGGCATGCACATACATGAGCATGTGTGTGCATACACACACACACATACACACACAGTGTTCTTGACAGTGATGTGAATCCACACAAGAATACCAACTGTATGGCCAACTTTCTGCCTCACTATTCCTATCCTCTAAACCTAGGGTCTTACTTTTTTCAGTTAGTTTCCTGACACTTCATTCTAACACAAGCCCTATGATAGAAACAGCCATGGAATCCTCATTCGATATGATCTTAATTTTCTTATTTTATAGAAAAAAGTAAAACAAAATTTCATAAAAAAGTGATAGGTGAATAACAATAGTTAATACACTGCATATTGTTATCTTTAAAGTAGTTACTCAGAGTACAAGACATAGGCCTTAAAATTTAATACAAGGGACTGTTTGAGTAAACCAGAGAAACACTACATTATAACTTTTAAATGACATTTTTAAACCATTTCATACCCTCCCAATTCTTCATTGTAATGTTAGAAAAATGGAGTGATTGTGTAGAATTTAGGAAAATATCAAACTAGAAAATTTAAGAACCTTTAGTACATAAAAGATTTTCTTGGGATTGTAAGAATTTTTAGCTTCAGCCTGTGAATGCCTTGAAAGAGTTACAGCAAACCCTTCCTTTAAAAAAAAAAAGTTAAACACATTTCCATGAGCATAAGACATTGTTTGTAACCGTTCACAAGCTTCTGCTGTTTTTATACTATCTGAAGGCTGTATCATCTGTGTCATGTCAATGCAGTTGGTTGCCATAGAAATTATAATGATGTCACTCACTATTTAAGTCTAGAAATAAACAGCAGGAACAGATGGGTACTTAAGTATAAAGAGCAGAGCTTTAAAGCAAATTTTATTGAAAACAAAGAAAAACAGGTTAAAAATTACAAACAAAAAAATAAAACTACCTTGTGCAGCATTAAAACATTAGGATGTGTGGCCATAGTGAGCCATTTAAATTTCTGTGCTGGAATCAATGACCTGTGTGGAGGAGGGGGTAGGAAAGGTATTATCCTGAAGCAAATACCAGGACACAATTGTGCTGGGTTTGAACTACATCAAATACGCTTATTAATACCCCAATCATCACAGCTGGGTGTGACTCAGACTAAGGGCAAATTCTTATCTCCATGAAGCTAAGTTCGATGTGGTCGAAATCCAGTAGTGTGCATGAGGACACAGAGAAACATGTTCAACATCCATGGACAGAGATTTACAGGGGACATCTACCGTGTCTATGCTAAAACAAAAATAATATTTGCTTCCACACTGTCACAAAACTTCCATACCATTTACATATGGAAAATTTACATATATGTCTGTATGTTTTGCTGAAAATCTTGTCTGTAGCACACAGTTACAAAACACTCATCATGTATCATTTAAAATACTGTTGGTACCAGTATACTGTAGTGCTTAAAAATATATTAGGCTATGCAAAAAAAAGTAATATGAATCCCATCTATAATTTTATTTTATTTTTTACAAAGTCTTTCCCAAATAGTTACTAAAACATCTAAATATCCAATTTCCTTCATCATCCACACTGAAAAGCTTGTGAGAATTTAGCTAATTGTGTTTTTTATACTCAACTGTCAGTAGTTCTTATAAATCATGTAACTAATTTATTCAAAAAGTAACAAAACTTACAATAATTTCTTATTTCCAAATATTCATATACAATATTTACCATTTGCAACCTTTCAAGAAAGATGAAAACTGACCTTAAAGCAAAGACTATAGATATTGATATGTAAAGTATATCCTCTGTAAAACTAAGATGCTATGGTCAGGTTATAGTTATCTGTTTCTTTTCTGATAATGATCTGATAAAAGTTGAGGGCTATTTTCAGATGGCAAAAAATTTAGTGCCTATTGGACATACCACAAGCTAACATAATGTAGCCATTGAACACGAGGACATCTAATTTTTCAGATTATACTATTGGACTGAATATATATACATTGTTAGACAATCATGTTCAAACTTCTAGAATAGAATTTTAAAGAAAATCACTCACTTATTACTTTTGAACCATTCTCAAAACAAAAAGGGTACCCATACGTCTGGAGAAGTATCAAAATATTTTCTTTTACACTTTTCAAACGCTGACAGTTTAGTCTTGTTAGGTCTCCTTTTGACTTTCAATATCTTCCAGAAACTGACTTCATCTTACCCACATAAGTCATTTTTTTTAAAGTTCACTAACACTTTTGTTGATTGATTTACAAGCTGAGTATTTTTTTTTTTTTTCTTTTGGAGTCACCTTAAATTTTTGGTATCATTTTTATTCTCAGTCAACATTTCACTAGATATTGATGATAAATTCATTTCTCTTCATTTTCAAATCATGATTTTCTTCATAATTTAAAATATATTCTTCTTTCTGGCACCTCCAGCATTTCCTTGCCAAATTGATGGAAAGAGTAATGTTGCAACCTGCTCTAGATGGTCCAGGGGAAAAACTGCAAGGGGATGAAGAAAATAAGACAAGAAACAAAGATGAGGACAAAGTAGAGTCCTCTCTCTTGGAGGGAGGAGAAGAACTGAACAAGGACATTCATTTATATTCTTTACAAAGTTAGTATCACACACACAGGATTGCCGAGTGACTAATGACTGGAATTGTCTGAGGCAGGATGTTTTTCTCGAGACCTAAGTATTTCCAGCTTCAGCTGCTCCCTACAGAGTAGATTCAACCACACTTTGCTTTTGTCAGCTTCTCATTTCCTCTCCCTTCTTCCACCTTCGAGAAAGGCTTGTAATAAGTACTACATCCCTTGGGACTACTAGAATAAGTTTGGAAAAATTACAGCATAGTTAAGCCTTGGTCCTTGACTTAGTGTAAGTTCCTTTCCATGACATTATTTTGTATTTTCTACATTTTGAAACCTATCTTTTTTTGGGTTGTAAGATTTAAAGTTTAGCTCCCTTTCAACCTGTTTGATATTTTTCCATCTCTCTTCTACTCTTTCAACCATTTTTTCCTACTGGACTCCTCATACAGTATTTTTGGTTTTTAGGGGTGCATTAAAGAAGGTTTTCCAGACTCACACACTTCTTCCTCACCCAAATCTTCCCCCTTGTATGAACATTTCAAGTATCACACAGGTAGTGATCACACTTCTTGTATGTGAGGGAGTTTTCAGGTAGCTGTCTAATACATGTCTGTCATTACATATTCACCTTCCTCTCTCATTTGCTATGCCATTGTATCATTTTCTGTTCTTCTAGCTCTTGTATCTATTGTCTCACAATTCATAACAACAATTTGGAAATGCTCTAGACATTCTCCTCTGGGGGATCAGATGCATTCTCTTTCACTCATGACTCATTTTTATTAGTATATGTTGACAATATATAATAGATACCTTCAACAAGCGGAATTTGTTGATATACATATAGTGTCTTGATATTCTTTACTTCCTCTTCTCTTACCTCTCAGATTTCTCCCTCTCCAGATCACTTTCCATCTCCACAAAGACATTCTCCCTGTTCTCTGCCTTCTACCATTGGTTTTGCTCTTGAAATTATGCATATTTTGAGTTTCTCACATAAGACAACCCATAGAATACTTAATTTCTGCATCTAATTTATTTTGCTTGGCATTACAAGGTAAATTCATCCCCTACAAATGACTCAAATTTTCAGTTCTTTATGACTGACTGGTAAGTCATTGTGTATATAATGATGTTTCTTTATCCATTTCTCTGTTGATGGGCACATAGGATGCTTTCAATATTTAGCTATTTATTCTTTCAATCAGAAAGTATTATGACTTTAATTTCTAAATTCTACTTCTACAATTCTTTCCATTCCATTATTGGCTGTTTTTCCTTGGCCACATTGTTTATATTTCTTAGAAGTAGTCTAGTATTATTTCTATGTAAGTAAAATTTTGTTAAAATGCTGCAAAATCTCCATCCATTTTATGGTACTTAACTTGAAGTGTTATACCATGTTCATTCAAGTCTATCTGTCTTTGCATACATAGTACTTATTTCCTAGAATATTTTAGTGGCTAATATATATGGAGAATATTTCAAATATATTATATATATATATATATATATATATGATTGCTACCAACATCTATCTATATTTCCTATCCCTAGAAGAATTTTCTTATTTTCAAATCATGCATAAACAGGAAATTGTCTTCAGGAAAATATCGAACATCTCACAGATATAAAATTCAACATGACTATAAGACATCTTAACATCTTAATTTCTATGTCCCCGAATAGCATGACATTATTGCAGTAATGTAATCATGTTCTCATCTATTTCTGCATTACTCTGAGACCCTCATGAAAGTAAGCATCATGCACTCTCTGTCTAACCTAACTTGAGAGATTTGCAAATAGCAAGTATCAATGATTGAAACAATGAAATCCATACGTTAAATAAAGTTGAATAATATAAGCATTTAATGGTGTGGCTGGGTCATGGAAAATTTGAAATGCTAAGAAATAAGGATAAATGATGTATAAAAATGTAAACTACGAAGTAAATGGAAAGATCAAAAATCTGTGAAGAACCCAATCATCATAACGATAAAACAAATCTAATAGATGAGTTTACGTGGAAATGATTTCAAAGCAAAAATTATTATTTTAAAGAATCAGTGAAAATATTATTAAAATTACTCAGAGGTTGGAGACATGATTCAAGAATTTGTCCAGTATATGTAAAAGCCTGTGTTCAGTACCCAACAGAGTAAAATGAATTATGTTACATCAGAACTAATAAAAAAATTAGCATTTATAAAGTGAAATGTGGTAGCTGATCAAAACAACAAAACCGATGAAATAAGTTTAATATTTAAAAACTGAAAACAGCATACCACAGAACAGATAAAGCAAATTAATAAGTATTAAATTGAGAGAAAAATTAAAATCCAAATTGCCAGAATTAGATAATAAGGGCAACAACAAAATTACTTAATTGACCAAAACTCATGGCCTTATTTAAAGTAGCTAACTCCATAAGTTTAGGATATATTTCTAAGTGAAAGATAAAAATCA
Organism: Chinchilla lanigera; assembly: GCF_000276665.1. Taxonomy (NCBI): domain Eukaryota; kingdom Metazoa; phylum Chordata; class Mammalia; order Rodentia; family Chinchillidae; genus Chinchilla; species Chinchilla lanigera. The sequence goes on along the minus strand of NW_004955488.1, from coordinate 2,477,300 downwards.
ATAATTTATTGACTGTAAATTATAGAAAAATAATAAACTCATGTATGAAAAGCATGCAAAGTAATGTAAAGAAAAATAATACAAAAAAATAAATAAATGAGAGCAGAGAAAATAGCTCGGTGGTAGAGTGGTAGGAATTTCTAGGCCTTAGGTTCAATCCCCAACACCACAAAAAAAAAAAAAAGAAAAGAAATCAAACAGTATAAAAATTAACAAATTATAAGCATAACAAAACAAACATTATGTCATGTACATTTTATGAAGAACCACAGTAATTTATGCTTTTAACAAATAACAAATATGCCATTGAAAAACTTAAGAAAAAGATATCAAAACACATCAAATTCAAAACTTGCAAATAAGAAAATGAACCTAACCATGAATGCAAGAGAAATTTAGTGAATTAATGACATGGCAATTTGCCTTACTCTGAAAATAAATTTTAGTGTAAATTGGTAAAAAGCCAGTGTTTTCAGTGTATCTCTCTCTTTACACACACACACACACACACACACGCACGCACACACACACGACGGAGATGTTTGAAACCTGAGTTTAAATGATATTTCTCAAAGGAAATAATTCTAAATCTCTGTTTTAAATGTGCTATAGAGTTGTCTGTTAGAGGTATAGTCCTGGAAGAACAACAATAGCCTCAAGAGGTTGATGGAAATGAGCATCTTGTGACCACTTAGACTCACTAAAAGAATGCACAACGTTGACAAGACTGTCTGGAGATTCATTGCTTGTGAATGTACGGGAAGTCCTGGGTTAGAGCTCAGCTTCTCAGGGTTATCTCCACATTGCCGTTAGACCCAGAGGCCCGTGAGTCAGCAGTGTGTTGTAGAGTGTGTTGCATCCTCCAGCCTAAGATTTTCATGGTATCAGTCAGGATTCTCTCTTATGCAATATTACTTCTTAAAAATGATCTTGCACATTAAAGAACCATACTGAAATGAAACCAGTAGCTACTGTTTATGAACGCAGAATATCTTTGTTCTTACTGATAATATCTACACTATGTGTTAAGACCGTAGTGGTTTGAAAGTTACAGAGAAGTTTTTAAATTTCCAATTTTCACCTTGTAGCAAAATTAGATTACACATAAAAGTTATAATTACTATATTTCTGATTTTGACATGAGGGTTTCCTTGTTTCATGGGTATTTACTTCCATATCTGACTATTTTTTTCCCCTGGGGCTGGATATTGAACCCGAAACCCTTGGTCTTGCTAGGTTAGAGTTCTCCACTGCACTAAATCCAGTTCTGATTCCATTTTGTTCTAACTAGAAGTCACTGCCTGTTTAATGCTGTCAATTGTGGGAAGAGAGACAGGGATGAGGTTGACATGGGTGGAATTGCATTAAAGAATACACTATAAATATTCATTAATGTTGTACTTCCCCTTAGAGGATATGAAAAGTTATGTAAAAATATTTCCTAAGCGATGAACTCACGAGGATGTTGAACATAAGATGAATTAACCTGAGGACTGTGTGTGCCTAATGATGAAAACTCCACAGATTCTCATAACTCTTATGAAATGTGCATTTGAAGACAGCACATGAGTGACGGCACTGGGAAGTCACCGCAAACTTGTGAAGGTCATGGTACACCTGGCAGCGAGTCCCCAAGCTTGTTCTGATCTGCTGTGAGTGAATGAATGTGTCCCTGGCCACTCTACACAGGTTTCCAGAGCGATGAGAATCAGCACACTTCTAATCAATGCTGAATTCTGCCCAGATAGGACAAAGTCAGCAGCACAATGGGGAAGCTTAATAAATTAGATGTACTCAATATTTTTCTTGTTCTGCCAGTGGAAAGCATTACTACCCAAGTGATTTTCCTGCTTATTCACAATGGAAAACTGAGGTATGTTTAGGGGAGGTGAGACTTGTGACACCCTCTGAGTCCTGTATCCCTGGAAGCGCTCAAGGTCTTCTCCATCTTTAATATGTTATAGACAAAAGGATCTGAAGTGATGCTCACACTTCAATCATACAAAAACTGTGGTGCTGATGTGAGTCTCAATGTGGATTGTGGCTAAAACGTTTAATATTTTACAAAATTAGCATGATCATATTTCATAATTATTTCCAAATCCATGATGGTGATGCATCTGATATTCTGGCTTCAATTTTCATTTAATTCTCTCCCTTTAGTGACTACTCCACAGTAACTTGGTTGTTACATAACAGTTCTCAGCACTAACAGCCACATTGCTATAATCTCAGTTTAAGCACTTTATTCTCCAAACATCAACTCTGTCTTTACAACCTGGCATATTTGTTAGCTTATTCCCCACAGCTCTGAGATGCCACTGGAATGTATCATCCATTTGTGCAACTATGTTTATTTCTCAGGATCTCCAATACTTTTCCTACTCTTTCTATGGCCCTTTGCTATGATTTGAATATGGTGTCTTCCCCAAAATGTATTCTGAAGTTTAAGCACCAAGTTGAAGGTATTGAAACATAGGACCTGTTAGAGGATGCTTAAATCACAAGGAACCCTCCCTCACGTAAGGACTAGGACTCTCATTATAGAAAAGAGCTTCTCTTTCTCTGATATTTATCTACCTGATGACTCAGTAAGAAAACCCTCATGCAAAGCCAACAACAAAACCTTGAATCCTGACCTCCCTCCAAAGCTGTGATGTATTCATTTGTTCTGTTTCAATTACTCTGTCTGCGTAACTGTTCTGTCATAGCAGCACACAATAGACTAAGACATTTACTATTTTCATATATATATATTATGCTCCCAACTTTCCTTAACCTCTCTTCCTTCCATACAATCAGGTGATGACACCCAATTTGTGGTTATCCCAAGCAAACCCTTTCTCATCCTCCCACAACGTGGCTGTCTAAAAGTTTCAATTTAAATTCGTGACCACTACTCTCAAGTGGGCTACTGAGCTCAGCAACTATTGCACATGCAGCCTTTCCATGAATCCTCAAATCTTCTCTTCAGTTGCAACACTGAGCTGATAAGTTCAACAGCTTCTTCATGGGAGAGTCGAGGAAATCGGAAGAATATTTTTGATTGTTTGACACATATGGACTTACGTGTATGAGAGAAAACATTCTCATCTGTCTTCTAGATGAATAAAACTTGCAGATGTTTAATGCCAACTTTTTCACTTCTTTTTTTATTTTAGAGAATAATTAAAAAAAAGAATAGCAAAATACAAACAATGTAGACAAAAACAAAATCAAGCAAAAACAATAAAATTGATCCAGGGTTTCAGAGCAAAATGATAGGAATTAACAGTGGTTGCCATAGTACATACTGTTATCTTCAAAAAAGGTGCTTAGATTACCAAATGTAAGAATGCAAGATTGATCAAACCATTAAAGAGAATAAAAAATAAAAGCAAAAAACCATAAAAAAAAAAACAACACCACATTACAAATGATACAGAGTTTCACTAGCAAGATGGTAGGAATTCACCAATGGTTGTTATATTGCATACTGTCTTCAAAGTAGTTGTTCAGATTACCAGATATAAGCATGCAAAATTGGTCAAAAAGAGACAAAATTACACATTAACTGTTTCTTTCAGTAAACCATTAGACATCGGCAGTACAGCTATCCCAGCTATCCTTCTATACTAATCTTTCTCCATCTCATTTACAGAATTAACCAATGCAGTCATTAGACCATGTCTATATCCTGTCACTAATTTTATCTTAATTTAGTCATGAACTAAAAACTATCTTGCCAGGCGTGGTGGTGCACATCTGTAATCCCAGCACTAGGGAGGCTGAGGCAGGAGGATCGTTGTGGGTTTAACACCAGTCTGGACTACAAAGTGAGCTCAAGGCCAGCCTGAACTGCATAGCGAGAACTTTTCTCAAAAAGACCAAAAAAATTTTTTTTAAAAATCTATTTATCTCCAATCTTGAAAAGCGAATCCACTTTAATGACACCTCACTATGTGTCTTTTTTTTTTTTTAGCGTCGCAATCCTTCATAAATGGATTATTCATATTCTCAGTCATTCTCTCCTTTCTTCTGTTCCCTATGGTATACTTCAACCTGGCTTCCCTTCTCACTATTTTATCACAACTAATGTTTAGAGATACAAGTGATATTCACTTTGGCCAGTCTTGTGGTAAGCTTCCAGAATGGAAATATTGGCACGACCAACATTATTTGCCGTATTTGAATAACTGAATGTTCTTCATGATCAAAGTAATAATTTTTACTCCAGAAAATAGTTTTTAAATCTTTTGTGTTTCTTGAGGGTGCCCTGATATGCAAAACAAGTGAAGCCACTGCTACTATATTTTTCCATGGAACATTCTTTCAAATTATTCTGATGTCCTTTATGTGAGGCATAAATGTCTTACTAGAATGTGCTTCTCCTGAAAGCAAAATCATGCCTGCTTTTATAGTAACAGATTTCAAGTGCTTAACGCACTGCTGGTGTATATACGACTGTTGTTTGATATATATGCTGAAATGAATAGATGAATAATTTATATTTTCTTTTTGTTTTCTCTCTTCATACTGACACTTTATCAGTTCTATTCTGATTTTAATGGACAATAAAAAGGCCCCAAATCTGCCTCATCATTTGGCTTCTTTGCCTGTAAATTCATAAAATCAAATGCAACATATTGACTATCAGGTTAACTAATCCTTAGTTATTGCAGGCTGATCAGTCCCACAATCTCAAGTGAGTGGATGGTGAAGGCTTGAATAAATGAGACAATGGAAATGATTTCAGGGCCCCAGGAGGGTCTAACTCTCTTACAGCTTCAATATTCTCTGAGTTTAGACAAAGACTTCTCTGGGCAGTCCATATTTATTTGGTTTTCAAACAAAGGAGGAGGATACTCAAGAAAACATGGTAATCTCGAAGGACCTTGGGAGAATTTTCCCGAGTAGTACATTATGTCAATCAGGAGAACTACCTTATCTTTAGGTTGGTATTTATTGTAGGAGTGTGGATCCTGCAGCTGCAGTCTCCTTGTAGTTAATTGGGGTTAGTGCCAAACATCCTCAGCTGTGGCCTTATCTTGTCCTTTGAGGTGTCACGGCATTACAGGTAAATAGAGGCCTCAGGGTGACCAGGAACTCATAGAGGTTTACTTACTGTGTCCTCTGCCTATCTTCAGACAAGATGCCTAAGCTTCAGACAACTCAAGTAAACATGGAAAGCCAGTTGGTTAATATTAAATCCAGGTCATAGCCACTTTGCAGTGGTCTCCAATAGCAATAGGTATCCAAAATAGCAACTTTACTTATGTAATAATAATAAGAAGAGTAATTTTGTTCTTTTTTGATGTCGGAAATCAAACTTGGGGCTTTGAGTTTGTGGGGCAGGCACTGTACTGCTGAGCTATATTCCTGGCCCTACAAGTTTGATAATATGTCAAAACAACATGTAACCTTGTACAAGCTACAGTGCAAAAGTCATTTTGATAAAAAATTCTAAATCCACTTAGGAAATAAATATAAATTGAATATTCTACTAATACAAATTTGGTCATAATTCATAAGAGGAAAGTAGTGTCAAGGCACCCCTTGATCTATGCTCCTAGAGGCATTTGCTATTTCTTGAACGCAAAGTTCAATCCAACCTCAGCTTTTCCAAGTTATATGTAGATCTCTCTTTACTCTGACTTCTCTCCAATTTATGCCATCAACTCCTTCAAATCTCAGTTCAAATTAAATTTGCACCACTTTCTTACCACTACCTGGGGTCCTTATATACCACATAAAATTTATCGACACCTAACACAGGAATATTATTCATTTATTATATTTTCCCTTCTAGCCACTAGGAAGAAATAATTTGGTCTTCTTAGATCACTGATAGACACAATGACTTAGAAAATCTGGTACAAAAATGAAATAAATAAGTAGGTATTAAAATGAGTGATTCTTAGCTCTTGGAGTCTTTCCTGAGAAAGTAATACAACTGAGTTGCCTGCTGAGGCTGCTTGAGGCAAGCCTGTGCTAACTGGGGAGAGATAAATTGAGCTGAATTGAATTAATGATAGTTAAGCTTTATCTGCCTGGGGCAAGAGGAATCCTCAACTCAAGGTAGTTGTGGATTTCTGAGGTGGGCACATGACTGCATGATTATCTCCCTTTCTAGAAGCTCCTGCTTCTCCCTTTTGTTCAGATTTAAAAGACTGAATCCTAGCATACTTTTCTTTTTTGTTTTTTATAGGAATCCAGTCAGTATTGTCCTTCATTGTTACCCAGCAAATGTGTAACACTCGTGTGACTAACAGAATTTACTCAACTTCTAATGAACTGAAATTCTAATAGAATGCTAGTAACATATTGAAAATTTCATATTTTCTCCCTAAAATGACCTTCAACACATTTCACATCCACAATTCCTGGTGCACTGACATCTTGTTTCATTTTCTTCTGCTACGTCCTCTCTGTTCCTCTCAACTAGCCTAAAAAACACATTTCTGCTTGCATATTAATGAAGCAAATTTAGTTGTATTTTTTTTCTTTTTTGTCTTTGGTCAACAAGAACTCTGCTGCTTATCAGGTAAGTGGTTCACTAGCACGTACTCCTAAACAAAGTCACTTCTGGCACAGCAGAAAATTTGGCATGAAATATATGCACGCTGGTGTAACTGTTTAAAATTTATTTACCACACACTTATGTAATGCGAGCTCAATGCAGGCTGTTCGGGACATCTCAGTTGCGCTTGCCCCTAAAATATATACACTCCGCCGCTTTCCTGAAACCACCAAGAGGCAGCTGTTGTGGACAGATGGCCTGTGTTGACTACAATGCAATAAACTATATTAAATGCAATTAACACATTTTCTTCCTTCTAACAGGAAGTAGTTGAGTGTCATCTATTTCAGCCCAAACTACCTTTTGGGCTAACACATGCATTCATAAATCCTCAGACGCCATGCGTTTTTTAAGTGAGCACTTCTGTCAGCATTTATAAAAATGTCTAAGCTTCATGATTATAATTACTGCAAGCTACAAAAAATGAGGAAAAATTCACACTGACAATTTCAAATTGGTCAGGATACTTTTTGGATGGTTACTTTGCTTTTTTTAAATTTAAAGAGAAAAAACAATAACAAAATAACAACGATGAAGATAAAAGCAAAACAATACAAAAACAATAAAAATGATACAGGATTTCAAAATACGATGATAGAAATTAGCAGTGGTTGTTATATTACATACTGTTATCTTCAGTGAAGTTGCTCAGGTTGTCAGGTGTAAGAACGCAAGATTGATCAAATAGTTAAAGACAATAACAAGAAATAAAAATTTACAAACAATATAGAGCTTCACTAAACAAGGTGATAGAAATTCAACAATGGTTGTTGTATTGGATGTTGTTGTGTTCAAATTAGTTGTTCCAAATACCAGTTATAAGTATGCAAAATTGGTCAAGGGAAAAAAAAACTAAGAGTTAATTGTTCCCTTAGGTAAACCAATAGACATCAGCAATATACTTATGCAAGCTATCCTTGTATATACATATATATTTTTTCTTTTTTTAATTTTAAAAAGAAAAGATAAAACAAAATAACAAAACCAAAGGCATAAACAAAACAACATACAAGCAATAAAAATGATACAGAATTTCATATCAAGATGATAGGAAATTAATAATGGTTATTATATTACATATTGTTATCTTTAAAGTGGTTACTCAGGTAACCAGATATAGGCACGTAAGACTGATCAAACAATAACACATTCACTGTTCCTTTCAATAAACCAGTGGAAATTAGTAGTTATTTTGCTTCTGTAAGTCAATTATTGAATTTTTCTTTACCACTCTAAGTGAAAAACAACCAATTTAATTTATATCAGATGATTATAAAAGAGAAATAAGCTTATTTTTTCCAGCAAAGATGTATAAAGTCAATTAAAACTAACAAACATGTAAAATGCTAAGTGTATGTAACATTTAGAGTGATAAAGTCATTTTATATTGTTATGAGTTTTTTGGTTAAATATTAGATCATAAGTATGTACTCTGTGAGTTTAAATTAAATAATAGATTATCCTTTGATTATATGTGGCACTGTACTTCAAATTTGAAATAAAAATAAACACAATAATAGGTATTTATTATTTGCCATGTCATTAAAATTATCTAAGCATATCACCCACTGTAGCTTATATAATTGTTCTCATATTATAGAGCAATCTGAAACAGATCAGCATGAAATAAATTTGCTGAGGTCACAGGCAGAGGGTGAGATTTGAGTTTCAACTTACAAATCTGAATTTAAATCGTGACCTCCTAACCCTATGCTACGCAGCCTGCCAGCATCAGTTCTTGGGTTCCACAAAGAAGTGGGATGAAATACTAAAGACCTATACTAAAGTGTTAGAAAAGTATTTGTTGACTTTTTTGAAGTAAAAGTGGATAACATACATAAGCCCACGAGAAAATTCAAATGGTGCTTGTAGTATTACTTAAATGAAAAGCAAAGAAAATCTACACACATGGAACCTAAAACTTCTAGGTTGGATATTAATGTGTTATATAAATATTTAAAATTTATGTGTCATGTAGTGTTTAGAAGATTCTACTACCATTTTAAAGCATTTTAGTATATCTAAGATCATAATAAAAATAATCACAAAAGTTGAATAACTTCAATTGTTCTTTAAAAATCTACATAAGGAAAATGTCACAAAACCACCTTCTGGACATTAACATAGTAGAGTTACATGTTTTACTAGGTGTATGATTGCCAACTTTCTGTTTAACATTGTATATTTTTATAAACCAGATATCATAAAACCATCTGAACTGTGAAGTAAGACTTGAAGTAAAATATTACTGAAATGATTTTTATACTTAAGATAAAGACAAGCCACTTAAAAAATATTTTGGAGGAACTATTATTAGCTGTTACTTTTCAATATGCTCCCTGTTAAGTGCATAAGCCGTAACTTTGGTTTAAATTTGGAAGTAAAAGCAAAATTAAATATAAATATCTGCCTATAGCATCATATCATTGAAGAAGATCAAAAAATCCTGAAGTGTAATAAATGCAGTACAAATTTTACATACTTGAAGGAAATGTTGTTTATAAGGATATAATTTCAATAGAAATGCCAAAAATACATGTATATACCTTTTTCATTTTCATTGGTGCATTGAATTTACAAAATGCCAAGTAGAATGTTATATATATATATATATATATATATATATATATATATAACATTCTACTTGGCATTTTGTAAATTCAATGCACCAATGAAAATGAAAAAGGTATATACATGTATTTTTGGCATTTCTATTGAAATTATATCCTTATAAACAACATTTCCTTCAAGTATGTAAAATTTGTACTGCATTTATTACACTTCAGGATTTTTTGATCTTCTTCAATGATATGATGCTATAGGCAGATATTTATATTTAATTTTGCTTTTACTTCCAAATTTAAACCAAAGTTACGGCTTATGCACTTAACAGGGAGCATATTGAAAAGTAACAGCTAATAATAGTTCCTCCAAAATATTTTTTAAGTGGCTTGTCTTTATCTTAAGTATAAAAATCATTTCAGTAATATTTTACTTCAAGTCTTACTTCACAGTTCAGATGGTTTTATGATATCTGGTTTATAAAAATATACAATGTTAAACAGAAAGTTGGCAATCATACACCTAGTAAAACATGTAACTCTACTATGTTAATGTCCAGAAGGTGGTTTTGTGACATTTTCCTTATGTAGATTTTTAAAGAACAATTGAAGTTATTCAACTTTTGTGATTATTTTTATTATGATCTTAGATATACTAAAATGCTTTAAAATGGTAGTAGAATCTTCTAAACACTACATGACACATAAATTTTAAATATTTATATAACACATTAATATCCAACCTAGAAGTTTTAGGTTCCATGTGTGTAGATTTTCTTTGCTTTTCATTTAAGTAATACTACAAGCACCATTTGAATTTTCTCGTGGGCTTATGTATGTTATCCACTTTTACTTCAAAAAAGTCAACAAATACTTTTCTAACACTTTAGTATAGGTCTTTAGTATTTCATCCCACTTCTTTGTGGAACCCAAGAACTGATGCTGGCAGGCTGCGTAGCATAGGGTTAGGAGGTCACGATTTAAATTCAGATTTGTAAGTTGAAACTCAAATCTCACCCTCTGCCTGTGACCTCAGCAAATTTATTTCATGCTGATCTGTTTCAGATTGCTCTATAATATGAGAACAATTATATAAGCTACAGTGGGTGATATGCTTAGATAATTTTAATGACATGGCAAATAATAAATACCTATTATTGTGTTTATTTTTATTTCAA